>NC_142586.1:95050212-95355308 GCF_965207765.1 Zootoca vivipara
TGGAAGTGAGAGCTGGACCATAAAGAAGGCTGATCGCCAAAGAATTGATGCTTTTGAATTATGGTGCTGGAGGAGACTCTTGAGAGTCCCATGGACTGCAAGAAGATCAAACCTATCAATTCTGAAGGAAATCAGCCCTAAGTGCTCACTGGAAGGACAGATCATGAAGCTGAGGCTCCAATACTTTGGCCACCTCATGAGAAGAGAAGAATCCTTGGAAAAGACCCTGATGTTGGGAAAGATTGAGGGCACTAGGAGAAGGGGACGACAGAGGACGAGATGGTTGGACAGTGTTCTCGAAGCTACGAACATGAGTTTGACCAAACTGCAGGAGGCAGTGCAAGACAGGAGTGCCTGGCGTGCTATGGTCCATGGGGTCACGAAGAGTCGGACACGACTAAACGACTAAACAACAACAACAAAGGAAAAGTGGGACATTCTGGGATCAAATCAGAAACTGGGATGGCTTCTCTAAATTCGGACGTCCCTGGAAAATAGGGACACTTGGAGGGTCTTGGAATGTAGTAGTAATAATTTAGGGGGAAAGTTTTGGGTTGGAGAGAGCCCTAGGCTTCCTATGATTTTGCAGGGGTTCCAACCATAGAGGCTTCTTTTGAATGCATAGAAAACGAATGGAAAAGTTTCTGAAACTCTGGTTTAAGCAAATTAGATCTTCAGCCAGACCTGCTAAACAGATAAGATAAGATATATTTATTGTCATTGTCCCCTTGTGGGAACAACAAAATTACTCGGTTGCTACATCTCTTGGGAAGAGAGCAGCAGAGTGCCTGCTTAGCACCTCAGATTCTATCCCTGGTATCTCTAGCTAAAAGGATCAAGTCGTGGGGTCGATGATACAATCCTGGCCTAGATGGACAAAATAGTTTGATCTGATGTGAGGCAGCACCCTGTCCTCAGAGATCCAGCAAGTTCTAAACTCATCAAAATGAAGTTTACTTTAACCGCAACACCACTGACCTCCTTAGAAAACATAGCTTTCAAAACAACGTATGTGGGTTTACATACTCCTTAGGAAACAGTCCTTTGCTTCAGGTAATTTAAGCTACAGGCCAAAAGCAAATGTCCCGTTCTTGGGGAAGGCGTTCAAGTGAGTGGTTGTCAACTAGATCTTGGTTCTGCTGGATGAAACCAAGATCTGATTAGGTTCAGGCTTGGTTTTGGCACAGATATCACCTTGTCTGTAGGAGTGAAAAAAAGGGTGTATGAACACTTGCATATCACAAGTTCTTTAGGATGACCTATAGACACAGGGGAAGTGTGACATTGCAGGTTCTCCTTGATCTCTCAGCCAACGTAAGCATTATTATGGTATTTTTTTTTCTGGGACAGCTGTTGGAGCTAGGGTGGAGGGCAGCACTTTGCGGTTCTGCTGCTACTTGGATACTTGGTCTCAAAAGGTTGCTTAGTCCCATGGACCCTCTAAATCTGCGGTTCCACGTGGCTCTGTCTTATTATCCATGAAAATATACATGAAGCCACAGAGTGGGATCATCCTGTTCTGCCCCTTAGTATATCAGGGAACTAAGGGCAACTTTTCAACAGTAGGCCGATGATACCCAGCTCTATTTCGCTGTAACATCTGGATCAGAAGAGGCCAGGCATGCCCTGGACCAGTGCCGAGACTCAGTGATGGACTGGATGAGGGCCAAGAAGCAGACTCCAAACCCTGGCAAGATCAAGATGATGATGATGATCATCATCATCATGATGATGTTATTATTTATACCCCACCCATCTGGCTGGGTTTCACCAGCCACTCTGGGCGACTTCCAACAAAACATTAAAATACAATAATTCCTCAGATATTAAAAGCGTCCCTAAACAGGGTTGCCTTCAGATGTCTTAAAAGTCGGGTAGTTGTTAATTTCTTTGACATCTGATGGAAGGGTGTTCCACAGGGCAGGTGCCACTACTGAGAAGGCCCTCTGCCTGGTTCCCTATAAATTTGCTTCTCACAGTGAGGGAACCGCCAGAAGACCCTCGGAGCTGGACCTCAGCTGGACAGAATGATGGGGATGGAGAAGCTCCTTCAGATCAGGGTGCTGTGGGTGAGCAGTTTCTGAGTCCAGAAATTGGTCAATTGCTTGCTTTGGATAGGGTTGTTTTTCCCTTGAAGGCACAGGTTCATGGTCTAGGCAGTGCTCCTGGATCTATCCGTCACTGGAGACCCAGCTACAGTCATCTCTGGACCAGGATTTAACCTGACAACCGTTGTCCATCCAGGATTGCCATAATGTAGAATTGCCCCTTAGGTTGGTCTGGAAGCTGTGGCTAGTGCAAAACACAGCAGCTTGAGTGCTTACCGCGCAGGCCATTGCCACGTGATGTTATAAAACTGCTGAAAGAAATACACTGCGTTCAAGATACTAAAGTATACACAGTATACAAAGCCCTACACACTTTGGGAGCAGGGTACCTAAAAAGATAGCCTTATTCCTGGTTTACTCAACCAATCACAATGCTATGAAGCAGGGGGCCTCTTGTAGATACCATCTGTACAAGGTAGGACTCAGGCCTTTAGTGTGGAAACAGCCCCTCTTTGGAACTTCCTTCATATATCAGATATATTGTCTTTTTAGACTGCTGAATGTCTTCGTTTTCCAACAAGGCTTTTATTAGAGATTTTTATCCTGGTTTATACTGGATTTGAAACTGTGTTTATTTATGGAATGTCTCAGTTTTGTCGGTGAAGTCATTTTTCATATTGCCGTTTTATTGTTAACCGCTTTGAGATCTTTCATAGGAAGTGATTCATAAATGGAACTGAATAAAGGATATTTTTTCCACTGTTGATATGGCATCGGTGCCATTAATTCCAGTCAGGTGTTCTTTTGTTTCACTACAGCAGTTATTTGAATACAAGCCCCCGTGATGTGCTTCGTTCCTGCGGTGATATTATGAGGAAAAACTTGACTTTAGCATTGTGTCCTCAAGCTTTGCCAATGAAACAATTAGCATTTGGTGCAGTGTGTATTATTCCCCAGTCCCTATTCTTTCCAAGGTTTAGGAGTTTAACCTCACAGTGAATTTGTACAATAAAAAGGGTGCTGAAAACCACACTTCTACCTAAATAACAGGGCTTAAATCACTGTTGATGACACTTCACTTGAGGGGGGAAAATAGGGCATGATGAACTCACCTACTTTTCCGCTGCCTCATTGTGAAAGAAGGCTTGCTTCCAGGTAAACACAGATAGGACCTGGCTGCAAAGCCCGAAACTATAAAAAGCACCTTGCAGTGAAACTGGATTGTGAGAAGTTCCAGAGAAGTGTCTGTATTAAGTGTGCCACAGCAAATACAAGCAAGAAGCCCGCAGCACCTGGAAAGGCTCTAATAAACTGCAGCATAAATGTTCATATAGTAGAGCTTATTTCATCAAATACACAAAGTCATGTCTTAAGTGGGTAGGTATATATACTCCAGAGAAGAAAAACAAACTCAAAAAGGTCTAGTGATGCAAAGCAGGAATACCGGTAGGTGTGGCAGAGTGCCAGTGAATCGAGACTCTGGTCACAGGATATTGTAAACAAACACTCTAAAGGCGGGCAAATTACTTTCTGTGGTGATCCAGCCATTGGCAGGATTTGTTGAGATCAAGCACCACTTTGCTAAATAATCCTTTGCATTGCTTGACCCTTTGGACTCCCTTTGCTTAAATAATAATCTCCCCCTTTGTTACTCAGGTGCCTGCTCTGGCTGGCATCCCAGAGCAAGAGCTCTGAGTGTATGCTAATGCTCAACTCGGCACTTGACCTGTTTGCTAGGTGCTGGCTTCCAGCACAAGCATGTGCCTCCATTTGGCCATGAAATTTCCAACTCTGGCTGGTTCAACGAACTGCGGCCACTTTTGTACTCCACGCTCTGGGAACTTCCAGACTGGATGACTGTAACATGCTCTATGCAGAGCTGTCCTTGAAGACAACTCAAAAACATCAATTGGTTTAAAATGCAGTGGCCAGATTATTGGCTGGGTTCCACTTAGAGCTCACATAACCTGTCTGAAAACAGGTTCAGGGTGCTCATGTTAGTGTTTAAAAACTTTAAAGCCCTAAATCGCTCAGCTTTGACGACTCAGGCTCCAAATAGCTGAAATGCTGCTTTCTTCCTTACAGACATCCTTGGGTGTTAAGATCGGCAGAAAGGGTCCTCTTGGTTGTTCTACTGCCCTCAGAAGCGGAGGGTGTGGTGGCCTGGAAAAAGGCCTTCTCTGTGGCAGCCCCAAAGTTGCAGAATTTCTTCCCCACAGAGGTGTGTCTGGCACCTTCACAAAAACATTTCACTGAATGCTGAAGACATACCTCTTTAGCCTGGCATTTGACACTAGAGATATGAGTGTAAGACAACAGAGATTTCTGTGAGTGTAAATTGTTTAAAACCGATTTTTAACATTGTGTCTTAGTTGCTGTAACCTGTCTTGGGACCTAAGGGTGACAGGCAGGTTACTGATATTAATAGCAGCCCTGACAAAAACAAAGTCTTCCTCAATTAGTATTGTCCCTACCAGTCAGTAGTTGTTTATATCACTTAAGGATGGATTCACACTCAAGGCCTCTTCTAATCAGCTTGGTAGGTTTCTGGATGAAACATCAGCTCTAGATCCATTTCAGTCCGGCTTTCGCCCTGGTCATGGGACCGAGACAGCTCTAGTCGCCTTAACAGATGATCTCCGTAGACAGCTGGATCGAGGCGGGTCGGGACTGCTGATTCTTTTAGATTTGTCAGCAGCCTTCGATATGGTCGATCACGAACTTTTAGACCACCGCCTTGCCGACGTGGGGATTCAGGGCACAGTCCAACAATGGCTGCGTTCCTTTATCTCAGGTCGGGGACAGAGGGTGGCGCTAGGGAGGGAGTTGTCACTGCGGCACTCCTTGGTGTGTGGAGTCCCGCAAGGCGCAATCCTTTCCCTGATGCTTTTTAATATCTTTATGCGCCCCCTTGCCCAGATTGTCTGGAGTTTGGGGCTGGGTTGTCATCAATATGCTGATGACACCCAGATCTATCTGTTGATGGACGGCCGCCCTGCCTCGGCCCCGGACACACTGAACAAGTGCTTGGAAGCTGTGGCTGGATGGCTACGTGGGAGCCAGTTGAAGCTAAATCCTTCGAAGACAGAGGTCCTCTGGCTGGGTAGGGACGATATGGGGTTGGGGGGCCAACTCCCATCTCTTGCAGGGGCTCAATTAGTGCCAGCGCCTTCTGTCAAGCGTTTGGGTGTAACCTTCGACGCCTCCCTTTCCATGGAGGCGCAGGTTGCAGCCACAGCTAAGGTGGCATTTTTCCATCTCCGCCGTATCAAGCAGTTGGTCCCTTACCTCTCTCGCCCTGATCTGGCCACAGTGATCCATGCAACGGTCACCTCCAGGCTTGATTATTGTAACTTGCTCTACGCAGAGCTGCCCTTGAAGCTGACCCAGAAACTCCAGCGGGTGCAGAATGCCGCGGCGAGGCTCCTTACGGGGTCCCGGCTGCGGGATCACATTCATCCAGTGCTTTACGAGCTGCACTGGCTCCCGGTGGAGTACAGGATCAGCTTTAAGGTGCTGGTTTTGACCTTTAAAGCCCTGCGAGATGAGCGCGCAACCCCAGAGTCGGTCACGACTGGACCTAATGGTCAGGGGTCCCTTTACCTTTACCTATGGGACCCAGGTGGCGCTGTGGTTAAACCACTGAGCCTAGGGCTTGCTGATCAGAAGGTCGGCGGTTCGAATCCCTGTGACAGGGTGAGCTCCCGTTGCTTGGTCCCAGCTCCTGCCAACCTAGCAGTTCGAAAGCACGTCAAAATGCAAGTAGATAAATAGGAACCGCTACAGCGGGAAGGTAAACGGCGTTTCCATGTGCTGCTCTGGTTTGCCAGAAGCGGCTTTGTCATGCTGGCCACATGACCTGGAAGCTATACGCCGGCTCCCTCGGCCAGTAATGCGAGATGAGCGCGCAACCCCAGAATCGGTCACAACTGGACCTAATGGTCAGGGGTCCCTTTACCTTTGCGGCTTGGGACCCCCGTACCTACGGGACCGCCTCTCCTGGTATGCCCCGCGGAGGACCTTAAGGCCCACAAACAACAATATTCTGGAGATCCCGAGCCATAAGGTGGCTAGATTGGCCTCTACTAGGGCCAGGGCCTTTTCAGTATTGGCCCCAACTTGGTGGAACACTCTTTCACAGGAGACCAGGGCCCTGCGGGATTTGTTGTCATTCCGCAGGGCCTGCAAGACAGAGCTGTTCCGCCTGGCCTTTGGGTTGGACTTAGTCTGACCCCTGTGTTTTCCTCCCTCATGGCTGTATTTATGGACTACTTAAAATGAGGCTGCATTTTAAATTTTATTGTATTTTAATCTGTATTTTAATTAATTTTTATGTTTTATTGTAATTTTATTGGTGTGAGTCGCCCTGAGCCCAGTTCTGACTGGGGAGGGCGGGGTATAAATAAAAATTTATTATTATTATTATTATAGTCTCAGCCATTTGATTTGTGTCTCAGCTCTCAGGTGCCTGATCCTCTCAGAAGCCCAAGTTATTTTAAGTGCTTGTCCACGAAGGACCATGCTGTTCAGCCTTCCTGGGATCTCTCTCCTAAGACAGAAAGCTTCAAATGTCACTAGTTTCCCTTCCCTACCTGTTCCCTTGCCTCCTATCTGTTTTTTCCCCTCGTACTAGCCAGAGATGCTTGAGAGAATATGAAGGCATGCATTGTCCCCTTAAATCAATTTTCTATTCTAGGAACTGTACTTGGAAGGTTCTGAAAAGAACCATTCAGTGATTAAGATTACCTACAAAGGCATACTTACCTTCGGCCACTCACAATTGACATTTTCCTGGATAAACCAGACTGATTTTCAGTACCTATGGCTTGTGTTCAGCCACTCATTTATTACAGCCTGGGAGATTCCTCCCACCAGTCCCCATTCCTTATAGATCAACAGTAATATTCCTTATCTCTATCTAGATTTGTCCCTATCATAGAAACTAGTAGAGTAGAAGATGCTAGACCCAGGGAGGGTGGAGCATTGAAGGCTGTGCACACATTTTACTTGAACTAACCATTTTAATCTCTGCAACTACCGGTATGTCGCTCTAGCAATTCAACTACAATTCAGTCTTTGATCCCAATTTGGACAACTATAACAAATGAATTTCTCTTGCATCTAATTGGGACTCAGGGTTTTTTTTTTGCTAATTCATCCTAGTCATGTTTCTTATGGGACATGACTCTGAGCTCAGGTTCCTGAAGTTATTTTTGAGATGCCCACTCCATGCATTTTGTAAATCTCTTAGAGGCTGCTGTTGTGCAACCAAGCAATCTATAAATTTTGTTAAAAGAAAATAAAAACAGAGGGCTGAGAAAAGAAGTGAGTCTTTCACATGTCAGGATGTTAGGCTTTCTGCCTCACTTCTCTGAACTACGGTGACAATAATGCTCTCACTTAGGCATTCCTTCAAATGATGCTTCAAGGCATGGGTGAAGTATTTTCCCCAGTACTGTATTAAATGTTTCCCCCTCCTCCCATTCATATGAGCTCCATTAGAAAAGAAGGAAAAAGTAGCCACGGGTGTTAAGAAACTTTGCATTCATATAAAACAAGTCACATTTACACTGTTGCAACAATGAAAGAATGAGCAGCACAAAATATAGATGTCTTTCAATGGGAGTCAGAGGCTCAGCTAAATATCTAATTTTACCATTAAAGGCAGGGTGCTAATGTTGTACTTGAAACCTCCTTCCATTGAAAGCAGCATGCCAGACATAGCAAAACATATTTCCAACGAAGAAATACAAAGGTTTTGAGAAAAGGTTGATAGAAATATTACAATTAAAAACACACACCACTTTATATTTTAAAATCTATCTGTCCCTATACATTAATTGAGCAGATATCCCCCCTTAGCTGGTGTATTAACTAATTAAATGCAATAAATGGATAACAGATATTATATTTTTTTAAAAAAATAAATCAGGAAGTTAATTTTATTAAGGTCTAAAGACAACAGTGTATTTCAATGGGTGGTACAAATCCACTCACAGGAACATCAAGTATGCTACAACATTACAGAAAGTCTAGAAGAATGTTACTTGTCAGTTTTTCTGCAATTTTCGCTCAAAGTATGTGCAAATCTTCCTCATGGGAACCGAAGTAGCTACGCCCTGCGAGGGGAAAAGAAAGAAAGAAAGAGTTATGTATCAGGTCAGATACACTTATACACATTGGAGGGGGGCTCTCTCTAAAGCCATTCTAGTTCACAAATTCAAATAATGAACTTCCTCGGGATCCTCATGTAGCCAAAACAGCACCATTAATGCTGAGGTATCAGCAGTCTCTGGGGAATCCCGAGGTTTGCAGAAGTACCAAAAGGAATCTTATTTTATAATACTTTTGTGTCATTCCTCTCCCCACCAGAAAGTTCTCAAACTGGCACAATATGGTTGTCCCCCACTGCAGACAACATAGTTGTGCATGGATTTGAACCCGGACGCTATCAAGCATCATGTCAAGTCTTACACCTTACTGGCTCTTGAGAAGACAACAAACCGCAGAATGCAAGCCTTGCAGTCCACAAGTATCAAATTGATGCTGCTGAGCAAGGGCAGAACCCCCTTCTCTCAAGGAAAGGGCAGCCCTGAGACTCATTCATCATCTGAGTGAGGTAGTGTCTTCCAGGAAACATAATCAGAGAAATTAAGCAAGGTGAAGTTAGCTACCCATGAAGCAAGAGAGCCCCAATTCTGCCCTGGTCTCCAAAAAATGGCAAATGCGTTTCCCATAACCCCAAAGCAAAGTGTCCTTCCTATCACGGAACGGAATGCAGCAGTCCTGTTATAAATGTTTCCATCCCCATTACACAGCTAAGCTCCACTTCCTTGTATCTATTGCTGCAGCTTTGCCTGCTGTGACAGAGCAGGAAAAGAAACTCAGATAACAATGGATGATTTGCTTCCCGGTGCTGTTTCCCGCAGTCAGCAACAACCCTCCTCAAAGCCTTTAGATGGGATTGAAGGGAAGGCAGAAAACGCTTTAAGAAGCTGAAGCCACTCTGAGCAATAGAACAGGGTGGGGTAAACATTCACATAGGGTAAATGGGCTGCCCTACTTCGTCTATGCCTGGCATGCCCTACCTGCTCCCATTTCCCTCACTTTTGCCAGCCACATCCCTTTAACCTATCCCCATAGCACCCTCTGCATCACCCCCATCATTTCAATGCCGCACCACTTGCCATTCCAGCAACTGCAAAAATCTTTGGAAAGGGGGAAACCTCCAAAAATAGAACACACACACACACACATAAATTAAACATTGAGAGTGGCATGTAACAAGTGGAGTATCTGAGGGACTGCAGGGTCCCCTCAGGCACCACACACTGGGAACCCCAGAAGTCAACTCCAACATCAAAGATTTGGCCACGTTAAATGTACTTACAGGCCCTGGTGACACAATTCCTGTCCCAGCTTCCTGTCGCCTCGTGCTAAGATTCCGCAATGGCTGGGAGCTGCAGCCAGACCCCTTTGGAGAAGTAGGCTTGCTATTCCGTAGCTTGTCCCCTAAAGCAGACAGCCAGTTTCTTTTGTCTGGAGAACCGTTCTCCTTGTCAGTCATTTTTCCACAAGGGGCCTTGAGAGGAAGCGAAAGGTTTGAGAAGCTTGCAGGGGAACAAGGATTTCCAGGTGGGGAAGGCCCTTCCAGGCTTTCAGAGGCCTGAGCTTGACCACTGAGGGTCAGGCAGCCTTCCCCTTCCAAGTCTGCTTCCAAAGTGTCCTGCTGTGGCCTGGATTTTTTAGACACCGGGTGAAGATCAGTCACACAGTTGCAGGTTCTTAGGCAATTGCCAGGTCCTTCCTTGCTGGAGTCCAGCCTCCTCTTGGCTCGTGTCTCAAGCCTCAGACGTGGCGATTCAGAAGTGGCATTGACCTGAGGAATCTCTGCTGGGGCTTTTGGTCCCTTCACATGGGAAGATACATTTGGAGTCTTGGTAATCCACTGCTGAATGGACATAACTGAAGGAGGAGCTGGTTTGCGCACTGTGCCTGTAGTGGTTTCCTTCTGCATTGCTGGAATGTAGGCCGGTGTGGCTGAAGGTTTGATCGATGACGATGTTGGTGTGTTGGAGGGAAGAGGAAGATCTCCGGTGTAAGCTGGAGCGCAGGCTGCAGGCTGCGGCGAAGAAATAGGGGGGCTGCCCGTCAGAGAGGCTTTAGCAGGAGTCCCCTGGCTGCTGCTTTGAGTTCCTGAAGGTAAAACACAAAGCCCAGATGAGGACAAAGCAGCCCAAGTGTGAAGAAAGCAAGGGCACAAGCAGGACATACTAGCATTCCACATAGCCTAAGGGTCTCTCATTGCAAACTTCTTAGGATTGCAGCCTAAAATTATGGATGTGCATGCAAGTAAAACAAACACTGAAGCAAGACTCCTCTTCTTGAAGGATTCAAAGACTTGTACAGCGCCCTGCCTCCCAGCTTATAGCTCTGAAGTGAGAGGGAAGAAGAGCTTGCTCTATATTGCAGTCAGTTTAATAGTCTCTGCACAGCCGCAGCTTGTGCCACCCACTAGCTGGATGCATGTTTTAATCAAATAAAATAGTACCTGGTTAAGGCAACAGTGAATCGGAGTGCAAATAACTATTGTGCGCACATAGCACATGTTTGGTGCTCAAAAAGCCAAGGTATGTAGGAAATCTGCTTATGTCTGTGCGATCCTTGCACTTTCTTTCCCATTCCTGAGCTGAATAAAGAATAAGGTATAACATTTTTTCCCTAACAAGAGTCAACTTTTTGACAGTAAATATCCAGCATGGACATCACTTGTAGTTTTCAAGCTGGGAGATTTAACAACTACTTCTGTATCAATAGGAAGTTGTTGTTGTTTTTTTTAAAAAAAGTAGGTTCCCTAAGAGGACAATGACATATGCGTGTGTACATGAGATACACACAGCACGAAAGAACTGGCACATACCCTCCTATTGTTCTGCAAGTTTCCTGCGAGTGAATTCTATGTTGGCAAAACAATCCCTTTCTTCCATTTCTCTGGGTTGAAAGAAGCATTTGTGAAGGTGAAAAAATCAGCCCCCAGGTCAAAAGCAGTATCTGGGATACCCTCTCTTGTGGGTCTGGCACAGGGGTTCTTACATACCTTTTGGGTTTGCTAGGTTTATTTTTTTAGACACACTCATGGGATTTGGGATAGAATTGAAAAAGATCAAGGTATTAGGTCTGGTGCCAATAATTTGCTACACAGCTGTAGACCCATACAAAATTGCTTTAGTGCATCAATTGGGCCTTCATGAATCATAGTGGTTATTAATAGCTTGAGGTTCTAGCTCCTTGACTTGTAAAACTAAGCTGAACAGAAAGGCAAGGACTGCATGGCCTCTCGATTCAGACAGAAACAGCAGCAACTGCAATTGTTCAGGACAAATCCCTACAAACTCCTTGCTCAACACATGCCACACCTCCAACTTGCTATTCTGAACCTAGGGCAGGCTAATGCTCTCTTTTATCCTCTCCACTAATGCCCCTTTTTTCTGCAAATAAGAACAAGTAAGGAAGAACACTGTCCTGAATAATTTGCCACACTATTTCTATTTGCTCTGAATGGACTGTAGGGCAGGAAAAGTCAAGTCATAATTTAGTGGCCTGGACTGAATGCATATCCTTCCTGTTACCTCCATCTTCCCTCTGCTGCCTCCACAGGGTAGGGATCTGTCTTGCTCTCACCCTGTTAAGTGCCAAGCACACTGATAACAGTACAATAAATAGCGTAAACCTGCCTGGTAATTCTGTTCACAGTAGGATTTCTGGATTTGAGATTACAGTTTAGCAACTATGATTGTATCTGCCACTGTAGTCCCATGGATGGGCAGGATACAACCCAAGGAGGTGCTTAGGGCTGCGGACAAAGCCCAGGAGTACTGATTTTACTCAGGAAACTTTTGGGGTGGGGATGGAGGTTGTATAAACATTAGCTCTGAACCACTAGTTCAGCACTACATAACTAGAATTCTTCCTAATCCAAATATTTGTATGCCCTACCCAGAAGATTTAGATAAAGATGGTTTTATTATTATTTATACAAGCCAGGTTTAACCAGGAAATTCTATTTGTTTACATTCCTCGTGCTGCATTGTCCTAGAACAGTAATAGACACATGCACACCCCTTCCCAAGCATAGCTTGGTCAGGTAAATGAGCTTTAAAGATAACTGTAAAAACACAGCTGCTGCTGCTGCTGCTGCTGCTGCCACAATTGCATCTCATGGCTGCCCAGAATTTGATGGCTTCCAGATGTTGGACTCCAATTCCCATCAATCCCAGCTAGCATGGCCAACATGAGTTCAGCAACATCTGGAGGGCCACAGGTTCCCCACCACTGCTGTGAAAAATAGCACTGCCATGAAGAATAGGAGCTCTTTAACTTTTAACCATTTCATTAGTCTTGTAAGGCGGTGGTTCCCAATTAGCTAAGTACTGCAGACCCCATTTTTTCAAAAGTCAAGCCACGGACCCCCTACTTTTGAAAAAGTTGATCTCTGTGGCAGTTTTTGTTATGTGAATTGTGCTACTGTACCCTCCAACGTGTCCCAGCACAAAACCGGGCTGCACTCCTGTGTGAGTCATGTGACCCACACAACAGCACAGTCCCTCCAAATGGGATGTCCTGGACAACTGTTGGTTATGTGCCACGGACCCCCCTGGGAGTGTTACACAGATACCCAATTGGGAACCACTGCTGTAAGACATTTGCTCTCTAGCAGGACATCTTCCCCACAATTCAGCAATGCATGCTTGCTTACTTATTTAACTTTACTTTTTCATTGAACAAAAACCAAACACTATTTTTCCTTCAGAGCAGGTACCTCTTTCAGGATTTTTTTTATTTATGAGTTGCTAACGCGAGATGAGCGCGCAACCCCAGAGTCGGTCACGACTGGACCTAATGGTCAGGGGTCCCTTTACCTTTTTAAGAGGACTCTAGCCAGCTCCTTCTGTTTCCTGTCTGTAGATATCATCAATCTTTTTAGCAACTGGGAAAACTACTCCAAAAGCTTTTATTTTTATGTGCTGGATTAGAGGGGAAGAGCTCTCCCTGCCCTCTGGGTAAGAATACAACACAAAAGCAGCCCAGCTTTTGTCCACCTAGCCTGGCATTGTTTCACTCAGAGATATAGGTCCAAAGAAGACTTCACAGGACATGAACATGAGGTTGCCAGCATCTGACATTCCGAGATGTACTGCTTCCAGACATCAGGCTCCATTAAGGCTTATGGTTAATAGCCATGGCCAAAGCTCCTCCATGTATTACTCCAGCCCATTTTAAAGTCCTCTAATCTAGTGGCCATTATGCTTTGTGGCAGTGAATTACACATGGTAATCATGCATTTGTTTGTCTCTCTTCTGAGCCTAGAGTTCATCAATTTCATCAGCTGACCTTGGAGTTCTCATTTTATGGAGGCAGAAACTTTCCCCCTTATTGACTCATTTCATTCCTCATTATGCACATGCAGCTTCCAGGTCGCCTCCCCCACTCCAAACACTAGCCTTTCCTCAAAGGTGCCTCACCCCTTTGGCAATCTGGGCTGCCCCTTTTTCAGTGATATCCACAGAGCAAGCATGCATGTGATTGGTGCACTTCACTACAGTATGCTGTTGAATTTTTGGTATTTTCGTTTATTGACGTCTATTATACAATTCTTATGGAATTAGGGTGTGTGGCTATCTTTGCCACAAGATGGCCACTAAGTCTCCTCGGGATGAAAAGCTCTCTAACTACACATTGGGAACAGAGAAAGAATGATCCGAACACCATGAAGCGATCAGCAGCACAGGATGCTGCAACTGGATCTGAACTGAAGGAAGGAGAATGTCCTGGCACATCTCAAGAAATCTGAACTTTTGCTTTTGTTTCAGTTTACTGACTTGACTTTCTTTGCTTAAAATAGTGAAATCCCGGGGAGCACGATCCAGAAAGTATTGATGTTTTAAACTGTACCATAGGATCAGTCTATTGGCAATAATCAATGTTGTGCTAGCAAGTGGTCTATGCCACTGTATTATGTCTTAGCGTGTAAGCGTGAATTGTGTGATTCAATCACAATCCGCTGAAACAGACCTATAGTTTTACCACGTTGGTGGTTCTTTTTCTTCTTTGTTATTGAGTTGTGGGAGGAAAGGGATAGGGGAAAGTGGGGTAGAGTGTTTCCATGGGTATGCTTCAGCAATTGTGAAGTGACAGATCCACATGATCACAAAACATTTTTTTTGTATTTTTGGAAGAAAATTAAATAATCTAGAACCAATTGTTTGTGGGATAAAATGCTTAAGTCTATAATTAAAACATGAAGGGGTTAAAACCATAGAGTAAGCTGTCCTGTAAGGTTTAACTTGCCTTGGGAGGGCCTAGTCAGGCATGGCCAAACTCGGCCCTCCAGCTGTTTTGGGACTTCAATTCCCACCATCCCTGACCACTGGTCCTGTTAGCTAGGTGGGAAGGAAGGCTGCCTGATTATGACTGGTGAGCTTCAGTAATTTTCAGTTGTCTCAAGTGGGCCCTGGGAGCACAATGTCTGAGAACTGAGAACTGCACAATACAACCAATCGTAACTTTTTTTATTTGCATAATTCACAGAGAATCCTTAAAAGATAGATAAGAAAAATTATCCTTAATTCAGGGCCAACATAATCAGCTCCAGGTGACCAGCTTACTGCATTAACTTGCAGAGCTGTTTGAATGCTTCCAGTTCTTACAAATGTGTGGCAAGATTGGGTCTTACCATGCCTTTAAATTCTGTTAAGTTGGTACTCACCGAGCCACAATTTTGCCACTCTCAGAGGCACATCAAACTGATTACCTGAATCAGTCTTGTGTGCTTTTAATTACTAGTCTTCCATGAGCTATGCAGGGGGGTGGAAAAAAATCATCTTCGGGCTACACAGGTATTTCACACACTAACAGACATCAGTTTCATATAGCTGTTGCGAAAACCGTTCTCGAACCTAAGTTATGCCAGGCCTCTGCTTTATTAAAGAAATTGTCCCCAAGCTACAAATCTACTGCATGGGAGAGAACATTTGTCAGCGTCTCGGAAGTTCTTACCTGCTCCACTTTGTTCTCCCACTTTCTTCTGGCAGGCCCAACCCACTGAGCTGCTTTTGTCTAGACAGTTCTCTTCTTCGTTTCCTCGCTTTAAGCGCCAAATCTTGACGGTGTTGTCGTCTGAACACGTGGAAATCTGCAAAAGAGCACAGGGAGCCGGCTGAGAAATGCCGCACTTCGCAAACGACGGAAGATGTTGACTCTCTAACAAACAGTGGAAGAGTGGTGAGTTTTGGGAGTGGTAAATGTGACAGAGAAGGGACTTGCAGCTATCCTGCCACATTGAGAACCTCAGGCTCTCTCTTTATTAGCTGAATTTTAAGGCATGTAATGCTATATCATTTCAGATTAGAGCCTGGTAGAATTACGAGTTAGTAATTTTTTTTTTAACCACCTGTCTTATTAAGTTTAAATCAATAGATTTTTATACCACCCCTTAAAAAAAATTCAGAGCCGTTTATGGAATTAAAATATAATAAAACATAGCAAGAGAAAAAAGGTATAAAATGGGCCTTTAGGCTATAACATCTGGTTCCAATAATTGCCAAATATGTCTCTATGCTACCAATATGAGATGCTGGCTGTAGTTTTTGCATTTTCTGCTGCTGCTTTTTATAGATTATGTTTTATGTTGTTGTTTCATGCTGTAAATCCATTTAATCCATTTTTAAAAATCTTTTATTGTTTTAACAGTGATGTTGTTAGCTGTCTTTGGCAATCTATTGGCAATCTATTGGCATAGTGAGATATTCAGTTTTAAAACATGTAACTCTGTATATGATGAAACATTAAAAACCTTCTTGGGGAAAGAATTCCACAAAGAGGTCCTAGCTCTCAATTGACAGGATTTTTAAATCCACTCGAGCTTACAAATTAATAATAATAAATTTTATTTATATCCCGCCCTCCCCAGCCATAACTGGGCTCAGGGTGGCTAACATGAAAATATAAATACATTAAAACATAAAATTCAGCAATTGACTGAAATACAGCTTAAAATCGGATTAAAATCAAATAAGATCAGGAGGCAATGGGCAAATTATGACTATAGGGCAGGCATCCCCAAACTTCAGCCCTCCAGATGTTTTGGACTACAATTCCCATCTTCCCCGACCACTGGTCCGGTTAGCTAGGGATCATGGGAGTTGTAGTCCAAAACATCTGGAGGGCCGCAGTTTGGGGATGCCTGCTATAAGGGTTGGGAACCTTTGGTACTCACACATAAACACACACATAAAACATCACAAGAGGAAAAGGGATTGGGAAGAATGAGGAACTAAGAAAACACATGTTCCATGTAAAATAATATGTGAGAATAAAAAAGGGGTTGCCTGGTGCTAAGATAACCAAGCCAGACGAGGCCTTAAAAATAAATAAAATTATTGTTATTAAAGATTTACTTGGTTTACAAAAGTATGTGCATTGTCTCTTTTTTCAAGTTCTGTTTTCTACAGATCAATTACATTTGTTGTGAGACATTAGTATTGTATATAGTAGAAGGCTGGGGAAGGAAAGGTGTTGGGGTGGTAAAACCTATATTCTTTTACTTAGTGCATGTGTGGGGTTTTGTGTCAGCGTCACTTGGGAAGGTTCTCTTTCTATAATTTATTCGTTTATTACATTTCCTTGGTAGTGAGAGGGATGCGGGGGCTAGGGCATGGTTGGTTGTTTTTAGTTGGCTGTAGTGAGATTTTTTTTGCTTGTGTGTGGTGGGGGGAAGGAATTGTTGGGTCAAGCTATTGATTCATATGCCGTTGGTTGGTTCTTCTTGTTGTCTTGTTCGGCTGTGTATGTGATGAAGGGGAGTCATACCAGAGTGAAAGCATACTCTTCTATTTGTCCCCATGTCAGTTTCAGTCTATCGATTAGCTTTTCTAGTAAGGCATACAGTTTGATACCAGTGGTCCATGTATACTCCTGACAGGTCTCTCCAGTGGTCCTTCTGAGCTCCACAAATGGTGCTCTACAACCAAAAAAGGTCCTTTCATCTGCCTCATCTCACAGTGTCAGAATCAGTTGTAAAGCCAAGGGCTTAAGGCTTTCTGGGCAGGAGAAGCTACTTTTGCTTTGAAGCAAATGAAAAGAAATTATATTTAGGCTTTTGTTAGTGGAGTTTCTTCCAAAAGGCAGGCATAAGGAGAACATGTAAGCAAACCTTAGTGAAGTCAGATGGACACCAGGCAACAGAGGTGACCTCCTGCAAGTGGCCAATGAGCATCATGGGAGGAAGTTGGGGCTCAGATACCTATAGAAAGGAAGAATTGCAGAGAAAGTCAGAAAAGTGAAGACTATGGAGCATCAAAACATCTAGCTGTCAGAAGGACAAACATCAGTCTGGGATATTTTCCAGCCTGGCGCTCTCTGAATGTTTTGTACTACAACTCCCATCAGCCCCAGCCAGCACAGCTGGGGTTGATGGGAGTTGTAGTACAAAACATGTGGAGGTCGCCAGGTTAGCAAAATCTGCTCTGTTATCCACAATTACCAAACAGTGCTGCCTTTCAAACACTGCAGGTTTAAAAGGAAATTGAGAAAACAGTGGCATGCTGAGGAAATGTGTGTGTGCGCGCATGCACAAAATGTTAAAAGCCATCCAAATTCTGCATGTAAAGAAGCTGTACAAATCACGCACATTTGCAAGGCTTATTTTTCTCAGTTTGCGCCAATTGTCTCACTTGTAGCGAGGGGCAATGAACGACGCAGGACATAACCTTCACTTCCCAACCACTGGAAATGTAACTCAGCTGCCACGTCAATTCCTGGCTTCAGAGATATCAGCAGCTGTTGGCTGCACACTTTCAAGCATATGTTATTATAGAATCATATAATTGTAGAGTTGGAAGGGCCCATGAGGGTCATCTAGTCCAACCCCCCGCAACGCAAGAATCTTTCATGCAATGTGGGGTTTGAACCCACAATCCTGGGATTAAGAGTCTCATGCTCTACCGAATGAGATATCTTGTCAGACGTAAATCCCATGAGCTTCTTTTAAAAAGGGGAGCCAACATTATATATATTCCCCATCCCACCCCGTAACCTGCTCAGTGTTTTATTAAGTGACATGGTTTTAAAACAAACAAATAAGGTTGTCAGAAGTCTAAATTCTGCACTCAGAACCACCCATTCCTGCTTTTTCCTTCCCCATCTTCTCCTAGGACAGATATAGGGAAACCTGTGGCTTTCCGGATGTGGTTGGACTATGACTCCCTTATCCCTGACCTTTGGCCATTGTGGCAGAGGGGCTGGAGGGAGTTGGAGTCTGACAACATCTGGAGTGCCATAACTTCCACATCCTTGCTCTAGAATCACAGCACACACAAACCTGGCCACATACAGAGCAGGCATCATAAGCCCAGCTCAACAGCAGCGCTTACAAAATCTCCATTTCTTAACACCTTAGAGTTATATTTTGCACGGCCTTGGTATGAATGACGTCTTTCAAAAAAGAGACAAGCATTTTTAACCCAGGAAAAGTAATAGGGAATAAATTTAAGTATGCAGGTACGGAAAGCTAGAAATCCATACATATGTTGGGCACATCCTGTATTACATCAGCCAGGGTTTGGAAACCTGCGGTCCTCCAAATATTGCTGGACTCCCAATGCTTATCAGCTCCAACCAACATGGGAAATGCTCAGGGACGATGGGGGAGTTGGAGGCCAGCAATATTTGAAGGATCACAGCTTCTCTGATGCTGGCATAAAGCCAAAATCCTGTACCCTGTCAAGAACCTGCAAAATTAACAGCTATGTATGAGTCACTTCAAGTGCAATCTTTTCCATTCTCAAATAATGCAGAATATTTTGGAAATGTCTGGGGTAGCAACAAAGATTATGAGACATATGGGGTGGGGAGCAGGGGAGAGAAGAGAGAAGTACTGATTTTTTTCAGTCACCCTTGCACAGCTTGCTGTAACTCCAAAAAGCTCAGAGCAGCTTACCTCTGGTTCCCAGGCAGGCTCATACCCAGAGAGCTTATAGGGACAGATCTGCTTAGCTTCAGCAGCGTAGCATGTGCCTTCAGACTATCCTCTGGCCCATGTAGGGCACAGCACAAAAAATCCCCACCACCTCCCAAACACACACAACTCCAGCATTCCTGCTTTTCCGTTTGAGACTCCTCAGTTGATTTACCAGGACACTTTCAAATGCTTCTGCAAATCCACAAAGCAAAGTAATTTGCTCTGATGAATTAGGCTGAAGTCCTTTGGAAGCCCGGTTCTGTGTTAGATTCCCTGGCGCAGTGTGCAGACAGAACACCCATATAGGAAGCTATCTGTAAATCAGAATTCTTTTCTTGAAAGGTCAAGGCAACACCCTTCTGCTTCTCAAACAGAAACAGCCGGTTCTGTTTGACTGCCATGCATTCAGAAATCTCAGTAGGCCTTCTTGCTAGATTTGCTTGCTGCGAGTTGAAGGTGACTATGGGGTGTGGCCTTGATCCACTTTCAGGGGGCCTGAGTGCCACAGCCGACCCGGCACCTCTTCACTTGCCTGGTCCACCTCTTAGCTATGCCACGGCCTTTTGACAGGACTAATGTCATGACCAGCAGCTCCTTGCACGCTGTGTGGCAGAGGAGCTTGGGGTGTGTGTGTGTGTGTGTGTGTGTGTGTGTGTGTGTGTGTGTGAGAGAGAGAGAGAGAGAGAGAAAGAGAGAGAGAGAGAGAGAGAGAGAGAGAGAGAGAGAGAGAGAGAGAGAGAGAGAGAGAGAAAGAAGGCTCCTTTCTCAGAGGGGAAAGGGCCAGAGGAGATGTTGAAGAGCATCAGAAAGCAAGATAAAAGGTTAGTGTGTTATTTATTATTATATAAATAAAAAAACTAGAGATATAAAAGAATGTCTTCTCCGGTGCAGCAAATACCGCCTAAAATTGGACACCTAAGTTGTACTTGGGCTGAGCAAAGTCAAGCTTTGGAACGCCTTGCCACAAGAAAAACACTGTGGCATTCTAGCTATTTGCAAAGATGGATTAGATAAATCAGTAGAAGCTGTCAGTAACTGCCAACTGGTTCTGACAAACTCTGCCTCCGTCCGCTGTCATTTTGTGACTGGCGTGGACCCCTGACCACTGTTTTGCGACTGGTGTGACTCAGTAATTTCCAGGTGCCTCAACTGGTCCCTGGGGAGTGGACAGTTTGAAGACCCCTGTTCTACAGCTTCTTTCTGGAGAGACAACAAGAGGGACAGAGGCGACATGGCATGGAATCTCCACTTTCTGGACTTTGCATACCCACCCCATCCTGAAAGTGCCTTAGGTGTAAAAAATCTTTCAGCACAGTCCTCTATGCATAACTCCTGCTGGCTATCTGTACTGACTGAGGCAGAAAACCTAGAAGCAGCTCCTAGCAATGCCGCAGGTGAGGGAGCGATTGGGAGAAAATGCCACGCCACCTACTCTGACTCATTAGGCCGCTAATGAATAAGGAGTAACCTAAGCTAACCTCAAGCTGCAGCAGATTCTCAGATGCTCGATTCTATTTTTCAGTCGCTCTCCTTCCTGAAGCTGTGAGTCACTGTCAGCAATGTGATATTTGATGGGGATTTGCACTGATGACTAAGCGAACTTTATTAAATTCTTCACCATGTGGGTAAATGAAGCTTTGCAAGGATATATAAAAAGAAAAAAGGATGCTCCACTTTTTCTGATCTAGTTCCCTTTTATTGTTCTGGCAGCTTGAAAAGTTATCTATAAAGTTCTTAAGTAGAATACTGAGGATTGGGTTTAAGTCAGGTTGGCTCATTTTAAAGGGTTTTTTGTCCCCTCTGAGTTTAGGTCATCTTCTTGCCTATATATTTAGAAAATGCCCTGTTCAAAACCCATCCTCTTTGCCAAAGGAGGCAACAACATGGAAACCAGAGCCCTTTTAAGGAGAACAGCTAAAGCTCTTGGTAGGGAGAGTATCCGTGTTTACATTTAGCCATTTCCCCCTTCCACGGTGTGTAGCAATGTCTCACAATCCCTTATTAATGACAGCAGGCCGAAAAAAGATATACTTCTTGCTGGGTCAACATTCATAAGGAATAATAATAATAATAATAATAATAATAATAATAATAATAAAGCCCTAAGCAGTTGGTCCCAGTCCTATGGATTGCACTGAGGGGTAACTGACACCTTTGAGCACATCCTTCCTTGCAAATGCTCATCTTTAGATCAATGCATGATGGAGCAATAAATGGAAAAGCCCAGCTTTGGCTTAGCTCTACTATATAGTCAGGAAACACTACCCACCCCCTGCCATAAAGCTTGTGAAATTGCAACTACCCAGACGTTCTGTGGCCCGTAAGTTCAAAAACTGTTTTATGATTTTGAATTCCCTGTATACCCATTTTATTTGTTTTTAATATGCTTTTATATACCACTCCTGTTTCATGCTGCACTTCTGCTTTGATGAAAATGGTTATTTTATGTTGCGCAGCGCCAAGAGATTTACAAAACTTTAAGCAGCTTATAAATGCTCTTAAACCAAATAAACGAACAGACAATCCCAAATGCCAGCCTACAATTCAAGCCTGGCATGCTGGCAAGACGCTCCTGTCCAGAACAGCCAATCTCTGCATGGAAACAAATCTGCACTAACGGTGGAGCCAATTAATGTGCAGAAAAGGCAGAGCCCCACAGCAAATACCCAGGCCCTGCATTAGACCTGGATAGGGAACATGCAGCCCTCCAGATCTAGACTACAATTGCTGCCAACTCTGGCCACTAGCTGATGGGAGTTGGAGTTCAACTTCTGGAGGACCAAAGGTCTCTGTCCCTCGTCTAATACATGACCTAATGCTTTCACCTCCGATGGCTGCCTTCTTCCCTACCAGCTTCTTAGAATTAATCACATTTGAAGCGGTGCTGCATGTGGCATGCCTATAGTGGCCCATAAGGACAATAGATATTCTGCAGCCTCTTCTTGCCCTGGCAAGAGAAAGCAGTTTTCAGCCACAACAAAAGAAACTACTAGGATACTTTTTGTGGAGTACCGTACCACCTAGAGGTATCCCAAATGCTGAGGTAACAATAAAGTTTGCTCTTTATTACTAATGCACCTCCTTTCCTAACAGCTTACACTGCTTCCAGAGAAGGTTATGATAGCACTGAGGGAACTTTACCTCAGGCCACTACGGTGGAGCTGGAAGCAATGATATAACTCCAGTGTGCTCAATGAAGTGATAGGCGTCTTACTAAATTTCCCTCCTATTGGACGATCAGGTTGCGGGATGAGGAGTTGAAGGGTTGGGCCAGGCAGCCATGTAATACCAAGGAGGACGGCAGGAATGTCCCTTGAGAAGTTAAGCCCATGGGTTCAGCATGCAGTGCAGACAAGAAGTGAGGCAAGTTCACCCACGGAGTGATGGTTATTATCTCCATGCAGTCTTACACCTGATAGGCCACAATGAAGAACGACTTGTTATAGTGTCACGACTGGCTACTTTGCTTGTGTGAACCTGCCCCAACTCCCAGACTTAGCTCAGAGAAATGGCCAATGGCTCAGTGGTAGAATGCATGTTTTGCATGCGCAAGATCCCAGGTCTAATTCCTAGATTGTTCAGGTAGGTTTGGGGAAAATCCCTAACCTAAAGAGCCACTGCCAGCCTGTGTTGACAGTACCAAGCAACATGGACCAGCGAAAGACTTGCTGAGAGGTGGCCCCCTATGCTCTTTTGAAGGTGGAAGAGGTTATTGCTTTGCGCAGAGACAACAGCTAATGAATAATGGTTTTGCAGTACCCAACAAGCAAGGCAATGCATAGTACATAATTTAAGATTAACAGAACACAAAACTGTATCTGCAAGATAATAATCTAAGCATACATATACTTGAGGTAAAGTAAGGAGGAAGGACATAAGGGAAGGACAGTTAAAGAACACCAGTTAAAATCTCTGTGGAACAGAGAAGGCTGGTAGATAACTGAGCATTTCAACTTTCAAAAAGGCTTTGACAGAAGTCTCTCAACCAAAGGTTCCTAAGGAAACACTGCAATCATGGGGTAAAACTGGATAAATCCTCTTATGGGCCAGAAACTGGATAAAAAACAGGAAGCGGAGAACAGAAATAAATTGACAACTCTCACAACGGAGGGATGCAAGAGGGGGGGGAGATTCCCCCAAGGATCTCTGTTGGAACTGCTGCTTTTTAACTTGCCAAGAGAGAGAGACAGACAGACAAAGTATGAGACAAGAGATCTATTGTTTGGTCCAGCTAAGGATCTGGAATCAGGAGGCATATAAAGAGGGATTAAAGAAGACAGACAGGAGCAACAGAGCACACACATTTTTTTAAACAACAACAGAACTTTACTGTGAACTGAAGAGAAAGGGAGCCAGAGCAGAGAAAGAAGACAAGGAGAAATGTGGTCACATTTATGAAAAGCTGCAGAGTGTGTCTCTTCCAACTCAGAAGCTGACAACTTAAGGGCTGGACAGATATACATGTTTCTGCTGTTGCTTTGCAGCAAAAGGCTTGGCTCTCTTTTGGGGGTCTCTCTTCAGCTACCTACCTTTCTGTAGTGTACTTGATCTCTGCATATGGCACAGCAACTTGGAATGCAGTGTGGAAAAGGAGGCACTGGAAGGCAGAAGATCATTCTTTGGGGCAAGGGTTTTTTTGGGGGGGGCGTGAGGGAGATATATAGCCTTCTGTTCTTTCCAACGCTATTTTTGCTCAAAATAGGCAAAGGAATCATGTAGATGTCAGTATGGCGTGATTCAATTTCATGCTTTGTTCCTCTCTCAGAATCTGATGTGTTCCTGGTGTGGAACAGTGTGATGGAAATGAACTTGTATCCAACTTTTCGTAGCTGAGAGATGAATGAATCCGAGCGGTAACATTCCAGAATTTAGGACAGAAGTTTTAAGAATCACGCATGAGGAAAGACCGCCCATTACACAGTTTAAAAGTGCAATCACAGATTTGTACCTGCTGTGTCCAAAGTCAACCCAAGTTGACAGGGGGAGAAGTGGCCACTCTAGATTCTTATTCTGGACAGGGACAACCTAATTCAGGGGTTCCCAACAAAATTTTCTCGAGGACCCCTCATCGAGCCGCTATTGTGACAAGGACCCCCATTAATTCCTAATCCTAAAATTAAAAAGTGAGAGCCAAATTAAGAGTCTTTTTATATTTTATATTTATACATTTTTTTACAGTTGCTTGAACATCAAATGCATTATCTTCCTCTTCATCTGTAGGCCTTTGTCGTTTTAACGAACCACTTTTTAACCAACGGTCCATTTTTAACTATGTGAACTGTAGCTTCCGCGAAAAACAATGCTTTGTTTACAAACACTACTGTTTTGCAAAGAGGCAGCGCGCGCCAGGGAGGAGGGAGGGGAATGGAGAAGACAGGGTACCTGCGCAGTAGCGCACAAATGAAGCCGACGCGCGCAAAGCATCTTGGGGAGGTGAGCGTTAGTAGAATGCGCGCGCTGCCTCTTTGCAAAACAGTAGTGTTTGTAAAGCGCCACCTAACTTCATACAGCAGAACTACTGCCTCTATCTAATTCTAGTTTTGCGCTAGACTCTGCTCATGCAGGAAGCGGCCAAAACAAAAAATCTGTTATCATACAAAATATATTTAATATATTTTTTATTCTAATAGCATCTTGCGGACCCCTCTGGCATAGCTCGCGGACCCCTGGGGGTCCCCGGACCACCTGTTGGGAACCACTGGCCTAATATATGTTGTCTATGCTGTGGTAATCTCTAGGTTATATGACTGCAATGTGTTATACACAGGGCTGTCTCTGAAGACTGTTCTGAAACTTCAGCTAGTGCAGAATTTGGTGGCCAGGTTGCTCACCAGGGCAAGATGATTTGAGCATATAACACTGATCCAATGGCACTGGCTGTCAATTAGCTTCTGGGCCCAATTCAAAGTGCTGGGGTTCACCTGTAAAGCCTTAAACAGCTGAAGACCGCAATACCTCAAGGACCACCTCTTTCCATATGAATCAACCTGGACCCTGAGATCATCATCCTAGACCAGGGGTCAGCAAACTTTTTCAGCAGGGGGCCGGTCCACTGTCCCTCAGACCTTGTGGGGGGCCGGACTATATTTTGAAAAAAAATGAATTCCTATGCCCCACAAATAACCCAGAGATACATTTTAAATAAAAGGACACATTCTAATGTAAAAACATGATGATTCCCGGACCATCTGCAGGCCGGATTTAGAAGGTGATTGGGTTGCATCCGGCCCCCGGCCCTTAGTTTGGGGACCCCTGTCCTAGGCCCTTCTTTGTGTGCCTACTCCATGAGAGGTGCGGAAGGTGGCAACAAAAGAACAGGCCCTTTCTGCAGTGGCTTCCCACTTGTGGAATGCTCTACCCAGGGAGGTTTGCCTGGAGCCTTCATTATACACCTTGGCTGATTGACACCCAATGCCCTTTTAAATGTGTTGTGGGAGCGGGGTGGGGTGGGTTATTGGCTTGTTCTTGTTCTTATTTTTATTATGCATTTTGTGTTATTTTACATTGCAATTTTATGTTGTGAAACTGCCCTGAGATCTATGGACGAAGGGCGGTATTGAATATTTAATAAATAAAATTTAGCAGAAGGCATCTCTTACTGAGGTTATGGTGGACAAAAGAAAAGCCTAAATAAATAAGTGCTCTTGGGTGGAGAAATAATAATACAAAAGCCGTTTGCATTCCTCCTCACATCATCTCAGTGTGCCAGCTAAGCTTCTCAGCTGCTAGCCGGTGCTTGGGAATTTTGCTGAAAGCTCTGGCTCAGCCACCCTAATAATGCAGAGGCCTTAACTCCTGAATACTAAGGAGCTAGGAAGGTGAAAGGTGGAGCAGGAGGAGAGGAAGAAGAGAGAAAAACCTAATGAAAGAGCTTGTGAAATGGGTAAAGTGTTAGGAGAGGAGGAAAGAAAAAGAATCAAAACAAACCATTAGACTCTATTAAATATGAAGCAAGAACTTTCAGCTAGTCATAGCTGGCTGAGTAAACAGGACCGAAAAGGATTTTTAAAGGCCTATTAAAACCAGATTAAGATCAGCAACTTGAAATAAGCAGGAGCCAGGAGCCACGAGAGAAAGTAGAAGCAGGAAGTTAGCTGTTTTCTATCAGCGCTTGCATTTGGGCTTGACAGTTGTGTGCTCTTGGCACGGTAATGCTAGGAGCAGCCCCCCCCCCCGAATGACCCTGTCTCTGCCTCCTTTCCGTGTTCACTGGGTGTGGAAGAGACCAGCCGCAAGGGTTGGGGGCTGCTTACCTTCCAGATGTAGGCATTCTGGTCACTTGAGCCGCTAATCAAGAACTGGTCATCTGGGCTGATGCTGGATTTGACATAGAAACTGGAATTTTGATGCCCACTGAAAATGGACCCTGAGATTCAATGAAGAAAACCAAACTTTCAGGATTAATCAGTAGTTATAGATGCACAGACCAATAGTGCGTCCATTTCCTGCCAGTTCACATACACTGAGGATCAGGGGCCCTTCCACACTACACATTTAAAGCAGTATCATACCACTTTTAAACAGTCATGGCTTCCGCCGAAGAATCCTAGGTACTGTCGTTTGTTAAGGTTGCCAAGAGTTGTTAGGAGACCCGTGTTCCCCTCCCAGAGCTACAGTTGCCAGAGTGGTTTAACAACAGGTCCTGCTTCCCAGGGAACTCTGGGGAATTGTAGCCCTGGATCTGAAGCTCTAGCCATCCCCGACTATTGGCTATGCTGGCTGGGGCTGATGGGAGTTCAACATCTGTAGGCTACCAGGTTGGGGAGGCTGCTAGATCCTCTTGTCCGCTGAAGAAGCATCCCTTTACAATAAAATACGAACAATAATAAATATGAGAGGTCAAATAATACTCCAGGCAGTCTTTCGTCAACCCTTCATAATACTTTGCAGCATTTAGTAAAATTTGAACGGTCGACTTCAGAAGCGACAGTATTAGAAGCTGGGCTTGTTTGGAAACAGCTGCGCTCAGTTAAGCAACAAGTGAAATGGTTGGGAAACTTGCTTCACTTGACACAGACCCTACATGGAAGAAGAGCAAAGTGGAAGTTCAGCCCAAAGCTTTTCAGAAGTCATCTTCAAAAGGCTTTCGTTTCAGGCTGGGAGGGCCTTGGCTTACGGAGGACAGGGGTGGACACACAATTAAGGGAAAGCTCACACAGTCAACAGAAGCACACTATGCCCCAAGGACACACTGCCAGTGCCTTATTAACATTTCAGGGCAAGGGCAACCAACCACCACAATGCAGTTCCTAACTTTTACCCACAATGAATGCTTGTGGTAACTAAATGTTTATGTATATATGCTGGATTCTGCCTGTAAGTTCAGGCATCTCGTCTTATGGTCTACATGCTGATCAAACAGGAATCATGCTGTAAAGTGAATGCGTGTCTGCATGGCAAAAGGTGGGCAAGCTTCAGACTTGTCAGATCCACTTTGCCTTTTACTATCAGCTCCCCTCCCCCAAACTTCTACCAAGTAGAAGAGCCAGGTGCAAAAAAAAAAAAAGGGTGCAAGAATTTTAAAATGAGTATGTCTGAGCACATTCTGAGTTTAGGGACATTTCCAAAACTGAACATTTCACACAAAAGTCCCCACGCCCTGGATGGCTTTCTTTATTTTTAGGAGGCTTATTTAGGTGGAAAAGGTTGTTTCGTTATTGCTACTACTGCTGAACTTTCGGGAGTCAGAAACCTGGGCCTGTCTGCAGCTCATGACCCAGAGATCGACCATTAGATCCTGATCTGCCTCCTCTCAATCCTACTGTACAGCCCAGGAGGCTCTTACTGTAGTCTGGCATTCCAAAACTGACAAGGATTTCACTAGCAGTTTATGATAAAACAAAATTATTTTGGCAAGTGATTTATACCCTGCCTTTCAAAAGGTTTCTGGTTTGGCTTACAAAAAGATAGCAATGAAACAAATCTGACCCGCTCTTCCCTTTGCCCCAGGCAGTTACCCTATGTATTCCTTGCAGTGCAGTTTTGCTCTGCTTCTCGGTCTTCAAAGCCCCCAGTTATGGCAGCTTCCTTAAACCTCTTAGCATTCAGCACTCCTTGGATAGAGAATGAAGCTCCAGCATCTGTCAGGAAAGCTGCTCCTCTCTCTCTCACTTCCTGCCTCTGGTATCCTATTTCTCAAGGAGGATATGCACCAGCTTGGTGACATGGGTCAGTGGGCTATTTTTAAGGGCTCCGTAACATCTCACCTGATCGATTACACCTTGGAACTACTGCCCCAAATAGCTACGACTCTTGGCACATCAAGAACTGGAAGTGGCTGTCACTAATGGGGAGAGTTACGTGCAGATGCCAAGAGCTCTGGGTTGACTGTGAAGGGGGAAAGGGTGCATTCCTAGCCTTAGCACAGAACGTTACCGAGGCCTCCTGAAAGAGAAACTCTTTGTGGCACCCATCATATAGACGGCAATACCATAACCTGCAGCAATAACTGACTTCAGAACAGTAAAGGTGGTAGGAGTTTCTTGGTTATGTGGATTTGACATATTGGGCTATTTGCTTCCTAACATTAAGGGAATACATACACTTGCTACCTTTGCAGTCTCCTTCCTTTAAGTACACCCAGCTGCCAGCAGCCTCTGTGTTTCTCTTATAGTGCTATCTCCCACCCCAGTTCCCTGCCAAGAAATAAAAATCCAGGTGCCACTAGAACAATGTTATTACTACAGCCGGAAATGTATATGTTTGCACAACTGCTTAATTAAAAAAATTAAGTATTTGACTATAAATGCAGGGCTCTGGATAAGGTGTTTAAAATTGCCTTTGGCGAAGTCGCCCAACACACCTAAACAAGTTCATTGGCCCCAGCCAATTTTTATTAAAATTGTACAAAATTAAATTACAGGATGTAGTATGAGCTCAGAGGCTTGGAATGTAGACAGACGTCCATGAAAAGTTTGTCTCAGACCACATTTCCTCCAAAAGGGAATGGGTGGAGAAGAAAGTTTAAGTAATTATGCTCTATAAACTCTATAGTGAAGAGACTTGAATTAGAGGAAGTACGAAAGGGAAAGCGAGCAGCACCTGCTCTTTTCCAGGCTTTCAGTATTTGCTGCTCTCTGGTGGCCTAAGAACAGATTTTGAAGAGAAGCCACTGGCTAAAGTGGCAGAGTGAAAAAAACAATAAAAACAACTTCTCTCCATTATAATAGGATATGGAACTGAACATGGTAGCTATTCACAACTATGTTTCATGGGTGTTTATTTAATCATTTATAACCCATTACAAGCAGATCCTCTATGGATGTGTACAGGGTACATTATAATAATCAAGCAAATATTTTGATTTTTATGAATACAGTGGCCCTACTTCTTGGTAAATGTAGGTGGAGATAACCGTGCAGCTTTGCCAACCTGGTGCCCCCAGATGTGTTAGACTAAAATTCCCATTAGCCCCAGTCAGCAAAGAGCAAGGCTCATTGAATACTGCAGAGGTTCTTTTACAGGAAATACACATAGGATTTGACAATGTACGCACACATGCCATATTCACCTAAGTTTCATAAACACCTAGGTTTAAGGATAATCTAGCGTGCAACATTAATCACTCTTACCTGGAGTGGTCTTTGCAGTCGACATATTGAACATGTATATATTGTCATCAGTGCAATTAGCGAATAGGCTGGTACCACTCGAGTCCAAAACAAGACTAGAATAACCTAGAAGAGAAAAAGCTCTATGTCAAATGTACGATAAACAAGTAGCTGCTTCAGAAATCTATAGACAGAGGGAATAAATGGAAACTGCAGCAAAATGGTGCAGTGTGGAATGCTCCCATCCGGAGTCCCACCCAGCTAGCTCCCTCTTTTCCATTCTAGGGTCACAGCAATGCTACAAACGTCTATTCAGCAGGCTGATCATTACCAACCCACACAAGCCACCCACCAGCAGTTCCTCCACTTTCTCTGGATTGAGTTCCAGTTGGTTAGCATTCATCCAGCCCTTCTAAACTGAATTATGTGTTAAAGGATTGGAGTTTGTTGATATCACCCTCTGTATTCCCAGATGACCCCACTCAGAGCCTCCATGTTGATGTTGAAAAGCACGGGGCGGCGGCAATATAGATGCTACGGGATGAAGCAGCAGTCCCCAGACACCATCTACTGGAATCAGTCCTCCAGTAGGAACAGAACCACCAAAGTTCGGTGCCCTTAAACCCTAATCCATGAAGCCTACCCAGAAGGACACCATGGTCAATAGTATTGAAGGCAAGTAGAAGATCCAGGAAAATTAGGACCGTACTCCCCACCCTTCTCTTGGAACAGTGCATCAAAGCTGAAGCCAGATTGACAGATCTAGATGTATCTCACCGTAAAGTGAGAAAGCAAAAGAAGACCTGCTCTTTTGTTTTGAAGGGACTCTGGCTCCCTTCAGTTCTTCAGCACAATGCTAAGACATACCAAGCTTACGAGTGCTGGTCCCAGGGTAGCTGAAAGACCTGGATGGCACTGGATCCTGTCGATATGTGGTGTAGTTCTTGCGCAGGTCCCATACCTTGATTACGCTAAAATTCAAGAGACAGGCCCTCTCAGAACTCCACAGTTCTTTCTCATTTGTAACACACATACCAAGGGGAATGGAATGTTGCAGGAGGGCAAGAGATTGGAGGCGATGCCTTTTCCTTTGGAGCCCTGTGTCAAGATAAGGCATTCCATGCCCCATTGCCTCCCCCTCCCCCACCAATGACTGCATGGGTGGATATTTGCTTAAAAATGTGATCAGCTTATATGGGCACTCACAACTGAATAGGGCAATATGCTGATCCATAGTTTGCTGTGTGTATGTACGCACCCATTCCAGGACAAGGGTAAGAATCAGCTCAACCGTATGCACGTAATCAAGAGCCACCACCTATTTCTTCCCCATCTCCTTTTATCTTATTAGGTAATTTTTTTCTTTCCTGGTAAAAAAATTAACTTGTGGTAAAATGCATCCCCACAGGGAAATGAGGGAGTTTTTGGTGTATTCCACCAAAATACAGTGTGTATTCCAAATTGGCTTTCCATCTTCGCCCTTCACCTGTAAAATATAGCTATATTTCTTACTTGTTTTTTGTTGTTTTAGTACCAGTTTGATGGGCTTGATGTGGGACAAGAGCTAAGGAGGGTTTATTAAAGAATTGCAGCAATTGCTTCCTTACCCATCAACTGCCCCAGCTGAGATTAAGGTGTGTTCATCTTGAAGTAGCACCACTGTCACACTCTGCTGAAAATCCTAGAGAAGGAAGAAATTCTGTCTGAAAACCACAGAAAAATTATGCGAGGTAGTTTCAGCCTTGATTTACCCTAAACATTCCCTGTAAACAGCTTCATTAAGCAGCTTCTCCCTGCTCCCCAATTGCTGCCCTAATATTGACAGAAGGTGGAAACCGAGGCGATGAAGTGGCATAGATGGAATATGCGTTCATGCCCTGAAGCCAGTGATATTCCTACTTATTAACTGCAAGGACTAAGTTTAAGATAGTCTGCAGAGAAGCAAGAGAAAAGGGAAGGAAGGCTATTACATCATCTCGGCTGAAAAACCAGCTGCCTTTGGCACTCCTCAATTGCCACTTAGCAGCAGCCATTCCATCAGGCTTGAACTGTTCCAACCTAGCTGGTTGTTATAAGAACTTGTGTTTGCTTATTGCCCCTCCTCCCTCCGCATTTCTTTTTCCTAATGCATCGTATCATTTTGACTGCAAGCCACAGGGCAGTGACTGTATTAACTACTTATTGCTGGAAGCGTTTTCTGCTAAAGAGCAAAGGAAAGGTAAGGTAAAAGCAGAATGGAAATTAATGTGTGGCAATGGACTGCAGCTCAGTGGTAGAGCATTTGTTTTAAATGCAGACTGTTCGCTCCCTGGAATCGCCAGTTATGAAGGACCAGATACCTGGTGATGTAAAAGACCCCTCTCCACTGGAGATTCTGGAGAGCTGCTGCCAGCCAGAGTTGGCAATGCCAGTCTGGACAAACAAGTAGTCTGACCTGGCATAATGCATGTTCCTAGTAGGCCCAAGCAAAAACATTCCTCTTCCCCCAGACCTTTGGCTGATTAAACAACCTTTTAAAACTGTGTCGGTGTGTGTATTGTTTTGCTTGTTATTTCTGTTTTGATACTGTAATCCGCCCTGCGATCCCCAGATGAAGGGTGGCGAAGAAATTTACTAAATAAATAAATAGCAGATGGGAGAGTGCTACAAATTCAAGATATATGTATGTATATGTATACAATTGGTGTGTGATGCTCCCCGCGGGTGAATGTTCTTTATCTCTTGCTGGAAGCAAGGCTAGCTATTGATAGAGGCTCACGTGGACCTATTTCATTCAATTTGCTCACTCCCCGCCCCCACTCTCCAGTATTTACAACGTCCACAGTTTATTTTCAAGCCAAGGCAAAGCTCAACCTTATGCAGCAGAACATTCTATAAAGCTAGTCTCTTTTCTTTGCACAAGCGGGCGCTGAATGGCCTTCAGCTTCCAAATCCTTACCACTGAGGGAGCGAGTCCTCTCACATTCTGCTTTTTCTTCTTTAGTTTGGATGGAGTCTGCTTGTCTGCTATGTTGTGGGCCCCACTTATTTGCTTCACCTGTCTATAAAATCCATCTGAAAGGCAATTTCAAGAAACAGTATTAAAAGAACCTCTGCTACATGGCAGTTCCACACAGAGAATGAGCTCATAAATAAACTAAATTGGAAGGCTACTATCACACCGCTACAAAGAGGGGGGGGAGTTAGCAATCATTATGAATGCTGCATACCTCAGCCCATATTAAATGAACAACACTGGAATTATAATAGGGTGTACCTTTCTTATTGCACCGTGTGTCCCAAACCATGATGTTTCCATCCCTTCCTCCAGTACAGAACACAGCTGTGGAATATACAGTGCAAAATTATTATTATTAATAATAATAATATTTCTATTCTGCCCTTCATTCAAGGATCACAGGGCAGCTGAACACATACAAAATATGTAACATTGTTGTTTAGTCGTGCCTGACTCTTTGTGACCCCATGGACCAGAGCATGCCATGTTACTATGTAACACAGGTAACAAGCAAAAGACAATATCTCCCTCCCGGTGTTTAAAATACCATTGACTGAGAAGAGAAATAGAAGAGAAACATTTTTACCAGGCACCTAAAGTTATGTAACAAAGGCATCAGGTAAGGCTCCTTGGGGAGGGCATTCTACAAGCGAAGAGCCACCGCAGAAAAGGCCAATTCTCGTGTTGCCACCCTCCAGATCTCTCACAGAGGCGGCATACAAAGATGAGCCCCAAATGATGATTGTGGGCTCCAGGTTGGTTAATATGGAGAGAGACAGTCCCGAGCCATTTAATACTCTCAGAGAGTACAAAATAGTACTCTCAGTTTGAAATTCTGAAACGTTTTTCATATGCAATCCTGCAATTTAATTTAAACTCGGTACAGTGGAACCTCTACTTACGAATTTAATCCGTTCCGAATGCACATTCGTAAGTAGAAACATTCGTAAGTCGAAATGATGTTTCCCATAGGAATGCATTGGGAATGGATTAATTCGTTCCGGAGCCTAGGAAAAATACACTTTAAAAGAGACTTTGAAGACTTTTAAGGCATGGAACCTGCACAGCAACATTACCTTGCAGTGCAGGGAGTGCGGGCGGCGGGGGCGAGGCTGCGGGAGACCGGTTAGTGGTGGCGGTGGGGGCCTGATCCAGCTGTAGGCCGGCTAGTGGCGGCGGCGGGGACCGATTCGGCTGTGGGCGGAGTGTTAAAGGCGGCGTGAGCGGTGGCGGGGCCCAATCCGGCCATGGGCTGAGAGCCAGAGGTGGCGCGAGGCCGCTGTGAGCGGCGGTGGGGCCCGATCCGGCCGCGGGCCGATTGCCAGAGGCGGCGCGAGGCTGCTGGGAGCGGAGCCCGATCCGGCCGTGGGCCGAGCTCCAGAGGCGGCGCGAGGCTGCTGGGAGCAGAGGCGGGGCCCGATTCGGCGGTGGGCCAATCGCCAGAGGCAGCGCGAGGCCGCTATTGGTGGCGGCGGGGCCCGATCCAGCCTTCGGATGTCGAAGAAATTCGCAAGCGCACCCCAATTAGTATCGTTCGTAAGTAGAATTTTTCGTAAGTAGGGTTATTCGTAAGTCGAGGTACCACTGTAATTATTTAGGAGGTATTCTGCATAACAACTTGAGGTTTAAGAAACTTGCTGTTACAAGGAATCTCTAATTCTTTTAACATCATGTTTTGGCTCTGGACTCTATGACATCTCAATTTTATATCTGTTTCTTCACCTGCACCAAGCACTGGGCAGTAGGAGTCCTATTTAGATGGCTGAGAAAGACTAAAAAAACATCCTGAGGGGCTAAGCTGGAATCACTGCCTTTTCATCCCCCAAAGCTCTGAAAAGGACACAATATCACCACAGAAGCAAAGGCATCAAAGGCTGCCAACATACCTAGATGTAACAACATGAGACTTCTACCCCATTTATGCAGGTCTAGCCACAATCTTGTCTATTCAAAGGAAAGGCAAGGATTTCCAAACTTTCCTGATAACACTGGAGCAGCTTTTGAAAAACCAGTGATAAATCTATAGAAAGACTGTAACTCAGTGGCAGAAAACAAGCTTTGCATGAAGCAAGTCTCAGGCTCATTTCCTGGCATTTCCAGCTAACAGGGTCAATTAGCAGATGACCTCAAAAGTGGCGAGATATACTGAAATATAATAAAATAGGAATATTTACCCCTTTCAAATTTAGAGAAAGCAACCGACTTGAGGCTGCACTGGTGCCCTTTGCAGACTCCCAGTAGCTCACTAGTCCGTACATCCCAGACTTTTGCAGTTTGGTCTCCTGAAGCAGTAACCTTAAAAGATGAAGAAGTTAGCTAATCATTGTAGTAAAAGAAAAAGAACAAAGGCAGAGTCCTGTTGCCCTCCAAGACTATAGCTTGTATTGACATGAGCTTTTGAAGGTAAAATATGTTTCCTTTCAGCATAAAAGACACTTTCGACACTCTCAGTGCAAACCTATGGGTGTTTACTCCAGCAAGTTCAAAGGGATTTACTCCCAAGTCTGCATATGATTGTAGCCTTAGAAGGTGGCAGAAACAATATAACTCAGATATGAAAGTGGAAATTTCAAAGGTAACAGAACCACAAATACCAGGCCCCAGTTTGTGGAGTTGTAGCCCACTAAGTTCTACTCAGAGAAGATCCATTGCAATTACTAGACCTAATTGTTAGTTATGTAAATTTCAGCAAATCTACTCTGAATGGTACTGAATGCACTGTGTAAAACATACATACATTATAAGTTGTAAATTTTATATGCAGCTGCTGGGTCAAAGCATGGGATCTAAACTACTACTGTAAAGGCGTTCTGTAAACAGAGAATCAATCCTGAATTTTAGGCAAACAGAAAGATACAGAATCGCATTCATTCATGGATACTGCCCCTTTACATTTTTTTAAAGAATGGCTAACAAAGTCAGCAGATATCCAAAAGGTTAAAAATGCCCCCTACTAATGGCCACCTTCTGTACATCTTCATCTTTAAGAATCCACTTGTGGACAATTCTTTAATAGAGAGATTGCCTCCTTTGGCCTATGAAACAATGATTTACCTGCATATCAGGTAAACCAACTTTTGAAAGTATGAGTGAGGTTACTGGGTCTACTAGTGATCTTATCATAGAAGAGACGGAAAGAACACTGGAATTTGTGACAGCACATATAAAGGGCCAGACAAGGAGGGGATAGTTTTAGCTTACTCACAATTTTATGTTCTCCAGGCACCCAAGCAAGATCAAAAACAGCGTTTGAGTGAGCCTGCCACTCTATTGGGAAAATAGAAGCCTGTGTTAGTTTCAAACAAACAGCTGTTGAAAAACACTGAAACAACTACAATTTACAGTATTGTGTGCACATAACTTTCATACAAACACAACTTCCTCTGTGGTAGAGGGGTTAGCAGGAAGAAACTCCAAGCACAGAGTGATGCATATAAGGCATGAAGGAGGTGGCAAGGAAATAATAATCCTCTCAACTTTTGACCTGCCATCAACCAAGTAAGAAAGCAGTAATGGAAGCAGACATAAGAATTACAATGAAAGGTATGCTATGCTACTTTTTAATTACTGAAGTTCTTGCTCCCAATAACTGCCAATTATTTAATCAATCAAAACACTTTTTTTGTTTACTGCCTATATCAAATAATTCAGCTCATAGTTCCCATCAAGATTTCCCTTTTACCTCTAAAAATCCCCTTGTTACTTTTTTGTGTATGGGTATCGTAGAGCCGAACAAATCCTTCTTCATTTGCAACGGCAAGCACATGCTGCGCATCTGGAGCTGAAAAACAAAGCAGTATTTGTACATCTGAAAACATTTGAAAACATTTTTAAAAGTGCTTTGGATGGTGTGCATCTGTACTGGAATTGTTATAAACATGTTTTTATTGCTATTTGTTTTACCACCTTGGGTTCATGTGGGAGGTAGAATGGAATACAAGTTTAATAAAAAATAATAATAAAAAATATAGCCTCTGCAGGTTTATATGAAAGGCCCAAACATTACAGTATAGCCTTTCTTCACAGAGGAGTTGCTCCAGGCCCTTGATCATTTTGGTTGCCCTTTTCTGCCACACATCAATGTTTACAGATAAAATTCCCCCATACCTGTAGAAAAGGTGCACCCAAAAGGAGGAACGGGCATTCCTGCTTCTCCATATGAAGCATGTTCATCTCCTTTAGTACACTGATAGCACTCCAAAAGATGGTTTAAGGAAAATCTTGGTGGGAGACCTGGAAAAAAAAGATTTTTGGAAAGATAAGCAGTGTTCGAAATTCAGATAAACAAGGTAGGAGCCAAATGGCTCCTTAAACCAGGATTACAGTCGCCAAAACGGAATGCCTGGTTACCATTTTTGTGGCCAGGTGGCTTGAAAATTGTATTTTTCAATACAATTTTTTGGTTCCTGAAATTGATTCTGATTGTGCAGATAAAATATAATGGATAGAATTGTACAGCAAAAAACTGAAAACAGTCAAGATCCAAGGATCCCCAGGCATGCATCCCCAGATGGAGATGTCAAGGTCCTGGGACCCGGGCATCTTCACTTGGTCGCAAGTGGCCGTTTGTTGCTGTTTAGTCAAGTCCGACTCTTTGTGACCCCATGGACCAAAGCACGCCAGGCACTCCTGTCTTCCACTGCATCTCACAGTTTGGTCAAACTGATGTTAGTAGCTTGTTAGTAAGTGGCCAATAACCATGTGCAAAATGCCTGACTATTTTGAATGCTGAAGGTAAGTACCAAAAACTCTGCAAACAAGTTTATAAAACTGCAGCTGACATTTATGCTGTCCTCAGAACTATCTCACTGGTTCTGAGCATCATTCAGATGGTCCATGGCACATCCACGTTAAATAAGTGTAATGATTATTAAATGTATTTTATTGCTTCTTTTATTTATTATTTCCACTGACTGACTTCTGATACTGGACACCCCGAGGTCGGTTAAACTGTTGTCTGGAATGAAATAGTGGGGGGGGGGGGGAGATGAGGAATCAAGATCGCTGGATGTTAAGAGCAGATTCCCCTGCTTAGTTTTGAAGCTCACTGGGTGATCTTGTGGCAAGGCTTGCCCTGCATGGCATAAAGTATAAGAGTCCTTTGGTCATTGAAAATGGGGAATTAAAAATGGATACAACTTATGTATTAAACTGATACACTGCCTTCATCCAAAGATCACAGGGTGGTTTACAGCGTAAAAAATACATGAAAACACATAAAACAAACAAATAACAATCACATTTAAAAGGCCACAGATTGTTTAATTAGCCAAAGACCTGGGAGAAAAGGAATGTTTTTGCCTGGTGCCTAAAGATATGCAGTGAAGGCACCAGGTGAGCATCCCTGGGGAGAGCATTCCACAAACAGGGATCCACCACAGAAAAGGCCCCTTCTTGCGTTGCCACCCTCAGATCCTCTCACAGAGGAGCCACCCGAAGAAGGCCCTCAGATAACGATTGGTCGGTTCCTATGGAGAGAGGCAGACCCTGAGGTCTTGCAGTCCTGAAGCTTTGGAGTCTAAAACCCGCACCTTGAACTGGGCCCAAAAACTGGCAGCCAGTTGCTATCGGCACAGGATTGGTGTAATTTGCTCTTGCCCTAGTGAGCAACCTGGCCGTTGAATTCTGCACCAACTGAAGTTTCCCAACCGTCTTCAAGAGGCAGCCCCAATTAAAAGGGGGGCTCAAGGCAGCACTCGAATTAAAAGGGACGCAGAAGGGGCCTGACCCGCTTTCTGCAAAGGGGAAGTGCGTGGTTTGGCCAAAATTGGGGTGAGGGGGGAAGAGAGGGGCTGTATCCCCCTCCCCCCCCGCGCCATGACTCGAACGCTGGTGAAGCGGCGCAGAGGGAAACGTTGCCTCGGATACTCACCCTGCGGCCCAGCCTGGCAGCGGCGAACGAGAGAACGGCACAGCATGGTAACGACGGCCGCAGCGCACACTCCTGCTCTTTCCCCGCGCAAGGACCACCGGGAGCAGAAGAGCGGCCGGCCCCCTGCTTCGCGACGCTATCTCCCGCCAGCCCGAAGTACGCGCCAAAGTCGCCTCGCGCGTAGCCATTGGACAGCGCAGAGGAATAGACCCCGCCTCCTGCTCGCCATTGGCTTCTCCTTTCCCACCGGCAAGGGTGAGGCCACGCCTCCCGCCGGCTATGAAATTGTAATGGGACCGTTTCTTTCATCAACACGCATGCGTGATAGCGTCCCGCAAACACGTTTCATCCGACCGCTAAGGGAGCGCGACTACGACACGCCTGCGCACTAAAATAGCGGAGGGGAGGTTCCACAGCGCAGGCGCAGCTGACAGTCCGGCGTCTGCACATGCGCAGTGAATGGCCGTTAAACACTGGAAAGAGGGAAGACAAGCGCGTGTGCGCGTCTGTGTGGTGGATAAGTGCTCTCCTCCCCGCCCCCTCCGGGCCTTGGCTGTCATGGCCTCTGCTTCCAAATCCTTCCTCGCCGATGCCGGCTACGGGGAGCAGGAGTTGGACGCCAATTCCGCCCTTATGGAGCTGGATAAAGGTAAGTTGAGAAGCGGCGGCGGTGCCGCAGAGAGAGATGTGCGCATGCGCTGATAGCGGCGCGAGGAAGTCCCGCCCCTTTTGATGGACGGTGGGGAGTTTGAAGGCGGGTTTAGGTTGTGTTTAGATGGTGTCACAAGCCATGCATGGGGATCTGTGAGACTCTAAAAGCTACAGAGAGGCTTGTTGCTCTCCGTTTATCTGAAGAAGTGTGCATGCACACGAAAGCTCATACCAAAATATAAACTTAGTTGGTCTTTAAGGTGCTACTGAAGGAATTTTTTTATTTTGCTTCGACTCAGACCAACACGGCTACCTACCTGTAACTAGAACTCCGTTTAACATGTCATCCTATGCACGCCTGTGCAGAAGTAAGGCCCGTGGAGTTCACTGGGTCAAGCTAGGGATGTGTGAGATTGCAGCGTTGTATTGTGGCACCTTAGTTGGCAAATAGAAGGGGAAGAAATGGAGGCAGTGAGAGATTTTACTTTCTTGGGTTCCATGATCACTGCAGATAGTGACAACAGTCACGAAATTAAAAGACGCCTGCTTCTTGGGAGAAAAGCAATGACAAACCTAGACAGCATCTTAAAAAGCAGAGACATCACCTTGCCGACAAAGGTCCGTATAGTTAAAGCTATGGTTTTCCCAGTAGTAATGTATGGAAGTGAGAGCTGGACCATAAAGAGGGCTGATCGCCGAAGAATTGATGCTTTTGAATTATGGTGCTGGAGGAGACTCTTGAGAGTCCCATGGACTGCAAACCTAGCCATTCTGAAGGAAATCAGCCCTGAGTGCTCACTGGAAGGACAGATCCTGAAGCTGAGGCTCCAATACTTTGGCCACCTCATGAGAAGAGAAGACTCCCTGGAAAAGACCCTGTTGTTGGGAAAGATGGAGGGCACAAGGAGAAGGGACGATAGAGGACGAGATGGTTGGACACTGTTCTTGAAGCTACCAACATGAGTCTGACCAAACTGCAGGAGGCAGTGGAAGACAGGAGTGCCTGGCATGCTCTGGTCCATGGGGTCACGAAGAGTCTGACATGACTAAATGACTAAACAACAATTGTGGCACCTTAAGCTATAACAGCAACTGTTTTATTATAACGTATTTAATGATAGCCCGTTATAATCAACCTTGGTACACTCCATGGCAAAAAATTTCACAGAATTAGATGTGTAGCGGTTGTTTAAGCAGGGCTGCCGCCCACATGGTAACAATCAAGATTTCAGCCACTTACAGTAGCCATCTACAGATAAGGCACCCAAGACCTAATTATCCGAACCGAATCTTGTATTTCTTCATCCCACCTAATGCACATGCCATGAATGAGATGCCTGCTTCTTCCATGGCTGCAGAGCTCCATTTCACAGATAACACAGTCGCCCAGTGGAATTTGTTGTACTATGACAGCTGTTATGTCTGCAAAGGCATACCGGTGTGCCAGATGGGATGATACCTTCCTCCCTCTGTTCTGTTCTGCGGGTTTCCCAACACCCTCCTGAACCAATATGGGGCGGGGGGGAGGGGTGGTGGTGGGGAAAGCCCTGTTATTTAAGTGGAAACCCTTGCTCAGGGCTCCCACTGACAATGTTCGTTCAGTGAATCCTGCCCCCCTCCCAACATGGTGGATTGTTAAGCCTTTTTCACAGTATGTTTATGGCCAGCATCTTAGATGGCTTTAAAAGCAGATTCGACAAATTTATGGAGGGTACAGTTTTCAGTGGCTACTAGGCTCTGTTAGGAGGAAGGGTAGGATATATGAATTATGGTGCTGGAGGAGACTCTTGAGAGTCCCAATTAAGAAGCTATTTTTAATACTTCTTCAAGCTTAAGAGGTGGGTGTGGAACATGAGCTTGGAGAGCAGTATCGTGCCTGTTTCTTGCTAGTAGGCTTCCAATAGGTACAGTGGTACCTCTGGATATAAACGGAATCCCGTACGCATCCAGAGCAGTACTTACTCTGAAGCGCCGAATCTGTGCATGCTCCCTGCGTGATTCAGCGCTTCTGCACACGCGTGTGATGTCATTCAGCGCGCATGCACGAATTGCCAAACCCGGAAGTAACCCATTCCATTACTTCTGGGTTCGGCATATATGTATTCCGTGTCATACGCAACCTGAAGCATACGTAACTAGAGGTATGACTGTCTCTGGTTGGCCACTGTGGGAACACGATTGCTGGACTAGGTGGGTACTGGTACTTTGGTTCAGTCTAGGGGAGCTGCTTTTATATTGCTTGTCAGTTTGCTTCAGTTTTTAAAATCCATAGTTTTTAACTGCTATGGTGGTATTCTTATTTGTCACAGGTCTCCGATCTGGCAAACTGGGGGAGCAGTGTGAAGCAGTTGTACGTTTTCCCAGGCTCTTTCAGAAATACCCATTCCCAATTCTAATTAACTCGGCATTTTTAAAGCTAGCTGATGTTTTCAGAGTGGGGTAAGTAAAATTAGTTTGTTCCTGATTCTTAGTGTTCAAGAAACTGGTGTTTCAATTCAAAGTACTGGCGTTGACTATTTAAAGCCCTTTTATGGTTTAGTGCTAAGATACCTGAATTACCACTATCTCCCATATGAATGTTGCTTTCTCAGTAAGGGGGTCCTCTTGCATGTCTCAAAGATGCCCGCAGTGGATTTGGTGTTCTTTTTCCATTCTTCTTTATCATCTTTCCTGTTGCATGTTTTATTTTGCTGCTTCTGGCCCTTTATCACTGCCTTTAAATGTTATGTTGTAAATATTTGATATTGTTACGTGGTCTGTATTTATGAACTGCTAACTGCCTTAGACCTTTCTAAGAAAGGTAGGGTACAAATCTTGTAGGTAAATAAATAAAATTTGTTTTAAAACAGAAACAACTTCCTGCGGCTGTGTGTTCTGAAAGTTACTCAGCAGAGTGAGAAGCATTTGGAAAAAATCCTGAATGTGGATGAGTTTGTGAAAAGAGTTTTCTCGGTTATTCACAGCAATGATCCAGTTGCTCGAGCGATCACACTCAGGTATGCATGTTTAATGAGCAAGAACCTGCCCAAATGCTATATTCTTCAGAGTACTGTCAATGCAGTAAATGCAGGGCCAATGTACATAGGAAGTTGCCATATACCGAGTGAGGATATTGGTTTGTGTAGCCCAGTACTGTTTATTCTGGCTGCTAAAATATCTTTAGGGTTTTTTCCCCATCTCTGCTAGGGAGTGAACTAGGGACTTCCTTCACAGATGTGTTCTTTCACTGAGTTCTATCTGCCCAAGTCTCGAATTTATCGCATTTGTCATGCATAGAATGGAATGTTCACATTTTCTTTCATCTTTACAAAACACTACCTGGATGACTGCAGATTGATCTTATAGGCATCCTTTTCCTTTATAGCAGGTTCAGTCCCTCTGTTTTATTTTCCAGGATGTTGGGCAGTATGGCATCCATAATTCCAGAAAGGAAGAATGCGCATCACAGTATTCGTCAGAGCTTGGACTCACATGACAATGTAGAGGTTGAAGCTGCTATCTTTGCTGCAGCTAATTTTTCTGCCCAGTCCAAGTAAGTGAAACATCTGGTGTACTTCCATCTTTCCTGAATGTTCAGGTAGTACTTTTTAATTGCATAATGCTTTGCCTGCATTATCTTAGTAATCCTTACAGCAGTCCTATCAGGTAGGTCAGTATTATTTCCCCCATCTTGTAGCTGCGAGGGCAGCCGAACCTGCCTCAGATCACCAGTTTAGTGATTTATACATTTTCATGGTTTTAAAATATTTTTATTTCACTGTCAATCACCCTGAGAGCTAAGATGATGGAGAGGCATATATATTAAGAAAATTAATAAATAGTGAGTTCAGGAAGGGGCCAAGATATAAACTAGGGGCCTCCTGGTTTGTAGCTCAGGCTGCAATTCTGTGGACATGTAGCTGGAAGCAATCCCTACTGAATTCAGTAGAACTTGTGCTGCATATGCTTATGCTGTTAGTTTCTCAGCCATTGTGCAACTCTAGCTTTCACCTGCAACTTCTCTGTATGTGTACATTTTACATTCATTTTGCTTACCCAGATGTGTGAGTTTGTTTCTGTAGTTTGTTCAGTTTGTATGACTGATTTATCCTGCTTCCCCTTTTTGTTCTTGACAGAGATTTTGCTGGCGGGATTTGTAACAAAATCAGTGAAATGATTCAAGGTGTGTACATTTTGTCCAACAAATACCGGTAATGAAAAGCAAAAAATATTTTCTTGTTGTTGTTGTTGTTAAAGGCTATCATATCTTAAGTAACCATTCTTTTGAACTAACCATTCTTTTCTTTTAAAGAAGTGAGTCTTTTTAGTTGTTGGAAGTTGCCCTGAATTCAGTTGCTCCTGAATTCAATGCTCAATCTAAAGACTTGGTTTTAGGAATGCTTTTTCTGTCTTCTTTCCATAGGATTGGATTTTATTTTGATCTGACATGCAGTGTTTTTAATGTTGTCTGTTGGAAGCGTAGTACTTTATTTTAGGAGATGGTGCTATATGTACAGTTGAAACTTTCTTTAGCATTTTCATTTATTTTTCAAATGTTGGTTATGTGATGTGGGTAGCTATGTGGGAAAGCAGCAAGATGTTGCTGATTTGGACTTGAATACAACTAGCATTGGATATTGTTTTTTTTTAAAAAAAATGACTAGATGAGTCTGGTATTTAATTTCACACTTAAGTATTTGTATTACTTGTTAGTGCTATATGAAGTGATATCTGTGTCCATGGTGTGTGGTAGAGTGCCATAAGCAAAAACAACAGGTCTGTACTTTGAGGAGCTTATAGTCTAAATTTCAAGTGGAGTGGAAGTTTTTTTTTTAAAAAAAACACAACACACACCAATCCAGCTGCATGGTCCTTGTTCTGTGACTCTAGTACTGAAATTAGTCATATTACAGTGGTACCTCGACTTACGAATGCCTCGACTTCTGAAGGTTTTGACTTCCGAAGTCCGCTAACCCGAAAATATTTTTGCCGCGCGTGCGTTCTGCGCACGCGCAAAATGGACACTTCGACTTCCGAAGTTTTCGACTTCCGAAGAGCGCCGCGGAATGGATCACCTTTGTAAGTCGAGGTACCACTGTATTTTTATTTGCCCCCAGAGCTATCAATATTCATATTTTATCATAGGCACAACACATGATGCTGCCCCGAAAGTTATTTTTCTTTTCATGTACTAGGTTTAGCCACTCCTGTAGACTTGAAGCTGAAGTTGATCCCCATCCTGCAGCATATGCATCATGATGCTAACCTGGCCTCCAGTGCCCGTCAGTTACTCCAGCAGCTGGTGACATCCTACCCTTCTACCAAGATGGTCATTGTTACTTTACACACCTTTACCTTGCTCGCTGCCTCCTCTTTGGTTGACATTCCCAAGCAGGTAACAGCTACATTTCTGCTGAATATTTTCTTTAAAGTGCTTAGTGTACTCAAGTAAAATTGTCATGGTTCAGTTGAAGGGATCTTATTCAGCCAGACTTCATAGGCTTCATCTGGCCTTTCCCAAATATAGGTAACCCAAGGTCTACCACATTTTGTGTCCATACTTCATTTGTGTAACATTGCAAAATATCCAGATCTTGTCTGCTTAGATGGTATCATGGTGAGTTAAATCTACAGAGCCATCAAAAGCTGTATGTAATTAAGAATTTTGATTGGTTGTTGAAGTTTCTTACAGCTTTAAGGTTATCTCCAAATTTCCCATGACAGAAAGCTATTTGATCCAGCGGAGGCTTCCGTTGGTGGAAAAGTGGAGGTGATTTTCATTTATTTGCCCTTCTTTCTTTTGCTCTCCCTTGCTTATGCAAGGCATCTTTTGGAACAATATGTTGGTGGTGCAAGCAACTCCAAGAGAGGGGGGAAATTTATGAAAAATCTCCTATTCCTTTTGGTTAACTGAAGCCTCTGCTGAATCAAGGAGCTTTCTGTCAGTGGAGAGACTCAGAATCAACCCTTCATGTTCAGGCTTCTCTTTTTATTTGCTTGTACTCGCATGCATGTTGAGAAATACAAGAAAGTAGTCAAAAGTAGTTTAATTTTAAACTCGCTTTCTTACAGATACAGCTCTTGTTGCAATATTTGAAGAATGACCCAAGAGAGGCTGTGAAGAGGCTTGCTATTCAAGATCTAAAGTTACTTGCAAATAAAACCCCACATACATGGAGCAGAGAGAATATTCAGGTATTGTAAACGGTATCATGCTTGTTTTGGAACTGAACCACTAGGCCTTCTTTCAGATAAGACCTGTCAAACTCTTTGTTGTTGACTTCCAAGTAGATCTGCTTAGCATCACGCTCCAGATGTAGGTCTCTGTTCATCATTTTAGAGATGCAACTTTTCGTTTAACAGCTGATTTGCCCACCATGTTTTATAAATAATAGGAGAAGCTTCTAACATTCTGCTTGGAGAAACCTTCCATCACTGCTTCTATACCCTGTAGCATCTCTCATAAAGTGGTGACTCTTCGGGGGTTCCGGTTTCCGCCTGCAGGAATGGCGGACCTGTTTTCCATCTCTCTGACCTTCGTAAGGAATTTGGCGGTTGCTAGGGGAGTAAATGGCAACCCCCTACCCTCTCCGGGGGTTACGGAGAGGGGCCGCTGGCCCGCGATGCCCCCAGACCCACTCCGACTGTTTTTGGAGTGGGGGGAGCTTGGGCTGAGCACTTACGACGGCCAGGACTCCCGGACGCTAATCTGCATGGCGGGGATTTCCATGGTTAAAGAAGATAATTAGGCTTAAATCTATGGACATACTTCAGAAGGAGGGGAAGAAGCGCTGTTTACTGCTGAGAATTTTATGCTGCTGAGCGAGAGGAGTCAAAGAATGTACGGCATCTGGAAGAAGGATTGATGGGGACGGAGCGATAAGGGAAGCAAGTTTTTATTTTTTCTTCATATTGTTGCCTCGTATCTTCCCGGACGCGATGTCCTGGCTTGTTTGGAGTGAAAGAGAAGCAAAAGACTGTGTGAGTTGAACTCTATAGCTGTTGTTACTGAGCATATTTCTTAAAGATGTGAAGTTGCCGATGAGAAAAGCCCCCCCCTAGTCAGACGGAAGGAGTTCTGGACGCGTTCGGAGGATTTATGAGCTGTGACGCACTTTAAATTGGAGCAGCGACCTGAAGCTAAGTTCAGCTATAGGGCAAGGAGATCCATTAATTTACCAAGAGTTCATGGTTGGATGTTTGGGTCTCCTGCCTGAAAAAGCTGTAAATTCTATAAAGATAAATAAATCGTAAATCTTCATGGCTATGAGAGAAAATGAAAGTGATTTGAGCCTTTTAAGATGGCGCTGCTACTCCGTCGCAACAGGGAGCTCCACTAAGAAGATTTATGGGGAGGCTGGACTGATTAACTCACACAGGAGAAAGAACATCTGTGAAACTTCGTTTGACATTTATCTCAGCAGCTGGAACAATCGGATGAAAGTGGAAAACATCTAGGTGACTGTAAGGGGAAGATTTGGAATATTATGAGCTTGGAGGACGATTTGAACTTTAGAAATAAGACGGCAGTGGACAGTTGCGAGGAATTCCCAATTTCTTGAAGCATGGGAACCCAAAAATAAATTATTTAGATGATTTGGCATAACATTCGGTTTGATTGATATATATATGTGTATAATTTGAAATATTGAATGTGATATAATTGGTTTTAATTGGAAAATTAATAAAAATATTTAAAAAAAAAAATAAATAAAGTGGTGACTCTTCATCACACTCCTCCCCGTGCTAAGGTAGAGAAGCTCTGTGCGAGGATTGAGGAACAAGGTGATGAGGTTTCCAAATGTTGCTGGCCTATGGCTCTCATCACCCCTGACCATGTTGAGTGGGACTGTTTTGAACCCCCCCCCCCAAAAAAATCATTCCAGTAGCACCTTAGAGATCAACTAAGCTTGTTATTGGTATGCGCTTTCGTGTGCATGCACACTTATTCAGTTTTGAACCCAGTAACATCTGGAGGGCCACATTCACCAAGATCACTTCACTAAGGTCATTTTTCAAGCACATAATAGACCAATCTTCCATAACAGTAAACTGAGTTTATGTTACGCTCCAGTTTTTTAAATGTATGGTTTTTATTGTATTGTATTTTGGTATTTGCTTCTCTGTCCGTTGCTTTGTGAGTCATTCAGAGAGCCCCTGTTATAGGGCAGTTATATAAAAGGGGCCAATAAATAATAAATAAAAATAATAAACCAATCATTAGCAATTGGTAGGCAGTTTAGAGTAAGGCACCCACAGATAACCACCCACTTGCCACTCAGTCAACTGTACCCTTATAGCAGATTAAAAACAGCCTTTTAGCCTTAGCCAGCCATAACTGGTTTCAGGAGTACAAGTGTTACCAGAAATGCACTTTGGCTTTGGTGTTAATTTGTGTCCCGCCTTTTGATGGGAGTCCCCCACAGGCAGCACACGGCATTAGTAAAATACAAGGGGAAGACATGTGCTTTGGTGTCTTTGCCCTGCTTCTGTCCCTCTTTGTATGTTGATTATCCGTACGTGCCAAAAATATGAACAAGGATGGCCAGATAGCAGTAATAGAAAGAGTAGAGAGATGCAGAAACCTGCCAGGATGAAACTTTTTGGAAAACCATTTCTGCAGGGAAAAGTTTACTTGGAAGAAATGAAATGAGAATTTGTGAGGATTCTGATGATTGGTTGCTTGAACTATAGAAGAAGAGTTTGGATTTGATATCCTGCTTTATCACTACCCAAAGGAGTCTCAAAGCGGCTAACATTCTCCTTTCCCTTCCTCCCCCACAAGCTTGCTTTGTCTTAAGAATCCAGGGCTCCTTTACATTGTGTGTGTGAGGCAGGGGGCGGAGGCTCAAATCTCCAGGCTATTCAGTCTTGTTCAGTTTTGCATCCTTGCCTGCTCTCTGGATCCCTGCCTTCCTTGATACCTTGCCCTTCCTAGAGTGCTGGAACCCAGGACATCAGTGTATTTTCCTGGAGTATCGTTCTATAAAGATTACAAAATTTCCTTGGAAGCACCAGCCTGTTTGTGTTGTTTTGAGAAAACCTTTGATTCTAGGGCTGGGGCCTGCCAGCATGCTCTTCACAGAACTGGATTCTGCAAGATAGAGAAGTGCTTTTAAAACGTTCCCCTGGGGCAGTGTCAGAGCCTTCTGATGCATATTGCTCACACTTAAGAAACATTAAGACATAATGTTTCTTAACATTTGCAGGGCTTGTACAGAAAGTGGGCTGGCAATATGATTGTGTGTCTGCGCTTGGAATGCTATGTGTGCTTCTGGTCGCCTCACCTCAAAAAGTTGTACAATTGGGAAAGGTTCAGAAAAGGACAACCAAGATGATCAGGAGGATAACTCCCTTCTTAGGAAAGGTTGAAGCATTTAGAGAAATGATGACTAAGAAGCGACACGATAGATTTTGAGCAAGGCATGGAGAAAGTGGGCAGAGAAAAGGTTTGCTCCTAAAAGAAGTGGTGACAGCTTTAGACAAATTCATGGAGGACAAGACTATCAATGACTACTAGCCTCAGTTATGATTTACCTCCACCGTCGGAGGCAGTACACTTCTGAATTGAGTTGCATTTGGGTCCCTCTTGCAGGCTTCTCATGTGCATCTGCTAGGCAACTGTGAAAATTGAGGGGTAGATGGGCCCTTGACCTGATCCAACAGAGCTCCTCTTCATTTTGCTGCAGATTTGCTTTGCCCAGAGGTCTCCCATATCCCGGAGTGAGGGAGACCAGTGGTCTCCTATATCCTGGAGTTGCATTACAGTGCAGTGCAGCCAGCCACCTTCTCTTCCCTGGACTTATGCATTCATGGGTGCATCACTGAATTTGTCACAGGAAAGCTATTGAGCAATTTATTTTTTCTCAGAATGGAATTTTCACCTTGCTCTTAACAAATTCACCTTGTCAGTTTCTGTGTAAGTTCTGGTTCTGCCTTTATTCTGATCAGATGTTTAATAAAGAGTTTTGATGGATTGCCTAGTTAACAAATGAATCAATTTTTTTTTTCAAATGCAGCTTTTGATTAAATTTTCACTCCAGATTGACTTTTTCTTATTTGGTACATTAATGAAAAATGCAGCGAGCCATGCAAAAACATGTCAGCCGCTTCAGATGGCTTGACATCATAAATGATAGTGGGGCTTAGGCAATTTGAAGAGAGTTTAGTTGTTGTCCAAATTATCCTTTACGTGCAGCCAGCTAGAAGTGGCTGTTTCCCATTTACTTGACTATGAGCTGCCCACCCCCCACCCCAAACTATCTGCTGAGCTGCTGTATTGTCACAGCATGTTCACAACTATTCAGGAAAAAGCTGGAGCATCTTCTGTAAAGGAAGTAAAAGGTCAATTGGGCTAGAAAAATCCCACTTGGAGCTTAGAGACAGAAGGTGTTAAGTGTGTGTTTTGGGGGAGGGAGAGACTGAGACATGGGTGCTGGCAAGCATGAGGGCTTGGAAATTGTCTGAAAAAGGCCAAGGACCTGCAGAGCAGAGAGTTCAGAGGGAGAGTAGCTGAAGCAAGGGCAGAATAAGAAGTGAGCTGACAAGTAGCGTGGGGCCTACAGATGAAGGAGGCCAAGTCTGAAGTTAAATTAAGAGGGAAATGAAGAAAGGGGAAGCTTAACCTAGAAAGCTGCCTTATGCTGAGTCAGGCCATTGGTCCATCTAGCTCAGTATTGTCCACACTGACTTACAGCAACACTCCAGGATTTCAAGGCAGGGGTCTCTCTTAGCTCTACTTGGAAATGCGAGGCATTGAACTTGGGACCTTCTGCAACCCAAGCAGATGTTGTACTACTGAGCTACCAACCCTTCTCCTTCAGCTGGAGGCAAACCTTACACAGGACCCAAGGACAATGAGAGCTTTGTGGTGTTTGCATGAAAGGAATTTGGAAACTGAGGGGGTCACGGCCAGGGATCTGTACGGCAAGTTCAAGAGCTGGACTGTGCGTTTGAAGTAACTGCCCAAGTCTCTCTAGCTGTAGGCCTCTCATCTTGTAAACATTAGAGCATTTGTTGGGACAGACTAGCTGTTTAGATGAGCACTGTTTTCATTTTGCTCTATTCTTCCATGGCTAATGATGTGAAACAAAGGTACATGTCAGCTGCAATGTTCTTTAATATGGTTTTCTTCCTTTCAGCCATGCTCAGTGATGCGTTGAAACGTTCTAGCAAGAGGTGTTGTGATACAGACAGATGGTGGTATTTTAAATCTCTGCTATTTTCAGTCTAAAGTCAAAGGCTGGAGAGAGAAATAATTGGTGGTGCACCTTCTGCTGACAACCCTGTTTTGCTCTCCCTCACTCCTCACAGTATTGAATTCTGTCAGGTGCTCCTGCCCTATTCTGCAGAACATTTTGATGGCTCCTGATCCCCTGATCAGGACACAGTATAGTGTGACTTGGCTCTTGTTTCAGTTGTCGTTGATCAGAAGTGTTCTGCTAATACTATTTTGCATGTAAGCCATACTAATTCTACTCAAGATCTGTCCAGAAGAACGAGGTGGGGAACAATGTCAAAACATGTGGGCTTTTAGCACTTTGTAGAACTGTATTTGTTTGTTTAAATTTATATCTTGTTCCTTGGTCTCTGTGGTAACTTCTGTCTCTTACATCTTGGATGTTGGCAAATTGGATTTTAAAAAAGCAAAATAATATTAGAATTGGAGCTATCAGCAATGCGCAGGGGAAACTGTTTTAGTGCTCCGGAACATGACAAAGTCTTTTATATTATGGATGCTTATATCATGAATGGATGTTCTGTATTATTTTATTAATACTATTGCCTAATATGAGTTTGTCCCGGCCTTCGACTGGAACAATAAGCTTAAGAAGTCAATAGGAGTATAGCATCTAGATCTAGAGAAGTAATAGTACCACTGTATTCTGCTCTGGTCAGACCTCACCTGGAGTACTGTGTCCACTTCAGGGCACCACAGTTCAAGAAGGATACTGACAAGCTTGAACATGTCCAAAAGAGGGCAACCAAAATAGTCAAAGGCCTGGAAATGATGCCTTATGAGGAACGACTTAGGGAGCTGGGTATGTTTAGCCTGGAGAAGAGAAGGTTAAGGGGTGATATGATAGCCATGTTCAAATATATGAAAGGATGTCATATGGAGGAGAGAGAAAGATTGTTTTCTGCTGCTCCAGAGAAGCGGACACGGAGCAACGGATTCAAACTTCAAGAAAGAAGATTCCACCTAAACATTAGGAAGAACTTCTTGACAGTAAGAGCTGTTCGGCAGTGGAATTTGCTGCCAAGGAGTGTGGTGGAATCTCCTTCTTTGGAGGTCTTTAAGCAGAGGCTTGACAGGCATATGTCAAGAATGCTTTGATGGTGTTTCCTGCTTGGCAGGGGGTTGGACTGGATGGCCCTTGTGGTCTCTTCCAACTCTATGATTCTATGATTCTAAGAAAGGAACAAATACTGATGCAAGTCTTGGAAAGCTGGATTTTCATTTTATTTTGGTTAATATGAAGAGTTAAAAAGGAAAGGATCATGAGAAAATGAAAACATACGAGCTGAATATGTGGGATATGACATGCTTTATTATTTGAATGTGTTTCTGAGTGCTGAATTTGAGCTGGTGTTCAAAGCTGAGCAAATATAACCAACTACCATAGATCTGGGAAGAAGGTAGGGCCTGGGCAATTTAATTTTGTATCTGTGACACGGAAAGAGGGATTCCTGCCTTTGGTCACTATTCTGAAGATTTACTAAAGATTTATATCACTCTTGCAAAATGTCAATAATGTGGTTTCCTGATAGAAAACTAGAGAAAATGCTGCAAAAATGTGAAAGATGACTGCAAGGCTTTAACTTTCTTATAAGGTGTATTCTGACTGCTGAGATCAATATAGTATGGTATTACCTATTTTAGAAGACAATGGCAAACTGATTTATTTATTTACTTTTAACACTACCGTGTTTCTCCAAAAATAAGACACCGTCTTATATTTATTTTTCCTCCCAAAAAAACCACGGTGTCTTATTTTCAGGGGGTGTCTTATTTTTTTAATTAAGTATGGTACAGTTTAACCTACAAGGTTAAACTGCCTATCACTATGCCTTATTTTCGGGGTATGGCTTATTTTTGGGGTATGGCCTATTTTCGGTGTATGGCCTATTTTCGGAGAAACACAGTAGGGGCACAATCAAATTTCACTTTCGTTTTCTCTGTAATTTCTGGTTGTGCATGAATGCAACTCTTTTTCTTTGTGTATGGAAGTTCCAAACGGCTAGCAGAATATTGGGTGTTTTTTCTGTCCAGCTTGTTGTGATGAAAGGAACAAATGTAATTTTTTAGAGAGTTCTGTTAAGCATTGGAGCATTGTGTAGCAATGGCAAGGAAATTCATTAATGAATTGGAGGGGTTCTATTGATGGGTGTAACATGCACAGTTCCATTTAAAATAAAAACAAACCTGGTCTTTCCCCCTTGCCTTAGCTGAACACTCAGCACTTTGTTTTCTGGTATATTGAAAATCTGACTGTCTTCAGAATTCTATTTTGTTCTTAAAGCTTTCCTTTCTCATGGAGGTGGGTGAAACTTTGAAATACATAGGCGCTATCTGCTGAAAAGCCAAAATTAGAACAGATTTGTCTGTGACTTCTTTTGGCCTGCATAGTTTCTTCTCCTTCCCCATACATCTGTCTGTTCCATTAATCTTGCCACTTCCTCCTTCTGCCCTATTTTCCTTTCTTCCACATCCAATCTCTACTCAAGCATCATTAATTCTGTAAAAATCCAAAAATGACAGCTAGAATAGATTATTCTAATCTGATGCCGAAAAAGATGCTTTGCATGCTTTATTCCATGCAGATGCTATCTTATCTAGCTGCTATTTCCCCCCTTTTGTACAGAGGAGAGAAGGTCCTTCCACCATGTCTTGCATCCCCTTTTATTAGGCCACTAGTAAAAAGACCATTTTTCAGAACAAATAAACAAGTCAGTATTTAGTAAGGACTGTTGCTCTAAAAGGAAACTATTTTTTCTATGCCTGTGAAAGTTTGCTATCAGGAAAATAACTTTTGTTGTTTATCAGCAGCAGCAGCTGCTGATACTAGTTAAGGACAGGTAGAGGTGCCCTGTGCTTATTTTTGAGACTTCTATATTCCTTAGGTCAGGCATAGGCAACCTTGGCTCTCCTGATGTTTTGGAACTACAACTCCCATGGTCCCTAGCTAACAGGACCAGTGGTCAGGGATCATGGGAGTTGTAGTTCCAAAACATCTGGAGAGCCAAGGTTGCCTATGCTTGCCTTAGGTTGTGTGGGTTACCAAGACATGTCAGAGACTTTCTCCCTCCTTTCACTTTTTTACCACTGAAGGTGTGTTGCTTAAGTGAGAGAAGCGTTTTGTCAAAAGGGGGCAGGGGCTATAAATGCATTCATTTGTACCTGAACCTTAAATGATGGTGCTTGTTAGTGAATGTTGTGCATAGGATTTTATTCTGCCTCCTGCAGCAGCACAAAGAAAGCTACCAGTGTACTTCATGATGACATTTGATCTTTCCCAGTTGAGAGACATATGCTTGCTTAGAATGACACTTCCTTTCCTGGTGTGAATGAATGGGAAATATCAAGCTGGCAATTCAGCTCAAAAATCCTTGAGTTAGTGAAGTGCATAGCACACTGATTCTCATGACCAACCTCAGCTTCTATGACTGATTTCATACTGGCATGCTCATCACCCATGAGTGACTCCAGTAACAAATGTTGACTTGCATGTTTAAGGCAGCCATCGCATGTGAGAAAGACTACAGGTAAAGCTTTCCTCTCACCTCACATAACCTCAAGCAGGACCTGGCATGGTGAAGTGACTAGCCTGGAAGCCTGAAATTCAAGGGTGTTATTCAGCACACTCACTCCATCAGCTCAAGGGCTTTTGGCTGCACAGTGGGACTACCTCACTCCAGGCACCCTGTAAATCTGTTCTGGGTTCCCCCTCCCAACCTTCAAGAGTGGATTTGGAGAGGGTGGAGGCACATTGAGGGAGAAGAGGGGGAGGCAGTTCTGTTGTGCAAAAAGAAATCCTTGAGCTAATGGAATGTGCATATTGGATACCTCCCCAAATCCCATAGTGTAGAACAGGGGTCTGCAAACTTTTTCACTGTCCCTCAGACCTTGTGGGCCAGACTATATTTTTGGGGGGGAAATGAACTAATTCCTATGCCCCACAAATAACCCAGAGATGCATTTTAAATAAAAGGACACATTCTACTCATGTAAAAACACCAGGCAGGCCCCACAAATAACCCAGAGATGCATTTTAAATAATAGGACACATTCTACTCATGTAAAAACATGCTGATTCCCGGACCGTCTGGCGGGCCGGATTTAGAAGGCAATTAGGCCACATCCAGCCCCCGGGCCTTAGTTTGGGGACCCCTGGTGTAGAATCATAGAATTTAGAGCTGAAATGGCCCTTGGTGGTTATCGCTTACAAGAGAAGACATTGTTCCTGTGCCTAAATTGCTCCAGAAAATGAGAGCTGGCCACCTCCTGAGGTGGTCTTTCCCACTATCAAACAGCTCTTTGCATTAGGAAGTGTTTTTTCCTCTGATGTTTAGCTGAAATTATGTTCCTTGCCATTTCAAAACCCATTAGTTTAGGTCCTGCCCACTGGAGCAACAGAGAACAAATCTGCCTTCTCCTCATTGAGCAGCCTTAGGCAAGATGCTTTCTCTCTTTCTCAGCTCCCCAAACTATAATATGTGGATAATATTGAACAGCTTTATAGGGTTATTATTAGGACTGCTGAGATAATGTATGTGAAGAATTTTGAATACCCAGGCCTTATACAATTGCCAAGTATTTACGGTTACTAATAATCCCCCCCAATGGAGATACTTTGCATCCTCAACCAGGAATCATCAAGTTATTCTTATTTACTATTATTGTATATTACATTTCTGTTATATTAATGTTATGTATGCATGTGAATCAACCGTGATGAACACATGTTAATAATTTTTAATTCATTTTCCTTCCTTGTACTAAAATTGTCCTATCTCCTGGCTTTTAGGCACTATGTGAATGTGCTCTTCAAACTCCTTATGACAGTATGAAACTAGGCATGCTATCTGTACTTTCCACACTGTCGGGGACAATAGCCATCAAACAGTACTTCAGCATTGCTCCAGGTATGAATAGATTAGATCAGCTGAATTTTGGCACACTTTCAATTTTTCCCCAGTGTTGTTGCAGATATTAGTATAAGTGGTGCTTTTCAGTCTTTTGAACACTGTAAATAATGTTGAAAAGTGTGTTTCCTTGGAAGGCACTGAAGCAGTTCAAAAACTGCAGAGCTAATTTTAATCACATTGTAAGACTATGATAATGACCGAAATTATAAACCAAGAAACTAGTCCTGCGCTACAGTTGCCTTCCACATTAGTATTCTCTGGCACCCTTTTTCTCTGCATATGATCATTTTAAAACCTGCACTTCTCATGAATTAATATAGTTACAGGTATGTTAGACAATAAGATAGGATACATAATTTACCTTTTAAAGTTGCTTGAGTTGCCTGGTTTGCTGCTTTCGCTACACACAGCATTGCATGAACTGATTGGCACATCTGATTTAAACCATCCTCCGCTCTCCAGCTATGTCTCAGGATGGTCTCTTAAGTCAATCAGATTGTTGATGCATTCTGTGCTTTGAGTCCTGATTTGGTTTATGTGAAGGCCTATTGATTTTGGAGGAGTTTAAACCCACTTATCTTTGGTAGCTCTTTGAATCTGAATGAATGATTTGTTGTCTTCATATTCCGCTCCTTCTCCAATGAACTTGGAACAGCCTTTCAACCTTGAAACAAGCCCCCTGAAGCAAGGTAGACCGAGAAATGATGAGGATCCCAAAGCCACCCTGTAGACTATTTTTCTGCAAGGGTGTGGAGTAGCTACCATTTCACTTAAAAATAAATAAATGGAGGGGCTGATGAAAACTCGGGTTATATTGTAGTGATTCGAACTTGCATAAATTTGAGATAAGATGGATGTGGATAGTGGCCAGCTGACTGTTCTGTGTTTTGGAAGAGCAGTACAGTTCTGCACAGGTTCTACAATGTTGGCTTAGGATCCAACATTATTTGTAGTCATCTTTGGGCCCTCCCTTCTTCTGTGCATGCTGTTTCTGAAAAAATGCTCACGATAAAGCAAAAACTCGGCTCTTGGGCCCCCAACCCCCAGGACCTCTGTCATGAACAAATCACTTGGGTAGGAGGGACAGGGTCATATTTCACCCTGTGTGAGGTCTTATTTCTTATTAGAAGACATCTGAAGGCAGGCCTGTATAGGGAGTTTTTAATGTTTGATGTCTTACTGTGTTTTAATTTGTTGGAAGCCGCCCAGAGTGGCTGGGGTAACCCAGTCTGGTGGGTGGCATATTATTATTGTTATTTCAATCAATCAATCAATACCCCCTTTATAGCTTAGCTGGAGGTTAGGCAATGCTTATAACCAGACCATCTTCCTATTTTTCCCTTGCTCTTAAACTGTGGAAAAGAAAATACTGCATGTAATGAACAAGGCTTTGCTGTTTAGAAGTGTCCCACTATTTCTCCCTTAGGAGCAACACCTACAGCAACAAGATCATCTGATCTAGTCAAACTAGCACAGGAATGCTGTTACCATAATAACCAGGGGATTGCAGCTCATGGAGTCCGAGTTCTGACAAACATAGCTGCTTCATGCCAGGAAAAAGGTAATTCTAAAAGGGTGGGTGGGTGGGTGTCATAGTATATCTCCCCATGTTTGATGTAATGTGCTGTGTTTTCCTTTGGAAAGAAGTTGAATTCATGTGGTTGTTTACCTTTGATGCTAAACGTGAGAGCTCAAGTAATTGCTGTTTACTTTCACTATTTTTCCATTGCTTATGCAGTATTTTGTTGGAATGAGAGCTAAGCATGGTCATCCTAATGTAAATCAGTGCACTGCTTTTAAGTTGACTGGGTGTGAACTGCAGACATCCTGCTCATTTCTCTGCCAATGTAATGAAAGAGAAATTTTAAGATGGTGTTGCTGCCTTCCAGTTTATAGCCAAATCTAATGGTCATGTGGTTTGTTTTGTTTTTCATTTCACCATTGTCTCCTCCCTAACAACAAGAAATGCATGCAAGCTAGAACTGACAGCATTTCAGTTCTTGGTGTTTTAAAATTGATGGAATTTATTTGAAGCTCACTTGGCTGTGCTGTATTACTGCATCAAGGCATTTCTAGACCCCAGATTTCCAAATTATATTAAAGGGGAAATGTTTGTTCTCTTTCATCGCCATGAGGACGACAGTGGCTAATATTAAAACAGTTAGGAATTAAAGTTTAAATATTTGTCCTAGATCTTTTGCCGTTGGAGCAGGATGCTGTCTTTGGCCTTGAATCCCTCCTTGTTCTTTGTAGTCAAGACAGCAGTCCAGGTACTCAAGCAACCTTAAAGGTAAATAATGAATCTACCCCCACCAACCCAGTTGTCTTCCATATTCATCTGTATAAGAGCAATGCAGGTAGTTTTGGTGGGGCCACTTTTTGTGGTCTGGTTAACTACTTAAAGTAGAAATAAATGCCCAAGCACTACAGAATGCACACAGATCAAGGGCAGGACTGAATAAGTTAGCAAGTCTAGAGTAGCCCAACATTTGCCTCACTGTGCTCTTGTGAACTTGCCACCCCATAGAGTGAGGACTGACATGCAAATGAGTTAATGCCCTTTGTGGAGCAGGTAGTCAGGAAAAATACTTGGGATAGGTGAATATGTAATTTGACTCATTGTTGTTCCATACAATAAGTAGTAATATTATATGTGTTGACTGTATATACCGATAGCATGAGTCTCATCTTTGTAAAAACAGAACGGAGATGGGACTTAGAATGCTATCCTATGTTTAAACAACGTAAACCACAGTTTGATCCTGACTTCTTCCAATAAATCATAGTTTAGGCTAAACACAGTTTATCCTTTTTAGGCAGGATATAATCAGCCCAGCTTAGTTTTAAGTTTAGAAGCAGCTGATGATTCCCCAAAGGAGGAAGGGTCTGCTGTACAGAAGCATAAGGCAGTATCCAACAAAACGTTTCCATTAGTGCAAGGACTTCTGGCTCTGCAGTGTAACTTCCATTCCTTCTCCTCTCTCTGTGCTCTTCCTAAATCTGAATCCTCCCTGCATGTTCTTTAGTTTAGAGGGTTTGCTGGTTTGGCAGAATGCCTTTGTGTTTTTTGGTTTATCCTTTATTTTGCACCTTCACGGTTACATGAATGTTGTGACCAAAAACCAGTAGCATTTGACAGATTTGCGATGAATGTTGAACAAGCCTTTTTTGTTTTTCCCCAATACAGATAGCACTCACTTGCATGGTGAAGCTGGCCAAGTGCCGCCCCCACCTGAGCCAGTCCATTGTGGAGTCCTTGTTGACACAGCTGCACAGCGCTCAAGATGCTGCCAGGATTCTCATGTGCCACTGCTTGGCAGCCATTGCCATGCAGTTACCGGTCTTGGGAGATGGAATGCTGGGGGACCTGATGGATCTCTATAAAGTGATTGGACGGTCTGCATCTGATAAACAGCAAGAGCTTTTGGTAAGCAACATTGATTCCAGATATAGCAACCTGGACCTGGGTACTATTGATTGAATAATCATTTTCATAGAATCATAGAATCATAGAGTTGGAAGAGACCACAAGGGCCATCCAGTCCAACCCCCTGCCAAGCAGGAAACACCATCAAAGCATTCCTGACAGATGGCTGTCAAGCCTCTGCTTAAAGACCTCCAAAGAAGGAGACTCCACCACACTCCTTGGCAGCAAATTCCACTGCCGAACAGCTCTTACTGTCAGGAAGTTCTTCCTAATGTTTAGGTGGAATCTTCTTTCTTGAAGTTTGAATCCATTGCTCCGTGTCCGCTTCTCTGGAGCAGCAGAAAAACAACCTTTCTCCCTCCTCTATATGACATCCTTTTATATATTTGAACATGGTTATCATATCACCCCTTAACCTTCTCTTCTCCAGGCTAAACATACCCAGCTCCCTAAGCCGTTCCTCATAAGGCATCATTTCCAGGCCTTTGACCATTTTGGTTGCCCTCTTCTGGACACGTTCCAGCTTATCAGTATCCTTCTTGAACTGTGGTGCCCAGAACTGGACACAGTACTCCAGGTGAGGTCTGACCAGAGCAGAATACAGTGGTACTATTACTTCCCTTGATCTAGATGCTATACTCCTATTGATGCAGCCCAGAATTGCATTGGCTTTTTTAGCTGCTGCATCACACTGCTGACTCATGTCAAGTTTGTGGTCTACCAAGACTCCTAGATCCTTTTCACATGTACTGCTCTCAAGCCAGGTGTCTCCCATCCTGTATTTGTGCCTTTCATTTTTTTTGCCCAAGTGTAGTACTTTACATTTCTCCTTGTTAAAATTCATCTTGTTTGCTTTGGCCCAGTTGTCTAATCTGTTAAGGTCATTCTGAAGTGTGATCCTGTCCTCTGGGGTGTTAGCCACCCCTCCCAATTTGGTGTCATCTGCAAACTTGCTCAGGATGCCCTCAAGCCCATCATCCAAGTCATTGATAAAGATGTTGAACAAGACTGGGCCCAAGACAGAACCCTGTGGCACCCCACTAGTCACTACTCTCCAGGATGAGGAGGAGCCATTGATGAGCACCCTTTGGGTTCGGTCAGTAAGCCAGTTACAAATCCACTGAATGGTAGCATTGTCTAGCCCACATTTTACCAGCTTCTTTACAAGAATATCATGGGGCACCTTGTCAAAGGCCTTGCTGAAATCAAGATAGGCTACATCCACAGCGTTCCCTTCATCTACCAGGCTTGTAATTCTGTCAAAAAATGAGATCAGATTAGTCTGACATGACTTATTTTTCAGGAACCCATGCTGACTTTTAGTGATCACAGAGTTTCTTTCTAGGTGCTCACAGACTGTTTGCTTAATGATCTGCTCTAGAATCTTTCCTGGTATTGATGTCAGGCTGACTGGGCGGTAATTGTTTGGGTCCTCTGTTTTCCCCTTTTTGAAAATAGGGACAACATTTGCCCTCCTCCAGTCTGCTGGAACTTCGCCTGTTCTCCAGGAATTTTCAAAGATTATTGCCAGTGGTTCTGAAATCACCTCTGCCAGTTCTTTTAATACTCTTGGATGTAGTTCATCTGGCCCTGGAGACTTGAATACATCTAAACTAGCCAAGTATTCTTGTACTACCTCCTTACTTATTCTGGGCTGTGTTTCCCCTGCTGAATCATCTGCTCCATATTCTTCAGGTTGGGCGTTGTTTTCTTTCTTGGAGAAGACTGAGGCAAAGAAGGCATTGAGGAGTTCTGCCCTTTCTCTGTCCCCTGTTTGCATTTCACCATCTTCTCCTCTGAGTGACCCCACTGTTTCCTTGTTTTTCCTTTTGCTACGGACATACCCATAAAAGCCCTTTTTGTTGCTTTTAACCTCTCTAGCGAGCCTGAGTTCATTCTGTGCTTTAGCTTTTCTGACTTTGTCTCTACACGTGCTGGCTATATGTTTGAATTCCTCTCTGGAGATTTCCCCCCTTTTCCATTTTTTGTACATATCCCTTTTAAATCTTAACTCAGTCAAAAGTTCTTTAGATAGCCAGCCTGGCTTCTTTAGGCACCTTCCATGTTTCCGTCTCATTGGTATTGCCTGAAGTTGTGCTTTTAATATCTCCCTTTTAACAAACTCCCAACCATCATGAACTCCCTTCCCTTTTAGTATTACTGTCCATGGGATTTCACCCAGCGTTTCCCTAAGTTTTCTGAAGTTGGCTTTCTTAAAGTCTAGAATTTGGACCTTAGTATGCTTGGTTGCTCCTTTCCGCTGGATAATAAACTCCAGAAGAGCATGGTCACTCCCACCTAATGATCCTGCCACTTCTACCCCACTAACCAAGTCATCACTATTGGTTAGGACCAGATCTAAAATGGCTGATCCTCTTGTTGCTTCTCCCACTTTCTGGACAATGAAGTTGTCTGCAAGGCCAGTGAGGAATCTGTTCGACCTTATGCTCTTGGCTGAGTTTGACATCCAACAAATATCAGGATAGTTGAAATCCCCCATTACTACTATCTCACTTCCTTTGGAATGCTTGGCCATCTGTTCCAGGGAGGCATCATCTGTGTCCTCAGTTTGGCTTGGGGATCTATAGTAAACTCCCACAATGAGATCACTGTTGTTTTTCTCTCCCTTAATTTTGACCCAGATACTCTCAATTTGGCTTTGAAGTTTTAAATCCTGGATCTCTTCACAGGTATACATATCCCTAACATATAAAGCTACTCCTCCTCCTTTCCTGTTTGGTCTATTTCTCTTAAATAGATTGTATCCCTCTATTACTACATTCCAGTCATGAGACTCATCCCACCAGGTTTCAGTGATGCCTATTATGTCATATTTAGTTTGCTGTACCAAGAGCTCAAGTTCATCTTGTTTATTTCCCATGCTCTGTGCATTAGTATACAGACATTGAAGACCGTTGATCATTCCCCCATGTCTCTTATTTAAGGATATTTTCGTCCCACCACTAGGTCTGCATGCTGCTTGCTCCATTTGGTCCTTGACATTTGGATGATCATCTTCAGCATTTGATAGACTCCTACCTTCAGGACCACTGTCTCCCTCCCCCACATAAAGCCCTCCTGATGAGGTTTTTGAGTTTTGTGGCAAAAACATTCCTCCCAACTTTTGTGAGGTGCAGTCCATCACTTGCCAGAAGTCCATCTTCAAGAAACTGCAGACCGTGATCTAGGAATCCAAACCGTTCCTGTTTGCACCATTTGCGAAGCCAGTTGTTCACTTCCCCTATTTTCCCCTCTCTCCCTGGGCCATGTCGTTCAACTGGGAGGACAGAAGAGATGACAATTTGTGCATCTAATTGCTTCAACTTCCTGCCCAGAGCCTCATAATCATTTTTGATCTTCTGTAAGCTATGGCTTGCAGTGTCATTGGTTCCCACATGCACCAAAAGGAAGGGGTATTTGTCGGTGGGTTTTATGATTCCTTGCAGCCGTTCTGTTACATCTTTGATCTTGGCCCCAGGTAGACAGCACACCTCTCGAGACATCTTGTCAGGCCCACAGATCACTGCTTCTGTACCCCTCAGTAGGGAATCCCCTATCACCACTACACGCCTCTTCATAGGCTTGGTTGGGATTCTTCCATGTGCTGTCCCTTCCAAGGTTACCTGCATATTCCCGGAGGACTGACTTTGCTGCTCGTCTTCATATTCCTCATCAACTGTGATGAGGGAGAGATCCTCAGGTGGAGTCTGTTCCTCGTCTTCCATGAGCACTTCAAAACAGTTGTGTAATTCTAAGCACTCAGAGCGATCCCTGGGCCTTCTACTTCTATGAGTCACGTTCCTCCATACATCTGGCTGCTGTGTTGGGGAACTGACCTCCTCCTCAGGGAGATCCCCTGTCTCCTCCTTGGTGCAGACAGTGTGCTCTGCTGCATCCAAGAAAAGCTCCAGCTCCTTAATTCTCTGGAGCGTAGATACACGCCCCTGAAGCTGCTGCACCTTCTCTTCCAGAAGGGCAACCTTGTTTTCTAGTAGGGCAACCAACTTGCAATTGTTGCACGTGTAGCTACCCACATCCTTTGGCAAGAAAACAAACATTGCACAGGAATTGCAGGTGACAACGGTTGTTCCCTCCACCTCCATCTTGAAAACCTTGAAGTCAAGGGGGAAGAGGAAGAGGCCTAGGTCCCCCCTAACAAACGTGTCAGACTTGCTGCCCTAGATCAAAAAGATGGGTCAAACTGCACTCCAAGCTCTGACTAGCTCCGCCCACAGCTAATCACCTGAACTTCCTGACTCACACTTCTAGGTGAAAGGTCACAGCCAGAAACAAACAAGGTCACAGCCAGAAACAAACACCCACACAAGCCTGAACAGTCACCCAAATCCAAGAGGCAGCAGCCCTAGAAAACCAGCACAAGCACACAAACAAGTAAGAAAACAGATAAGCACACAAACTTACTCACACACAGCCCCAAAGACAAAGCCACAAAACCTACAGAGTGTCTCCCAAGCTCAGCTCACCTTCTGCTCCTTCCTCAGTCGCTGCACTCCAAGCTCTGACTAGCTCCGCCCACAGCTAATCACCTGAACTTCCTGACTCACACTTCTAGGTGAAAGGTCACAGCCAGAAACAAACAAGGTCACAGCCAGAAACAAACACCCACACAAGCCTGAACAGTCACCCAAATCCAAGAGGCAGCAGCCCTTCTGCTCCTTCCTCAGTCGCTGCACTCCAAGCTCTGACTAGCTCCGCCCACAGCTAATCACCTGAACTTCCTGACTCACACTTCTAGGTGAAAGGTCACAGCCAGAAACAAACAAGGTCACAGCCAGAAACAAACACCCACACAAGCCTGAACAGTCACCCAAATCCAAGAGGCAGCAGCCCTTCTGCTCCTTCCTCAGTCGCTGCACTCCAAGCTCTGACTAGCTCCGCCCACAGCTAATCACCTGAACTTCCTGACTCACACTTCTAGGTGAAAGGTCACAGCCAGAAACATTTTGTAAACATGTAGTATTATATGTTGTGTAACAGTCAACTTTCCTCACTGCAGTGGAAACCATGATGCAGTTACAACATTGCTGTGTTTTTCTTTCTTTCTTTCTTTTCTTTCTTTCTTTCTTTCTTTCTTTCTTTCTTTCTTTCTTTCTTTCTTTCTTTTTTGCTTTCTCTTCTCATCGTGGGGTTTCTTTCTCTTTTTTTGTATCCTTGTATCCTTTGCCATGTTTCTTCTGTCCCATTCTTTGACAGCGTTAGCATTCACATTTAAAAAACGTTTTACTTGTCTTTTCATTTTTGGTTATCAAACCTGTTGTAGAGAAATGCATAGTGGTTTTGGACAACAATTTTACATGAAAGGATTTCATTGCTTCTCGTTTCCTACCTGTGGTACTGGAGGAATGTGTCCGTGAACTCGCGAGAGAGTGAAAGCACATTATGACAAAACATTGTGTCCGACAGGTTTGAAAGCATATATCTGGGCAGATATATCTAATCTTCATCTAACCTGTGGTTGCCACTGGTCATGATGCTTTTTAAAAAAACACCCTTCATTTTCAAAGCCAACATGCTTCTGTCTAACAATTATGAGGGATTAGCATCAGAGCACTGATATTACAGTTTTAGATATCAACTGAATGTTCAGTCAGTAGAGAAGCTTGTTTGGCTACTAGATGAGGTGCTAGATAAACAGTTGGCATTTTTAATTAAATAATGATGCCACTGGACACCTTGGATTTGCATGAAGTCAGTGTGATTACTGAAAGAGCTGTGTGTGTGTGTGTGTGTTTAGATAGAGGGAAAGCAGACAGACAGACAGCCCTTGCCTTAAGGTGTGCAATATAAGAAACATAAAAAGAGGCTGCTGGATCAGGCCAGTGACCTATCTAGTCCACTGTTCTCACAGTGACCAACCAGATGTCTGAAGGAAACCTGCAAGCAAGACCTGAGCACAGGAGCCCTGTTCCCTCTTGCAGTTTCCAGCCACTGGTATTCAGAAGCACACTGCCTCTGTCTGTTGAGGCAGAGTAAAGCCTCCAGTTATGGCTAGTAACCCTTGATAGGCTTATTCTCCATGAAATTGCATCATCTTCTTTTAAAGCCATCCAAATTGATGGTTATCACTGTCTCCTGCAGGAGTGAGTCCCCCATGGTTTAACTGTGCACTGTGTGAAGAAGTATTTTATTTAATCCATCCATAGTCCTAGGTATGATAGATAACCCGCATAAAGAGAAATGGGAGTGTAGCATGCAGTTAAAATGTCTAAGAAAAGATTAGAAATACAGGATGATCACTATACAAAGCATGAGAGAAAATTCCTGTTGAAGTTTTTTGCACAGCGGAAAAGAAAGGCAATGCCAGAGATTCTGACAGATAACCAAGAAAGGAAAAGTAGAAGAAGGAGACGTACTAGAAGAGGAAGGGGACATAAAACAGAAGATGTGAAAGAAGCATGTGGATGGAACAAGTTTAAAATGAGAGCCTTTTTAATACTGTAAATGAAAAAAAACACCAATGAACTTGAGAGAACAGAGGAGTGGTATTTTAAATTGATTAACTTCTATTAAGTAAGCATTAAACAGATGTTTGTATTATTTAGTCAGGAGTCAGGAAGTTTAAGGAAACTTAAAAGTCTGCATCCCAAACCTGAAACACATCCATTTAGGAGTATACCTGCAGTTTTATTAATCTCAATCCTCCGTCAGTCCAGTAGGTGGCACTTGTTTTACATGGGTGGTCAGCTTGGCCTGGAAATGACAGCACCACTGTAAAACCTCTTACCCATTTCCACCATGGCTGTAGACTTAGGACAGCTCAAAGTGGATTTGATGCATCCTACGTCTGCATGCTTTTTGTATTGCCCACCTTATCCAAGTGGCAGCCCTTATGCACACCCCATATGATTTGAATCTTGCCCAGTCCACGGATAATGAGGGTTGGGGAGCGACTTTAGTCAACTGTGGAGGTGTTGAAGTGCATTGTTTGGGTGCGGTTTTTTTTTATAAGTGCGGTGATGTTTTGCTGGGTGCCATAATCACCCCTTCCACTACTTCCATTGGTAAGGCACTCTTTGGTGGGCTCAGGCAACACAAATGAACATATAATTAAACCTGCTTTGTGTATTGGAAAACACAGGGGGAGGGGCAGGCATTGCATGCACAAGTGAACAGATATTTGCCAACAACAGAGGTCAGGTTTCTGGACCTCAGGGAGGGTGTGCAGGTATCAGTTGAGGCAACAACTCAGCGTTTGAACACATCGCCATAAAGTACCACCCACTAGTGTGGGCGGAAAACCTGGAGACGGTTCAATTGAAAGTGCTTGTGTGTGGACAAACATGCACAAACTGCCTTGCCAATGCTAGCCAAGGCAGAGAGGAAGTTCCCTCAGCTCTCTTGCCGATGCTCAGGGAACAGGCCCAGGGAAGTGGTAGGCTTTGGGCAGAGCTGCCTGATCCCCACACACTGCTGTGTGTGAAACTGATAAAGGTGTTTCAGATATAATGGGCAGAGGGCTGAAACAGCCTGTTGTTTGCTATATGATATTTTCACGTAATTTTGTTCAAGCTATTTACTGTGACTGTGTTGTTGAATGTATTTCTCCTTTTTAATATCTTGTATGAGCCTCAAAAGCGTAACAAATGGGAAAGTGTAGAAAAGGACCACCAAAATCAAGGGGTTAGAACGCCTTCCGTACCAGAAAATGCTTTTTTGTTTAGGAAAGAACATGTCTAAAGGTTGGACATGGTAGAGGCTCATGAAATTATGTATGGTGTGGAGAAAGTAGGTTTTTTGCCCTCTCATATAAGACTAGGAATTGGATCAGTCAGTGAAATTGATTAGCAGTAGATGTAGGACAGACGAGAAGAAGCACTTCAGATAGCACATAATTTATGGAATTATGCTCATAAGATATGAAGGTGACATTAGCTTAGATGGCTTTGAAGGGCGGATTAAGCAAATTCTCACATCAATCATTAGCCATGAGGCAATGCTGAATGCAAGTTGCAAAGCAATAATGCAGAGCTGTTGTTTTAATGCCCTTCTGGTGATACCTGACAGATCACAGGTGCTGGATGCGTAGTTTGCTTTTACGAGGGCATAAAGCCATTCCACTACCATTGGTTGGATCCAGCTAAGTTGTTCTCAGAGTAGACCAGTTGAAATCAGTGGCCTTAAGCTAGACCTATGCATTAATTTCAGTGATCCAGTTGTATATAACCCCATGTTTACTTGCCAGAGCTTGCAATCCTTTTCAGACAGACCCACTTGCAAGCAATTTCCACTGAAATCCATGAGACTTTACTGGAGGTAAATGTATCCAAGCTCAAGAGTGTTGGACTGGGCACTGGAAATCGTGTCTGTGCATGCACAGATACCGGAAATCGCATCTGCCCATGTCCAGATGCCGAAAAACGCTTCTGCAGATGTGATTTCCGGCGTCATGCTGCACCGGTCTAGCCCATGGACGATCTCCGTGGGAGTGATCTGGCCCATGGCTGGTAAACCTTGCTGACCCCTGGGTTAACCTTTCAAAGAAAGTAACAGAAAACTATTCAAATGTAGCACTAAACCATGATTTAAGGTCTTCCCCTTCTGTATTTCTCCTGTTGCAGTCTTCAGAGATTGAATAAAGTACTTACCACTCCTGGTTTAGCAGCAATGCTGTTTTGTCTAAACCTAGTAAACTATGGTTTGTGTAACCCCCAGTTTCCCCACAAACCAGGACTGCATTACAGTTTGATCCTAATTTGTCATTGTGATTCTGATTGGAAGGCAAATTAACTAGTTTTTTACTAGTCAATTGTGAACCAGGAACATAACTACGGTCGTACCTCGGAAGTCAAACGGAATCCATTCCAGAAGTCTGTTCGACTTCCAAAACATTCAGAAACCAAGGCTTCCGATTGGCTGCAGGGTTCCAAAGAACGTTTCGTTTGCAAACCGGAACACTCACTTCTGGGTTTGCGGCGTTTGGGAGCCAAAACGTTTGACTCGCAAGGCGTTTGGGATTCAAGGTATGACTGTATTCATGTGCAAGTGGGAGTGGACCTGATGAGACCAAAGCTCATGCTGGTGATGGCAGACTATGATTCCACATTATTTGTGGCTAGGGTCTGTGTGATTTATTTTTTCATTCAGCTTTGCACTCTTCCTTCCTTGTTAGGTATCTCTCGCTACTGTGATATTTGTTGCCAGTCAGAAGACTTTATCCTCTGAAGTGAAAACTGTTATCAAACAACAGCTTGAAAATGTCTCCAGTGGATGGACAGCTTACAGGATAGCCAGACAAGCTTCCAGAATGGTATGTGTGATCCATAATTTATAATTCAGGTTTTCCCAATAAGTACAGTGGTGCCTCGCTTAACGAATGCCCTGCTTAACGAAATTTCCGCTTAACGAAAGGTTTTTTCTAGTGGAGGTTGCCTCGCTAGACAAATTCGTTTTATGAAAAATTCGTCTAGCGAATCGCGGTTTCCCATAGGAATGCATTGAAATTCAATTAATGTGTTCCTATGGGCAAAAAAAAATCAATGCATTCCTATGGGATTTGCTAGACAAATTTTTCGTTATAAGAAAATACCCGTGGAATGAATTAAATTCGTCTAGCGAGGCACCACTGTACTGTAAGGCTAATTGACTGAGTTGAAAGTAACTCTTTGTACTTAAATTCCCCATGAAGACTGTAACCTTTTGGGGAGATAATTGCCCCACCTATGTAATATAAAGTGGCTGCTCCCCCCCAAAGAATAAGGAGTAGGGTTAAAATATGTGAAAGCATGCTAAATTAAAACAATTCTACCTGCCAGGTTCCAGCTATTGATGGACCAGTTTCCCTCAGCTAATTTTACAACAAAAAAGTCAGCTGATTTCATTGGAGACATGGTAGGGTCTGGATACCATTTCATAGAGTCCCATTTTGGCAGCTGTTAATGGGAGCACTCATCTTGAGCAGGGGTGCTATTTTAGATTTCATTGGGAAAGACTAAGGCAGGCACCCCCAAACTGCGGCCCTCCAGATGTTTTGGCCTACAACTCCCATGATCCCTAGCTAACAGGACCAGTGGTCAGGGATGATGGGAATTGTAGTCCAAAACATCTGGAGGGCCAAAGTTTGGGGATGCCTGGACTAAGGCCTTTCAGTGGGGAGAGCAAGATTCTCAGCAAGGTACCACTTGTGGGATATATTCAAGCTTTAAATGGCAAGAACAACTTTGAAATGTTTTTGACGATTTCATATTATTCTGATCCTGTTTTATCGTTTGGTTTAAGTGCAGAGGTTTTGTTGTTGTTGTTTTCGTTCTGTAAATCTCTCTCTTGTTGCCCTGCATAGGGTAACCATGGCATGGCCAGAGAGCTGTATCAAAGCTTGCTGACTCAGGTGGCTTCAGAACACTTCTACTTCTGGCTAAACAGCTTAAAGGAGTTCTCCCATGCAGAGCAGTGCCTGACAGGGCTGCAAAAGGATGATTATAGTTCAGCACTTTCCTGTATTGCTGAGTCACTGAAATCTTACCACAAAGGAATAGCATCCTTAACGGTCAGTGTGAATTCCCCCCCCTTTACTTTTTGTGGACCTCTAGGTTAAAGCAATTGTCCTTTTTCACTACCGTTTCTGTCTTGGAAGAACAAATGTTGCGCTTACACCTACTTTCTTAAGCAGCAGTAGCTTATTTCAGCAAGAACTATAGCGTTTAAGATCTTCACCTCCTTTCTGTCTACATGGCCATCTGAGTGGATTGGGCGCCACCGAATTGGCATGTTGGCAGTGCAAGATTCCAGTAATAATTTCATCAGTAAGGTAGCTTACTCCTGTAATAATTAAACCAGTAAACTACTGCTGTTTGACAGAGTAGGTATGAACCCACTGCTTTCATGCTCACATTAACATTTATCATCACATGAGTGCACAGGAGGCAGAGACTGAACAATAGCAGTCTTGGCTGCAGTATGAACGATTTCGGATTCCTTGTGCAATCAGCCAAGAGTCACCAGAGTTCTCTTCCGTAAAACGAAGACCTTTCCTCCCTCTTTTGTTTACCTTCGGTTGCATTTGCCGGAATGGAACTGTGTTCTGCATTCTTGAAATGCTTAGCCAGGGAGAGGGACTTGCCCTGCTGCGCTGGAAATATATTATGCAGTAGAGAAACAGCAACTAATTTGTAGTTTGGTTACATGAACAACAATATCATCTTTGGATTATTTGCATTAACGTGTTGGAGGCTTGGCTTGACCTTATTATGGAACGTGTTGCATAAGCTTATCCAAGAAATTCTGGATCTACCACTTAAAATGGGTGTGGGAAGCATGAGATGTGGCCAAGTAGTGAATATGCATTTTTAAGCTTCTTCATTTTCAAAGCTTTGCTCAGTTCAGTGTGGTGTTGTGGTTAGAACATTGGATTGAATTCAGGCAGGCAGAGATAAATCCAGCCTCACCCCAGAGGTCCCTAGGTGAACTTGACTTGGTCTCTCCTTAATCTGCCTCGCAGGTTTGTAGTGAGGATAGGAATGGCCCTATATCCTCTGTCCTGATTTTCCATTGCCATGGCTATTCAAAGAGCCAGAAAGGCCGTTTTCTCCTCAGGGAAAGGGGAGAACCTGCAGAAAAGCAGGGGGATACATGTTGTGGTGAGACACAGTTTGTCCAAACTTGATCTCAAAAATTACAGGATATAAATACATTGTCTTCAAAGTGAGTCCCTTGATGTGGTAGGAAGAAGACAGGCACAAGGCTTACTTAACTTGCCAGTTCTATTGAATTGCTGCAGTCCTGTGTTGCACCACGTGCGTGTGAACATTTCTGACTCCAGAAGAAGGCAATTTGTCAGCTCAGGCAAGCAGAAATAAGATAGAGCTTGGTTTATATGGAGCAGAAAATGTATTTAATTGCTTATCGTGACAAAAATAGTGCTCATTTCAATAGAAGAACCACAGTATGAGAAAATTGATGTTTTAGGTTGCCTTTGCAATGTATGTGCCCTAGTTTGAGCCTTTTATTAACCTAGTAATTGTTTCTTATGAAGCTTTAAAAAGGCAGCTAAGTAGTTTGTTCATCTCTCTGGGCAAATACTGATTTGGTTGTTTCATGTGTCTTTTATTGTGCCCTTTGTATATGGAAATCACAGAGCTTTGTTTATTAGCTTGGACATCCTCAGAACTCTGACAAATATGTTAATTCAGAAAGTATCGCTGCTGAATGCATACAAGCTGTATATCTACATGCCATTTACAAATGTCCTCTTTGTGCATATGCTCTGTCCTTTTCTTTCTCCTCTGTCTCCCTTTACCTCTTTGGCCCTTAACTTGGGTTCTCAAGCGAATCTAGGATCAGAATATCATCCTTCACAAAGGCTGGACAAATACATATCCTTATATCCTTCCTTAGAAATCTGCTGCTATTCTGGCTGCTCATTTTTAAAATTGGCACTGGAAAACATGGCTGCTTCTCCCTTTTCTTCAGCTCTGGCCACACATTATCCTAATGCTTGCGTGATGATAAATTTTTGAAGGTGCCTGGTGCAGAGAGAAAGGAGGTATTGGAAATTAGGACCTTGCTCTACTCGGTGGAGACCTCTATTGGGGTGATTATGAGTTCGAGGGAGATGTGGCGGGGTGGAGGGATGGGGTCATTGGTTCTAGCAGGGTTACAGATAGACCATCTCTGGACTCCCCAATCCTGGGTCTTTTGCATATGAAGCTGCTCATCTGCCAGACCATCTGATTTAATTGTGGATGAGCGAACTGAACTGGCATGCATCTCCATGGTCTGAGTGAGCTAATTGGGTGGAGTGGATCTGAAGATTGACTTAGAACAGGCATCCCCAAACTGCGGCCCTCCAGATGTTTTGGCCTACAACTCCCATGATCCCTAGCTAACAGGACCAGTGGTCGGGGAAGATGGGAATTGTAGTCCAAAACATCTGGAGGGCCGAAGTTTGGGGATGCCTGACTTAGAAGACCTGAGACACTGACAGGTTGGGGATTCTGCTGTTTTTTGCATCGGACCTGGTAATTCCTGCAGTACTTGTAGGAAACAAAATAGATCTCACAGGCCTGAACTCTACCCACTCCTATTCTAAATTACATTTGCTTATTAATTTAAATCTTGTAAAAGTCTAACCCCCTGCTCCAAGCAGCAGTAGCAACTTCTGAATATCTGTGGGAGCTGTCATCCATAAAGTTCACCCATGGAATGTTCTTCTGAATACTAATAGATAATCCCACAAATATCCCACATTATCTAAACAAAGTGTTCTTCTAGGGAAATGAGTTCTAAAATTGAAAGGGCATTCTTCAATGGCTTTTGACTTGGGTCACCAGTCTCAAAGTTCTGATTCTGTGTTTTGTTTGTCTTTCAGGCTGCCAGCACGCCCCTTAACCCTTTGAGCTTTCAGTGTGGGTTTGTCAAACTCCGGATTGACCTCCTTCAGGCTTTCTCTCAGCTCATCTGCACTTGTAATAGTCTGAAGACTAGTCCTCCCCCTGCCATTGCCACAACAATTGTCATGACCTCAGGCAGTGACCTTCAGCGGTGTGGACGCATTTCCAACCAGGCATGTGCTCCAGTTTGTCCCTGTTATGAACGTGCAATTATATTTTTACTTTTATTGGTGTGCTGAGATGAAAACAATGAACAGTGACCAAAAAAGTGACCAGTAGCCGCAATTCAGCTGATCATTAAAGGATGAGACTCCTTTTGCAATGGGCAGAAGCCACAGTGTTCTCCTATAAACATGTTGAAAACGTACAGACCTTCTGCAGAAAGAATATTGTTTATTTCCTGTGCCCAAGAGCTATGAACTCCCATAATCCCTGACCACAGGTCACACTGGCAGGGAATTATGGGAGCTGGAGTCCAACAACATTTAGAAGCCTACATGTTCCCCATCTCTGATTTAGCATACAGTGGTGCCTCGCTAGACGAATTTAATTTGTTCCACGGGTCTTTTCTTATAACGTAAAATTCGTCTAGCGAATCCCATAGGAATGCATTGAATTTTTTTTTTTTGCCCATAGGAACGCATTAATTGAATTTCAATGCATTCCTATGGGAAACTGCGATTCGCTAGATGAATTTTTCATAAAACGAATTCGTCTAGCGAAGGCAACCTCCGCTCGAAAAATCCTTTCGTTAAGTGGAAATTTCGTTAAGCAGGGCATTCGTTAAGCGAGGCACTACTGTAGTAAGATCTGTTTCATGATGCCCTGCAAAAGGTTCCACCTTAAATGGAGGCCAGAAACATAGCTTTTCCAGTGAAAGGTGTTCCCAGTGGAAGTACTTAGTCTCCCCTCCTTGCTTGCCTTCTGGGGCATGTTAACACTTCCACTTCACAGAATTCATATGGCAGTTGATTTGTTAAGATGTTCCTACCGTGCTTTAGTCTTGCTTGCACCAGAGTTAATCTCTTACAGTGAATGCTCCAATCTTGTCCCCTTTGCTCCTCCCTCCTAGTGCACAGAGGAAACTAAACACAATCTCTGGCTTAGAAGAATGCCAGAACTGGGGATGGTGGTTTGTTTCAGTTCAACAAACCATTCATTATAAGTAAGCCAAAAACAAACTTCAGTGTGCATAAGATCAGAAATACATTGACCCAGTTTAGTCGTCACATCAAGCCATAGTTAGGGGTATTCACAATGACTCATTATGTTGGGCTCCTTTGACCGGTTCCCCAACATACAAACACACCCCTCATAAGGGAGGGGAAAATATACCAACTGTGGAGCTTATTTTCCCTCTATCAGCCCCCTTGACCTTCTGCTTGGGCTGGTATGAGACTGGAAAGGTTTTGGATTCTCCCTACCCCACTGAACTGCTTTGTCCCATAAATGAGTACCCTGCATTTTGGCACACAACAAGCCTCCAAAATTGCCACAAAATATACTTTGAAAATTCATAAAGCAAACTAGAGCAAATTAATAATACTAAAAAATAAAATCTAGTATCAGAGATTTCAACCTTCAGATTCTAAAAGTCTGTTGGAGTGCCATGGTTTTCATTTGCGTCTTAAAAGCAAGAATTGATATAGCCAGGCAGGTCTTGCAATAGAAAGGCCCTGCTCCTAATAGATCCTAACCTAATTTAGATGGGCAGGGTGGGGGAAAGGCAGGAACTGGATTGTGAGGCAGGATCAGGGAGAAATCTGAAGAGCAAATTGGCAGGGAGGAGGGAATTGGACGGTGCAAGAAGTGAGGCAAAGGCAACTTTCAACAGGGCTAAGAGAGAACTGATATGTTTGAGGTGGAAGTTGTAATTGGATTCTGAGCAGCTTGCCAATAATCACCTGCTGGTTCTATATGTTAGGGGCTGCTAATGGGAGCCAAAGAAAGCAGGGAAGCTCAGTTGGCTTCAGGCGAGCCTGCGTCCCAAGACAGGATGGAGAGAAGGTACAGTCTTGCCAGCTGAGCCAGTGATATGAGGGCTCAGTGCAGGGGTTCTGTGGTGTATTTGTTTGACCTTTTCCATTTATGACCTAATGGAAACAAATGAGAAAAGTGAGCATAGCAGAAGGATATACAAAGAAATAAAAATATTAGTTCAGTTCAGTGCAATCAATCATGAGTAGTGCTTTGCTTTTGTCCCCACCCCTTTTGCTGCTGCAGATGAAACTCTCCATGGAAGAATTCAGGAACCTAGCTGCAAGATACGGAGATCTCTATCAATCATCCTTTGATGCAGACTCAGCAACTTTGAGGAATGTGGAGCTGTATCCTACTTTTCAAAGCACAGAGCCTGGTTATTTTTCTCGTAAGGATATGCCTTGTAAATATGACTCCAAAGAATTTATTACTGGAGTTTAGGACGCGGGGTGAAGATAACTTTCTTACAAATTCAGCATGCCAGTTTCCTTTTAAAGCCAACGCTGAAGTTTGTTAGCCAGAATTTAGCACTTGATATCATTGTGTCAGACCATCATCCAGCTATCAAACATCATACCTAGAAGGCTGTTCTTCAGGGCCTTCTGGAAAACAACGCAATGTAGAGATTTGGCACAGGTTCAGTGGGAGGGAGCTTTGTAGCTATGATGCCACCATAGGCAAGGATCTCTCCCTCACGGTCACCCATCTTGCTGACCTGAGGGTTGGACACAGAAGGTGAGCTTCCGAAACAGGGTGGTGTTGGCAGATTAGTATGGGTGCAGGCAAACCAGGAAATAGCTTGGGTCTAAATGTTTCAAATCTCCTGTTCATGACCAAAATGTGTGTGTGTGTGTGTGTGTGTGCGTGCGTGCGTGCGTGCGCACATGAACCTGATGCCTCCCTAGGCACATTTGTAGAATCAAGTTGCTTGAATTCATGTTGTATTATGATCTCCCCAGAAATGAAGGCCATGCTGATTCTAGTAACTTACAGCCATTATTTTAATGAACCATGTAATATTGATTTGATTTTTGCCAATTTCATTTGTTCACCTTTAACATCATGTCAGACAGCAGCAAGGTTGCTTATTGGTATCGCATGCGATCGAAGCCCTGATTTTAGATCCTGAATCTGCAAGGTAAATATGATGCAGACTTGACTTTCTTCAGCCTCCTGTCACCCAGTCTTTCCATTATTTTCTAATTTTAAGTAGCCATTAATCAAGGCGAAAATGTCTAGCAGTAGTTTAGCCAGGGCTCCTGTGAAATATTTTGAGTATATGGAAGAATCCATTCAAATTTACCTTTAGTTTATTTGTTCATCTGAAAGAAACTTCAGCTGCATTTCACTGAAATGCAGTGTTTCATGGGAAGCAATTCATTAACTAAATAAATAATGTAGTGCATGCTTATTGTCATTCAGAAAGTATTTTTTAAAAACCATATTAGTTCTTTAGCAACTTTGCCTTTTTCCTTGGCTCCAAAAATAAAGCTAAACTTATGCTTTTTAAAAAATTCTGTTTACTTTTTAAAATTTGACAGTGACTTCGTAGTTCATTTTTTTGATTTAAACAAAATTTTAATACAAGTATTAAAAGAAAATAAACTGTCGGCACTGTTCCATGCTGATAACGAGGTGCATGAACTAGCACATGGACTTGTCATGTGGAAGAGTAGTAATGTAAAATTCAGCAGATTATTGTTTATACTGATAGGCATCAGGACAGCAAAAATTAGAAATCTTTTGAAGGGAGTCCTGATTTCCTTAAAGTGGGTTGATGATTGGGCTAAGTCAGGGATGGGGGAACCTGTAGCCCTCTAGCTGTTATTGGACTACAATTCCTATCAACACCGACCATTTGCCATGCTGGCTGTGGCTGATAGGAGTTTTAAGTCAACAGCTAAATGAAGCTGGCTGGGAGTGGCAGAAAAGATTTAGAAAAAAAATACAGATTCAAGTAATATGGTTATAATATTTTAGCTAGGCAGCCCTTACTTTAAACTTCTCAGGGCTGTATCCAACTAACATGTGCCATCAGTGTAAAGATTTCAGCTTGCACAACGGGACTTCCTCTTCTCCCTCCACCCTCTCCCAGTCTGCTCTGGATGGATGGAGAAACCCACAGAACATATTTAGGGGGTGTGCAGGGGAAGGAGGCAGGACGTCCTGTTGCACAATTGGAAATTATTGTGTTGCTTGGAGACGTATTTTAGGAGAGCTTTTCTGTCATTTCTGTTCTCACTGAGAAGCCTCCGTTAAGAGTATCCTGGCATTCTTTGAAATAGTTCATGATGAGATGCCACAAGCTCTTGTTGAAGTTAAAAATAAAATAAATGACAAATACTTCTTCCTTGTATTGCTTGTATAAAGGTAAAGGGACCCCTGACCATTAGGTCCAGTCGTGACCGACTCTGGGGTTGCGGCGCTCATCTTGCTTTACTGGCCGAGGGAGCTGCTGTACAGCTTCCAGGTCATGTGGCCAGCATGGCAAACCAGAGCAGCACATGGAAACGCCGTTTACCTTCCCGCTGTAGCGGTACCTATTTATCTACCTGCACTTTTGACATGCTTTCGAACTGCTAGGTTGGCAGGAGCTGGCACCAAGCAATGGGAGCTCACCCTGTCGCAGGGATTCGAACTGCCAACCTTCTGATCGGCAAGCCCTAGGCTCTGTGGTTTAACCCACAGCGCCACCCGCGTTGCTTGTATACCTGGTCCTAAATAAACTTTATTTGATGTAAGCACTAATAATTTCAATGGAACTAAATTCCAAATAAGTGTGCTTAAAAAGCCAGGGCTTCCCCCCCCCCAATACCACTGGGCTCTCTTGAATAGTCCCTGTTTTCCTCCTTAGCTTTTGAAGTCCCCTAAATTAACCAGATAATTAATCTCTGGTGTAATGCCATTGACTTTGATGAAGTCTCTCGAAGGACAAAGATAGTCATGTAAGCCTTCTTGGTGCTAGTAAAAGGTCTCCCTTTGGGCTGACTCTGATTTCTGTTGATAGAACGTAAGTTGATCAGATCCCGTGAGACTGGAAATCGGAAAGAATTGCTCAGAAGTGGTAATGGCTCGTTTAAACATGGGAATTATAGGACTGAACTGATGCCTAGTAGATCTTAATCCACATAGACAGTACACACTTTTTAAAACAATGGCCTGATTCCGATGTAACACTAAAATTGTTGTGCACACCTTTTGGCTCCTGCATTTTTCACTTTCCTCTTCACTGCTGCTGAACAGAAATGATTGGAAGCTGTCACTTCTGCTTTCTATTAGCTGCAGTTTATCATTACATCCAAACCTGAAACGTTACCCAAGCAAAAAGGTTTTCAAGCCCTGCACTGCACTTTGTCATCCTGACGATCGGGGCTTCTGAACGCAGCATCACCTGGCAATAGTGACGCCAGACGATTAGCAGGCAGTACCTTCACCCACATGTCATATTTGGTCCAGAGGAGAAGGGAAAGAAGGATCCAGCCCATTGACCAGAAAAGGTTCCCTGCCCCTGAGGCAGAAGGTTATAACTTGATTGGCAGAACATCTAAACCACGTTTGCCAGACAACCACATCATCGTTTTGGTAAACCAGCGTAGAGCAAGCAGTGCTTGGAGATGGCTTCCATGTGTCAATGCAGGCTGCTTCAGCAAAATCGAGCCATCTGCCTCTTCAGTTCAGAGGACACTTCCTGTGTATTCAATTCGGCATTGAATGCACAAGCAACTGTTTTGCAGATGTGTCACAAATTTATGCCAATGTTTATTTATTTTTTAATTGAGTAAGGAAGAAATGTTTAAGTGAGTTGGAGATGTTCAGATTAAGTGTGAAATGCTATAAAAAGATGGGGAGGGTATCCGTGGAGTACAGCATTTACAAGGACAAAGGAATCTGTCAGAGAGGCTGTGCTATTTCCAGGAAATTACTTGTTTTCCCATGAATGGTTAAGTATATATAGACAACATAATGATTTTATAGAATCTTTATCCCACCTTCTTATCCAGCCTAGAGTCCCAAAGCACTGTGTAAAAATACCCAAGACTCTTTGGAAAGGTTAGGAAAAGGCACACATTGGGCATCACTGGAATGAATTTCTTTTCTAGCTTACAGGAATACGGCTCTGCTGGAGTGGCACATGCCACAAGTGAATATGAAAGGAGAATGATGTCTGTGTTCAGTCATGTGCTGGAGGAAGTGGAATCACTGAACAGAAAATATGCACCCGTGTCTTACATGGCAAGTAATAGCCACTTTGTCATAGAGACTTTTAAAATAGTTCTTTACATTCCTTTGAAACAAGAAGTCAAAAGATAAGTTGACCCCAGGTTTTGTATTGGTCACAAATAGCATATAACCAGAGAGATGGAATAAAATAGGTTTCTACCATAGACCAACACTGGAGATTCGTTTTATGTTTTAGAGGGCATAATTTTTAATGACTCACAGTGCCAGTTTTGTATTTCTGAGGAGTCTTGTATAGGATTGTACTGTTCAGTGGTCAAGGTGGAAGTGACAAGTCAAGACTGGGCTTCTATCTGTAAAGGAAGCTATAGGAATGGTGGAAGCAACATTGATATTTAGGTATAATGAATTAACCAATACAAACATAGGTATAATCCAGAGATTATCATGCATATCAAAAAGCTTAAAGAACATGCAGCAGAGTAAAAAAAAATTTTTTGTTTGTAATAAATCTTTACTCATTCTCAAAATACATTTTGAGCAGCTATAGCAAAATTTGCCATGCTTTTTACTGAGTAGTGTGTTTCTTTATCCACAGCTGTTTAGATTTTGACCCTTTCACCTCTCCTAAACTTGAGAATGGAAAGCTTCAACTTGAAAAGCATTATATAAATCTTTGATATACATCAGTAGCAACAGACGGAAATATTTGTAATTTGAAGCTTGTAGTGACATGCGGAGCTAAATCATTGTTCTTTGGACGGCTTATAATTTTACTCAGTTTTCTAGAAGCTGTGTTATTTAATACCTTTCTGATTCTGACGCTGTGATGGCTGTCATGCAGAAAGTTCATGTGTGGAACATCCTAGAGGCCACCTGTCATTGCTCCACCTTGGCGTCATTCATTGAAGCTGATTGTGTTTCAGTACAACTTTTCCCTGGTGCAGAGTTTCTCTTATCAGGTCAGGTCATCCGAGAACACAAGCGCTAGCTGATGTAACTCCAAACACAAGGCGGAGAACAGTTTTAAATGAACTTAATCTATCGACTACCGGTAGAACCAGGGTTTCAGATACTGACTTTAGATATCTCTGATCTCTTTGAGAGCAAGCAATCTGCTATCCTTCCATGCATGTTGAGCATTATATTATATATGGACATGCATTTTTATATGAATTAAAATGTACACAGAGTCCCGTATGAAAACTAAAGCAATTATTCAAATAGCAGCAGCAGGGGGCAGCTATTGCCCTAATTTCTTGCTTGTGGGTTTCCCAGAATCATCTCGTTGGTCCACTGTGAGAAGCGAGATATTGAACTAGATAGAGCCTTGGCCTGATCCAGCAGGACTCTTCATATGTTAGTTTCTCGCTGGCCACATTTTTGCTCTCATTTTATTGTAGAAAGCACTGTGGGACCAGAATAGAAAATAAGCCATTCTTCGTAAGACTTCAGAATTTCTCCATATTTAATCTTCAGATCCATTCATGGCTTTCCTTTTTTGTAGGGACTCTCCAATGCTACCTAGTTTCTCTCAAGCCAGTACTGCCTTGCCGTGTCTTGCCACGTTTGGCTGCATTCTTCCTCCTGGTGGCCTCTGGTCTCCAGGAAGCCCCTGCCTTGAGATCTAATGTACCAGGCTGCATTGGCCACCATTTTTTCTTTCCATATATTTTTGATCAAATGATGCATTTAGGAATAGGGGATGTTGGGGAAAACAACAGCTTTCCCCCAAATTCCTTTAGAGCTGCTACAGAGCTATTTTTTGGAGCTATTCAATGCCTCTCTTGTTCTGATACAGAAAGGAAACTGTATTTGTTTCCACCATCTCTATAGACTATTCCAGCCTAGTGCCTGTCAGACGTTTTGGACTACAACTCTCATCAGGTCATAGAGTTGTAGTCTAAAACACCTGGAGCCCCCCAGCTGGTGAGGGCTGCACTCCTCCATATTCTTGATGATGCATTGTCTTGGCTTCCTAATAAGTGCTAGTGACTGCAACGCTAATGCACAAAGTACATTCTGTTTCCAATCCCTGCTGTAAAAAGGATTAGTTCTGATCTGGCTTGGCATTGTTTTGTTCCAGCACACGGCTTGTCTATGCAACGCAGTCATTGCCTTGCTGAAAGTTCCCTTGTCATTCCAGAGGTATTTTTTCCAGAAGCTGCAGTCGACTAGCATTAAGGTAAGCTTACGGTGTCACCGAATTTTAACTGCAGTTAATGCAGAGAAATGTCTGCAATCCCTTCGCTGTCAGGCAGAGGAAGGGGAAGGAAGATTGCTGCTGGTCCAGCTTGCAAATTGCTCACTGTAGGTTAAAATGTAATTCAATTTGGACATGCAGATCCCTACGCCTGCTTTGATTTTTTAATTATTGCTATTTTTTCAGTGGGAGATTCTGTTCAGATCTCTCACTGCATTCTGTTCAGCCCTGGCTCTTCCATAAATGGGAGAATGGGAGCCGTTAGTGATTGTAGGGCACCCAATACAGCAGTTATTGTTTCCAAAGCTTTTATTATTTGCATTATTTATTTAAACAATGCCTACAAGCAACTCCCCATTTACACACAATCTATTTGCATTAGTGTCCTTCTGGCTCACAAGAAGACCCTCCCCAGAGCCTGAAGAGGACAGAGTCACAGCGGGGCATTGTTGAGGCTTCCCGCCTAACAGCTTCCCCATGCATCAGCTGAGCAGCCTCAACAAAGCCCCTCTGCCTGTCCAGCTCACGGAGGTCCATAACATAACCCTGTGTAAATGGAGAGTTGCAGAGGGCTTTCTCGGTAGTGACACCTGCCCTGTGGAACACCCTCCCATCAGATGTCAAGGAGATAAACAACTATCTGACTTTTAGAAGACATCTGAAGGCAGCCCTGTTGTTAATGTTTGATCTTTTATCATGTTTTTAATATTCTGTTGGGAGCTGCCCAGAGTGGCTGGGGAAACCCAACCAAATGGGTGGTGTGTGTGTGTATAGCATCACTTAACTACGACCTTGTCTAAGCAGTGTACAAGAAATAGGTAAAAGTAAATAGAAAATGGAAATAGAAAAGGTAAAAACTGGTTAAAATTGTACAGTCAGACTTAAATGCCTGCTGGGATAAAAAAAAAAGTCTTCAGTAGGCATCAGAAGTTCATCAGGAAGGGGGCCTGCGTCACCTCAACTTGAAGGCAGTTCCACAAAATTGGGCCCACCATCCCCCACACATGGTTTCTGGTGATTCGAGCCATACATCAGAACCATGGAGAGCCACTAACAGTGACTGGGCAAGGGATATAAGGGATTAGGCAGCCCTTGAGCTGTCCTGGACCTATGTTGTTAAGGGCCCTGTCAATTAACACAATACTCTAGAACCTGGCTCGTTCGTATATGGGCAGCCAGTGCAAGCTTTTGAGCACCAGGGTTACGGGCTAGCGATTGTCCCCATCGACAATCTAGCTGCAGCATTTTGCACCAGCTGGAGTCTCCAGACAAGGGCCAAATATTGTCTGGCATAGAGTGTGTTGCAGTCATCAGACCTTGAGGCCACCATGGTCAGACTATCCTTGTTCAATAATGCTATAGTTGATGTATCCGCTGCAGCTGGTAAAAGGTAAAAGACAAAGATGGCTTCAGCAGTGCCCCCATTCTCTGAACCTGTTCTTTCAGAGGGAGCACAGCCCCCTACATGTAACATCTGCATTTGTCTTCCCCTTTTTATTTTACATCCCCATCGTCTCATGTATCTGAAGGAAATACATCTTTGTCATATCTTTCAAAGTCTTGTGGCCTGTTATTTCCCTGCTTCGTTTTAATGGTTTGTTTTATTGACCATTCATTTGGTGTAATATGGCTTCTGATGCTGCTACAACATTAAGTTCACATGCTGTTTATAAAATGATTAAGCTCCTGAAGGAATATACAAATATTCAGTATGGCTGAAGCATATGTTTAATCAATATTGATCACCCAGACACAGTGCTGTTCAAAGAGAATTAGCCTCTTCATTATCCAAAGCGGTGTACAGTACATGTTTTAGAGAGGTCAACACACACATGCTCACCACATGTAGCGTAGGTATTTTACTTGTGTGGTTCCTTCGTCACAGGGACAGCACATAATCCACACAGTAATAATAACTCTTAGTTACTGTGTTGGCTTTTGCAGTAAGGAAAGACCATAGCCCAGTGGTAAAGCACATGATTTGCATGCAGAAAATAACCCTGCCAGAGATCTAAAGAACTGCTGCCCGTCAGAGTAGGCAAAACAGACTTAAGATGGGGACATGGCCTTGCAGGTGAGTAAGGCAGCTTTGTATGCCCTGACTACCATAGCTGCCAAGTCTCCCGCTGAAAAATGTGGGATCAGCAGCGGCGCAGCACCGGAAGTCACTTCTACGCATGTCTGGACATGCATAGAAGCAACTTCCGGTGCCGGCGCCGCCCGATTTCCAATGCCCAGACATGGGCAGAGCAGCACCCGAAATGGAGCCTCTGGCAGGTAGGAAATCTGGGGGATTTCCGGGATTTTTTCCCATTCGGGAGAAGAGCGGGAAACGGATTAAAATCCGGGGGTTTCCCGCGAAAAACGGGGGAGTTGGCAGCTATGCCTGACTACTGGTTCATGTAATTTCATTTTCTAAGGCTTGTACCCTGGCATCTGGAATCATAACTTTTGAGATTTACAATTAAGTAAATAATAGTAAAAACCGTAGTGAGATAAAGCTTGTAATTACAATATCAAGCAACAAACAAATTTGCCACCGAGTTTAATACACACACACACACACACACACACACACACACACACACACACAGAGAGAGAGAGAGAGAGAGAGAGAGAGAGAGAGAGAGAGAGAGAGAGAGAGAGAAATCCAGGATTGCTCTCCAAAGAGCACATACTTTGCCAGAAAGGAAGGTCTTTGCTAGCATTCTGAAACTCACCAAGAGGCCTGCCAGAAGTACCTCTCTAGAAGGGATCTCCGCAGCACAGGTCTCTTTACAGCAGACCCATGGAATTTCCTTCAGGACTCCTTCGTCTAATCAGTTGCCTGTGTCAATAGCAGTCGACTTAATGTCTATTTGGAGTAGTTTAGAGTGTGTGTACTTAAGATTGTCAGAGTCAAAAGCTAAGGGCTCTTAACAAGCAAAAAAGCTTACTTAAAAGATTATCAAATGTTGCAGAATCCATGCCCCAGAGCATAAGTCGACTCTCTGGTTGGGGTAACAGGGCTCTTTAGAATATAAAAACACAAAAAATGCATAACATGGCAACAAACAAAAACAATACCCTTCTCACAATTCAAAAGACCATAGATTGTTTAATTAGCCAAAGGCTGATTTCCTGCTTGGTTTCAAACACAGTTTTTAGGCCGTCATCCAGCCTTCCGGCTGCTGCCCAAAGTGCACAGAAAGCTTTACTGCTTGATTGTACTGACATATTAAAGCTGCCCTAATATGGAGCTATTAAGGACAGCATCTTGATTGTGTAAAATAATGTTCTAACAGAAAAGTTAGCTGCAATTCAGTTTAGAGAAAATGCATTTCAAATTTGGAGTGCTTGAAGACGTGTATGTATTTTCTTTTCTGACAGTGCACTACTCATGCAATGAATGCACTGATCATAAATTGTGTTGATTATATCTTGAGCACTGTAATATCCCTTGCTATCTTCCATGTGCTTCTTGTTCCAGTTGCTTTGTTTGTCTTCCCCTTAATAAATACAAACCTTTTTTTATTTTATCTGTACTTCAGCTTGCCCTGTCACCATCCCCACGCAACCCTGCTGAGCCCATTGTCGTTCAGAATAACCAGCAAATGGCATTGAAGGTAGAAGGAGTGGTTCAGCACGGCTCCAAACCTGGCCTTTTCCGCAAAATTCAGTCAATCTGTCTAAATGTATCTTCAACACTGCAGACCAAATCTGGGCAAGAGTACAAGGTAAGGAAACGTATGGAGTTGTATACTGTCAACGTTTTACAGTGTCTGAAACCTATGAAGAATTTAGATGGAGATTTCATTTTCTGCTGTTGCATGGCAAGGATTTTAATCTCGGCGGGGTGTGTGTGTGTGTGTGTGTGTGTGTGTGTGTGTGTGTGCAGGCATTTCTGGCAGGTTCTTTGAAGATAAAACCTGTAAGTAAGATCTTGGGGTGTGTTGTGTTCATATCCCCATGGGGAAAAAGCCTGCGCCTTGTGTATCTTGGTGGGAAGGGGAAGGTGGAACAGATAATCCTTTTCCTCACTTGCTGTCTTGGCAGTAGCACTGAAAAGTCCTAACATTACAATCGACTAAGAACACACAGCTGTCTGGCAGCAGGAAGCAAATCTGCTCTTAGAGGTTCCCAAGCCCTGCTATGAACAGCTGAGCAGTTTGCAATAGCTTTAGCAGAGAGCGCTAAATGGCTTCTTACGTCCATGAGCCAAACCTTTGCTTGTATGACAGAATTGAAACCTTGGACACCCCTTAGAGAAGCTGTGGAAAATGCCATTCCTACTCCTGTTTTCTTTCCCAGATGCCCATTGACAGCCTGACAAATGAGATGGAGCAGATGGTTGAGCCTCACAACGATTACTTCAGCACACAGTTCCTCTTGAACTTTATTATTGTTGGCACCCACAGCATCACAGTGGAGTCTTCTGTTAGAGACCTCAATGGTATCATATGGAAGACGGGGCCCAAAACCACTCTGTTGATTAAGTCTCTTGAAGATCCATACTCCCAGCAAATTCGACTTCAGCAACAGCAAGGACAGCAGCCACCACAGCAGCCGCAGCCACAGCAACGAACTGCCTATACCCGTTTTTAGCACTGTTCTTATCATTCATCAGCCCAAGTGAAAGGCATTCCATTTTATTTGGACGTTGTCATTTCCCCCCATCTGTTTCCCATGATGCCTTCCTTCCTTCCTTCCTTCCTCCCTCCCTCCCTTCCTTCCTTCCTTCCTTCCTTCCTTCCTTCCTTCCTTCCTTCCTTCCTTCCTTCCTTCCTTCCTTCCTTGGCAACTGCTCGGCCACTGAAACCCAACCCTCATCAGGCACACCATGTAACAAGCTGGTTGAATGAAGTGGTTCTGCTCATAGGTCCAGCTGTTTCCACCATGCCACTGAAATTGCTCTAGCAGTGGAGTGCAGAAATTTGCTAAAGCAGAACAAAGCCTTGGTTATGTACTTTAAAGCCTTTTTTCAGCTTCTTATGGCCCTGTTCATGTGATGTGGGTCACTAAGGGCCTGAGGGGGCTGAATCCATGTTGGTATGGCTTCATCACATACCCAGCTCTTCTTGCCATCATTCAGCACAGATTTTAGGATGGTGTGATGAACTGAAATCTGGCCCCACTACATGATCCATCCAATCACTGTTTTATTGTGCATTCCGCGTGCCTTGTAACCTGCATTCCACCTCACACAATAGAAAAGCCACTTTCCAGCCTCAGATAAGAATGGGCCAAGTTGGTTTCCCATTGCATCCTTCTTGACAGCTTCCAATTGGAAGATAATGAGCAGTGAAAGGTCTGCAACAGTTTCCTGGGTTGCATCCCAACATATTGGCTGTTTGACTAATCCAGTTGCCACTTCCTGAGGAGCCTGACTTTCGATTCTACATTTAGTCTTTCAAATCACATTGGGTTTTTATGTATGCAAAACTGTGTTCCTCTGTGTTATTCAGTACATCTACAAATGCAAAAAGTTTCAACAAACGTGCAGACCTTCTGGATGATTATATGTAAATAATCACTTTGAATGCTGCTAAGTTAGAAAGAGGTTTGGATATCATTCCAAATATCTGAGTGGTGTTCTTTAATGCCTCTGAATCTTGCAGCTGCTCATATTTGTTGCTTCTCTATATAATAATGCTTGAGCTATGCCATTGTGGGGAAAGGGAGATTGTCTTCCTTTATAGGAAAAGGCATTTCAGTTTGGTTGGGATCCTTGGCCCCCTCCCAACACAAAATCCCCCAGAAAGAAATATATTCATCTTCGAAAGGTTAGAAAGTTGAAAGATCAAAAAGGGTTGTGTTATAACTGTTGTAGTATTTTAATGTTACCAGTAAGGCTTGGAAGCATTTGGTATCCTGAAAGGCAGGATAAAAATAATTTTAATACTAATAATTTCCTGCTTTATTCTGTACCAGAGTTGTGAATGGAGAACCTTCTTCCATTAAATACTCTATGGTTGGTGGAGTGCATGCCATAGCTGTCCAGGAAGAAAATGACTTTGTATTCTCTTACTGAACTTGCAATGTGTCAATTCCTCTTGCTTTCAGATGTGAGAAGTTCACTCAGCTCTTGATGATAAAGGTATGCAGGTTGAGAGTTTCTTTCATTGTAAATACTGGGAGATGGGTTTGGAGGTTACTTGCAACATGCTCCTTTTTTAGAAACTACTCAGATGTAGTTTATTACTTCATCTTACATCAAGCAGATGCCTCCTTATTATGTATAGAATATCCTAATAAACCATTTGTTTCCCATTTGTATCTGATCAGCAAAACCAGAACTTCTTGTGACCCCCCCCCCCAAAAAAAGACATTGGCATTCATTAAACGCCAGTACTTGATTCACTGGCTGCCTTGAGTTTCAAAGTGTCTCTCCAATTTAACGAAGAAACATTCCACCTCTTCTGTCCCCAGCATGTTTATTTTGCAAATTATGAATAATCTCCAGTGTTAGAAACTCAGATATATAAGCTAGGTGCCAAGTGGCTCCTTAAACCAGGGTTACAGTCTCCGAAACAGAATGCCTAGTTGCCATTTTGGGGCCAGACGATTTGAAAGTCGTATTTTTCACTATGACTTTTTTGGTTCCTGAAATTCATTCTGAATGTGCAGCTAAAAGATAATGGATAGAATTCTACAGCATGCACCTCTAGATGGTGGAGATGTCAGGCGCCAATCCTGGCACCCGGGCATCTTCACTTGGTCACAAGTGGCCTGGCAAATTTCAAATGCTGCCTCTGACAGCAAGCAGTGGGAAATGTGCTGCTTGACATACGTAGGTAGATGGAGCTTCGTGTTGATCAGTTGGCTAGCTTCACAGTTTGTTTCCCCATTTTTATCTTTAAGCCATCTTAGTCTAGCACTGACTTCGATGAAGTCAAACCTATGTAAACCCAATCCAAAGGCTTTTCACCCAAGTAACGTAGAGGTCCCTAGAGCTAGGTGTGCATACCATCAGCTGTCCATGGGGAATCCCTGAATATTTCCACCTTGTGCTGAAAAATCCAATTTCTGTCTTCTAGAAGCTGATTGAATAAGCTATTTCCCTTCAGCACTCCTCTTTCCCTAAATTTACTTACGGTAATTGAAAAAAGTTTTGTGCCTAAAGAATACTGGACTTGTTTAGAAGCCACTTACCCCACTGCTGAAATACTGAAAGCATCCCTTTGTTTCTACATGAGACCGCTAGGGGTGATTTGGAGTTGGATATCATCAACATGCTGATGATACTTAGCTGTCTCTCCTTTCTGCCTGACTCTAGGAGGTCTTGGAAGTCTTTAATTGGGAATTATAGCTCTGTGAGGGGAATAGGGATTGCCTTACAACTCTTAGCACCCATAAAAAAATTACAGTCCCCAGGAATCTCTGGGGAAATCCATGACTGTTTAAAGTGGTATAATTCTGCTTCATGGTGTAGTATATGGTGCCCAGTTGAAATGGTAGGTGAATGGTTTTGCATAATGTCTAACTTTGCTCAAGAAGAAAACTTGTCCGTTGTGTTATTAGCCATATATGACAATCCAGTTAATGCTCATTTTTGACCATGGAAAGCAGAAGATGAAAGTGGGATACCAGGAGGAAAAAGAAGGAGCTGAAACATGGTTAGAAAATATTCTGATGTTGGTTGGCCTTTAGGGACATTGGTGAAATAAACCTGGGAAGTAGGGGGAGCAGAGATGAAGCTAGAATTTCTGCATACCAGCACGGAGGTAAATTCTGCAAGTTGGAATCATTGGAGGAAGAAAGGTATGGAGTGGTAAGCTTTTTTTAAAAAAAATGTAATCCATTATGATTAGGCAATTCCCACATACAGAATAATACATGTTGGTTCCTTCTTCCGGTGCATCAGAAATAGCCGTAGCTGGAGATGGGATTTCAAACAGAATGGACTGGCCCAAAGTCAATAGAATTCAAAGCGGGGAAGAAATTCAATATTTTCCCCTCATTTTTGTGTAGCTGCACTTTAAAAAAAGATACTAAATTCAGGGTATTATGGGCCTTATGCAGCGTGTCTGAACTTCTGAGGTTTGTGAAAACAGAGCCGTGACCGACATCAGCATCTGGAGTCCTTGGAGTCATGGCCCCAGCCTCAAGCTCGAGCCAGATATCCTGGTCAGAGGCAGCAATACTTCTGAATACAGCTGCCTCCACTGAAAAGCATAGTGACCTGGGTCATAGGAAAATTCTTGCCTGAGTGTTTTATCTACAGTTACGACCGGCACATTATGTTCAGGGATGGGGAATCTCTTTCATCCCACAAATTGTGTTCCTTTATGGGTAACCTAGGGACGAGACTTTAGGTAAGCACATAAGTGATCATGAATTAAAGCTTTGTATGCAAGTTAGCAAGGGACGCAGGTGGCGCTGTGGTGCCGATCAGAAGGTCGGTGGTTCGAATCCCCGCGACGGGGTGAGCTCCCGTTGCTCAGTCCCAGCTCCTGCCCACCTAGCAGTTCGAAAGCACGTCCAAGTGCAAGTAGATAAATAGGTACTGCTCTGGCGGGAAGGTAAACGGCGTTTCTGTGCACTGTTCTGGTTTGCCAGAAGCGGCTTTGTCATGCTGGCCATATTACCCGGAAGCTGTATGCCGGCTCCCTCGGCCAGTAAAGCGAGATGAGCACCGCAACCCCAGAGTCGTCTGCGACTGGAGCTAACAGTCAGGGGTACCTTTACCTATACAAGTTAGGACTTACTTTCCTTGACCAAATTCTGTCATATTTATTTCATTTGTTCTCTCAGGAACTGTCAGGTCTGGGGGAAGCTATTGCACATAAGCTATACTGGATTTTAAAGACCTACTGGAAAAGTTTCTTTGCTTCATATTTCAAGCTCCTTGAAGAACTGTTTGTACTGCATAAAATCAGAATTTTACAGAATCTTAGAATTGTGATTTTATTATATAATGCATTTTGAAGGTTATCTTCGCAACACTGAAACGAGGTTGCATATTAAAAGAGGCTTGCAAAAATATTTCCCAGTAAGCAGCCATTCAGAATGCAAATGCTGATTGTCCAAAAGACGAACACATAAAAGGGAACATTCAGCATAGAGCTGCTTTCCATTTGCATAGAGAAAAAGGCAAATTATATATAGTCTACTCTGAATCTCTTTTTATATCAGTGCTAGAGATTCTCTTCTTTGAGATTACTAGTGCCACCACTTCTGTAGCACATCTCATGTGAATATATATTATTTCAGTAATTTTCACAATAGCTCTGTAATGTTGGTGGATGTTACCTCCATCTTTCCAGTGGGGTAGGGGCAAGACTGAGAATTTATTGCCTGTAATTGTCTAGCAAGTTTGTGGCGAAGGAGAGACTCTGAAAGATTTCCTGCTCATACCCATAGCCACCATATGCTACAACAGCTTTACAATAGATCGTGGATGGGAGTGGACCAAGGGTGGGAAATAAGTGCCCCTCCAGTATCGTGATGCTATCAGTATTCTGATGCTATCTGTCCAGAGGGAAGAATTAACTTTTTATTGTCAAAAGTACACTTACAAGTTAGGGGAAGGCATGTTCATCAGTCCTACATCTCAGCTACTCCTAGGTGATCTAACAGCAATGGAGAATGAAAATACTAACAAGGTGTGAACCCAATGAGGCAGTTGCCACAAGAGAGAGGTCCTAACCTTGGCTTATGTATCTCCCCTACCAGAGCTGTGTGCAAGCAAGAGAAGACTGCCTGAATGTAACTTCCTGCTCCTCCCACTTCAGTCCTCTCCTGGTCCTGGAATACAGAGGAGCAGGAGGAGGTGTGAAAGCCCTTGACCAGGCACCCCCAAACTGTAGCCCTCCAGATGTTTTGGCCTACAACTCCCATGATCCCTACCTAACAGGACCAGTGGTTGGGGAAGATGGGAATTGTAGTCCAAAACATCTGGAGGGCCGAAGTTTGGGGATGCCTGCCCTTGACTCTCCACTCCCCCCCCCAAAAAATCTTGCCCAGAAATATGTTCTTATACACTGTAATAAGAGCCAATAAAAGTTGTCGAACAAATCAGCTCCCGAACATCGCAAACCCATAAGTGAGTGTTCCGGTTTGCGTACGTTTTTCAGAAGCCGAACATCCAACATGGCTTCTTCTTGAGTGCAGGAAGCTCCTGCAGCCAATCGGAAGCCACGCCTTGGTTTTCAAACTATTTCAGGAGTCAAATGGACTCCCAGAATGGATTTAATTTGAGACTGTAAGCGCTAAAAGGAAGTGAAGTTTACCTTGTATTTCCTAATGTACTTAAATTACAGTATTGAAAAAAAATGCTGCAAAAATGAGGCCTACTGAAAAAAGAATAGGGTGGTATTGCCGTTCTTGAGGTCACCCCAAAGTTTGCAAATGACACCCCCCACACACACACATGGATTTCACATTTATGCAAAGTGTGCCTGTTCGCTTGAAGAAAGCTGAGCCATGGAACTCCTTACTTAGCACGAGGAAAATGCTGTGGCAAAGAATTTAGCAATTTCCAAAGATGGTTTAGATATTGGCAAAAAAATTATGTTGGTAATTACCAGCTGATTGCCGAATTCTGCCTCCATCTGCCACCCTTTTGTGACTGGTGGGCCTCAGCAATAATCTCAAGTGGGACTGAAAGTCTGAGCACCTCTGCCATACAGGAAAGACTTACTAATGAGACATCATCAAAGCCTGGATTTCTGCAGTAATAAATTTCTCTCTCTGCCCCCGCCCCCCAATGGATAACCATGCATACATTTGCTAAATTTTCCTAATTTATTTCTGATAGCAGAACCTGTGTGTTTGCATAATATGAAATCCTCTTACATGACGCAGACCAGCAAGGAGGCAAGAGCCAGGAAGATGGAAAGCTAGTTCTCAAGGTGGTAAGAAGGTCGCTCAGTCTGGAAAAGCTACCTTCCAAACTTCACTCTGTTGCCTGACAGCAGGAAGGAGCAGGCTTGATGCTTGGTGAGTTATTTTATAGCTGGGGGGGGGTCGTGAGGGGCAGATTGTTGACCCCACCCCCTTCAGTGTCCCTTGACTTTCTCCTGTGTTTATGAGGGCCATTCCCACCCCCACCACCCACCCCCAAATGAGGAAACATTCATAGGGAAAATCCCCTCAATTCTGGGCAATGTGTTTTGGTCCTCGCAGGCAGCCCATCGGTTGTGATGGCAATCTTGCCTCTTTCCAAATGAAACCAGTTTCCCAACATTCTGTCACAACTGTAGCGCAGAGATCGCCAAAGGGTTGTCTTCTTGATGTTGGGCGCCAACTCCCATCAGCCTCAACCAGAATGGCCTGTGGTCGGGGCAGACAGAAGTTGTAGTTGAACAGCACAAAGCACAAAGCGTGTTGCCTGTTATTATTTGTGACATTTATTTGTCGCTTACAAAAAACATCTCAAAGCAGCTTACAATTGTAATAGCATACGGGATGCAAAAATGAAAAAAAATATCGCAAAGATAAAAGGAGCATTCATTGCCTAAATGTGCCCACCCTTCAAAAACATAAAAATAACATATCTTGCCCCATCCTACCATTATGGACTTGGGTGTATCATACCTTTTGATCCCCAATTAAAAGCCAAATTCCAGGGTGAGCAGAAACGTCTTTTCCTGGCTAAGTAGTTGTCAATAATGATGATGATGATGATGATGAGTTTGACCAAACTGCAGGAGGCAGTGCAAGACAGGAGTGCCTGGCGTGCTATGGTCCATGGGGTCACGAAGAGTCGGACATGACTAAACAACAACAACAACAACAATTTATTATTTATATCCCGCCCATCTGGCTGGGTTTCCCCAGCCACTCTGGGCGGCTTCCAACTGAAAAATGAAATAAAATAATCTTATTAAACATTAAAAGCCTCCCTAAACAGGGCTGCCTTCAGATGTCTTCTAAAGATCTGGTAGCTGTTTTTCTCTTTGACATCTGATGGGAGGGCGTTCCACAGGGCAGGCGCCACCACTGAGAAGGCCCTCTGCCTGGTTCCCTGCGACTTGGCTTCTCGCAATGAGGGAACCGCCAAAAGGCCCTTGGTACTGGACCTCAGTGTCCGGGCAGAACAATGGAAGTGGAGACGCTCCTTCAGGTATACTGGACCGAGACAAGTTGTTCATATGATGGCACCAGGCACCTTTATCTGAGGAGAGCAAGCCGCAATTGGGGAGCCACCACTGAAAAGTCCCATTCTCGTGTTGCCACCCTCCAAATCTCTCTCAGAGGTGGGACTAGAAGAAGGGCCTCAGGTGATGAACGCAGTCTGACATAAGCAAGATATGGAACCGGTGCCACGGTTACACCAGGCGGGGCGGACGCAATCCTTGGTGGATCCTCTTCTAAAATATTGTCTGTTGGTGAGGGCAAGGCCTCCTCCCTGGATTGGAGGGAGAGGAGAACCTCAATAGAGAGGCATTCATGGAGGGGGCTGGGTCATTCCTTGGACAGAGAGTTCATAGTTCAGTGGTGGAGAAGATGGTTTGCATGCATGGTTTCCATCCCTGGCATCTCTAGTTAAAAGATCAATGTAGTGACTTCCGCTTTTGAGATAGAGGCGTGAGCAGACATGCTGAGAAGCTCCGCAGCAAGAATGCAAGGAGAAGCATAAATTAAAGGTGATTAAAACCTATTTAATGATTTATGGACTGGAGGAAGGCTGTGCAGGGAACTTAAGAACAACTATTTCCTAGGTTATCGGCACTTTACCAGATGGGGAATATCAAATCTCAAAAGATGCTGAGGGCTTCTGGAGGGCCAGAAGACCAAGTCAAATAATAATACGGTCTCAAAACAAATGAAGCGAGATGCATCAGTTCTAACTCCCCCAAAAGCCACAGAAAGAAAGAAAAGCTTTGATAACAGAGCATTGGAATTGCAGGAAAACCAAATAAAAATGGCGGAGACACAGGAGATGATTCATTTATTAAGGTCTCTTAAAGAAGACATGGCAGCGCTTAAGACAGAAATTTCAGCGATTAAGCAGGATGCTTCACAAATGAGAATTGATTTACAAGTCTTAACATCGCGTATGGATACAATTGAAAGAAATTGTTATTTAGGGGAACTGAATTTAATTCTAAATTATATTACAGAAACGTGGGAGATTTCAAGGGATCAAAAAATGGATGTACTGTGCTATATTAGAAGTAAAAAAAACAACTTGTTTTGATGAATTAGAAGAGCCGCAAAAAGATTCCATTGAGCACATGGATTGATAATATGGACAAATTAGCTACATATGAACGAATTGCATGTCAACGCAAAATAAGAATGGATACATATGAAGAAATCTGGAACAAATATTTAAGCGATAAGGCTTATGTGGTGGGAAGTAGAGAGAGGTGGGAAAAGCTTGTTTTTTCTAAAAAAAAAAGGTGTATTCATAGGTATATCAGTGTATTCAAATTTGAATTGTCAAATTGTGTTATTACTGTTACTATGGTTTTTGTTGTATGTGTGTTTTGTGGTTGATGTTGGTATCGAAAAATCAAATAAATGTAAAAAAAAAAAAAGATCAATGTAGTAAAAATATTATTTATTAAATTTATTTACCGCCCTATACCCGCAGGTCTCAAGGTGGTTTACAGAATAAAATCAAAATATAAAACTATAAAATCCATATTCAAAATAAAAACAACAGCCCAATAATACTCCTCTCAAAAAAAGAAGAAACATTTTAAAAGGGCATAGGATGTTGAATCAAATCAACCAAAGGCCTGGTTAATGAGGAAGGTTTGGGCCTGGTTCCTTAAAGGATTATAATGAAGGCACCATTCGAACTTCCCTGGGGAGAGCATTCAACAGACAGGGAGCCACTGCAGAGAAGCCCCGTTCTTGTGTTGCGGTCCTGAGCTATTTAATGTACGTAGCTGGTAATGAGGCAGACAAAATAGTCAGGGCTGGCAGAAGCCATTTTGTTGCCTGAGGCAAAGCATCAAATGGCAACCCTCAAGTCATAGTACCCAAATCAAGATATTTTGACATCTGGGGCAGGACATCCCACAAATGGTTCTTTCCCCTTCTAGGCAGCAGGCGTACATAATTGTCTGCCCTTTCATGAGGCTTAAATCGGTTGTCTGAGTCAGCCATGTCCTAATAGTTAGGACCAGTCCTGCTAGATTTCTACATTGCTTGAACCAACTCTTCATTTTGGGCTGTATGGGGAAAGTCCCAGGCTCGATCTCCGGTATCTGTAGAAAGGATCAGGTGATGGGAAAGGCCTCTCTGCCTGAGACCCCGGAAAGCAGGTCTAAATCTGCGGTAGCAGTGCTCCTCCAAAGCACCTTCCCCTCTCTAGTCCTTTTGCCACTCAGCCTGTTGGAATTGAGTGTTGGCTTTTCAACACTGCAGGTCAGAAACCTATTCCATCGGAGGATGAGAGAGCCGTGGTTTTGGCGTTGCTGCATCTGCCAAGTCCCAAGTGACTTCCTTGTGGCGTGTCACGATGGCTTCTTGATCCTAGTTAGTGCCATTATGTCTCCACCTCTGAAAAGGGATGCCAACTGTCATTCTAAATTTATTTTACTTTGAGTGCTTGTTATCACTGGCATATTTCCCCATGCATTCTGCTGGCAGCATTTCCCAAGAGGATACACTGAAATTGCACCTTTTTTGGGAACCAGCAAATTCCTTTGATTGTTTTTTGGGGGGAGGCCTTTAAATTTTTTTTTAATAAGTTTCAGACCTTCCATGATTCAGAGGGTGATGGAGGCACAGTCTAGCACGACCATTTCCACTCTCCATGCTTACATGTAGGTTAAACACATAAGCAGAGGGCCCAAATAGGGTTTCTGGTGTATATTTGCTTTAAAACACTGCTTTTTAGCACCATATTTTGGATCATACAGTTTTATTGGTTTTTAAAAATCATATACTGTACAATTCCCAGAGAAGGTTGGTTATTGGATGACTAAAAATGCAATAAATTAGATAGATTTACATTTATTTGTAAATATTAATATCAATCATTTGTTTATTTCCTAAAATGTATCCACCACTTGATTGTAAAAAAAACCCCAAAACCCCTCAAAGCGGGCTACAAAAGACAAAACAGTGAAATCAAAAAAAAATCTCAACTATACTTTAAAACACAAAAAGTTAAAATACTAAAACAGATTAAAATTACCTCAACTTTCTGATTTTACTGTATTTAATAAAATATTTTTCCAAGGAAAATCAAATATTTTTCCTTGGAAAAGACCCTGATGTTGGGAAAGATTGAGGGCACTAGGAGAAGGGGACGACAGAGGATGAGATGGTTGGACAGTGTTCTCGAAGCTACGAACATGAGTTTGATCAAACTGCGGGAGGCAGTGGAAGACAGGAGTGCCTGGTATGCTATGGTCCATGGGGTCACGAAGAGTCGGACATGACTAAACAACAACAACAACAAATCAAATATTGTTTATTTTCTTTCTTGGGCAGGCTGTTCTGGGGCGGGAAGGAGAAGTCAAGTCTCCAAGCTGATTCAGTTAAATCCTCAACTTTTCTGAGCACACAGGCACACAGTTCGATTGCAGAGTACAGGGAATAACCATGTTTGGAAATGCATTTCCTTACCACAGTGCCGCCGAGTGCCCTTCCCACAACTTCTGCTCAGGTCAAATGCAGGCCTAAAACATGTCCCTACGTATGTCAACGGCTGCAAACAATTTCCTGTGCGAAAAACTGATTTAATTTGGAAGGATGGGTTTGTCTGAGCTTGATCCCAGTCACTACCAAGCTGAACTTGATTTAAACAGCAGCTGGCTATCGGTGCAGGAGCACTGGAAATTCAGTTTGCACAGTTTAAGTTGCAGCTTTTTGGAGAACGGAAAATGTTGCCTCCTGAATTTAACCGTATTAAATTTATGGAGTCGTGCATCCGCCTTAATCCCATGGTTGGCCATTGTAATTGCCCTGTGATGGCGAAGCTGGCCTGCCCTTGTACCCTTCCTGTGCAGCTGCCTCTGTCCATTTTGCCTGCCAAAAGAATTGCGTATCGGGCAAGCCTGCTCTCTGTGACCTTTCCCCTCCCTTTTAGTACTTCTGATCAACATCATCTATAAATGCAAAAGTGCTTCAAAGAGAATCTGGCTACTTTAATAGGTTTGCACCCTAATATTGTTCCAGTCTAACATGCATCCAGTCTGAATGTTAATTGCATTCACACAATGGGAATAACCACCAGCTTAGCCCTGAGCATAAGCAACATACAGGTCTCTTTGTGTGCTGTTAGTCTGGTGATCCAATCAAGGTCAGCACAGGCCATGCCAATGCCACAGCCTTTGGATCCCAGTCGAGATTAGATTTTGCTCAGTAGCAACCTGGGCAAACAGGGAGGAAAGCTTACAGTCCAAGAAAAACCACAGACAATTGCAGGTAGGTAGCCGTGTTGGTCTGAGTCGAAGCAAAATAAAAAAAATCCTTCAGTAGCACCTTAAAGACCAACTAAGTTTTTATTTTGGTATGAGCTTTTGTGTGCATGCACACTTCAGATATACTTGAAACAGAAGTCAGACCCTTATGTATATACAGAGGGTGGGGTGGTGGTGGTAATGGATGATGGGAGTGGTAAACCTGTAGATGGCTGTTAACGACTGCTGATGACTGCAATTGGTCCTGCGGGGAAAAAGCAAGGGCTGAGGCGCTAAAGAAAGCTTGATCATGCATAATGAGATAAGAATCCTATGTCTTTGTTCATCCCAGGTGGCTCCATGGTTTTAAGCTTGGTAATGAGTTCCAATTCAGCAACTTCTCTTTCCAGTCTGTTCCTGAGACAATTGCGTGTGACTGAAACAAATTACTCGGTTAATATTTATAATATTAAATATTTATTTATTTTTAATAAAAAAATATTTACGGTATATACAGTTAAATTATATTGCAGCGGTTTAGGTTTAAAAAGAGAGTAAAGGGCCCCTGGATGGTTAAGTCAATTCAAAGGCGACTATGGAGTTGCAGCGCTCATCTTGCTTTTCAGGCCGAGGGAGCCAGTGTTTGTCCACAGACAACTTTTCCAGGTCATGCAGCCAGCATGACTAAACCGCTTCTGGAGCAACGGAACACCGTGACGGAAGCCAGAGCTTATGAAAATGCCACTTACCTTCCCACCACAGTGGTACCTATTTATCTACTTGCACTGGTGTGCTTTCGAACTGCTAGGTTGGCAGGAGCTGGGACAGAGCAACGGGAGCTCACCCCGTCACGTGGATTCGAACCGCCAACCTTCCGATCGGCAAGCCCAAGGGGCTCAGTGGTTTAGACCACAGCGCCACCCACGTCCCAACCATAGAACAACAACAGTAGAAAAGCATAGAGGATATACAAAGCTTAATAGAAATGGAAAATGACACCGATGTGAAATAGAGTTATGAATGATATAGAATGTGTACAGAGAATGGAAAATAGAATATATAAAAATCAATACGAAATCAGGTAAATGATTAAATGATTAGCTATTAGGTATGATTTGCATAAGGATTACCAAATGGCAAGCATTGACAAAGCAATCAATCAAAGTGAATCAGGTTGTGCAGCCACAGCAGTGACCAGAGGAGGAATGAGTGCTGGGAGAAGCACACAGAGAAGAAACGCCGTGATGCATCTGCAGCAGCACAACCAGTCACTTTCATCTTCCCCAGATGCCACAAAACATGTCTCTTCCGTCAGTCTTTACAGCCACAGCAGGCTCTATAACTCTCCAATGGTTTGACTTCACCCCCAAAGACGTACTCCTCCATTGTCTCCCGAGATACCAACCAACCAAGGTGCCATTTAGTGCACAAAGCAGCTGTTATAGTTAGGGTTTTATTAGCTTCCCTCCCCCATCAAGTGATATCAAATCTAGAAATAGTGGGCGGAAATGTTAAGGGCTATAGTCTGCCCAGGTGAAATGTTGATGGACCTTGGGTAGCTCAGTCGGTAGAGCACGGGACTCTTAATTTCAGGGTCGTGGGTTCGAGCCCCACATTGGACAAAAGATTCCTGCCTGGCAGGGGGTTGGACTAGATGATCCTCGTGGTCCCTTACAATTCTATGATTCTAGAGAAGATTGACCTCCTCAAGCAAAGAGCTAAAGCAATCTCTAAGCCAGGCATCCCCAAACTCGCCCCCCTCCAGATGTTTTGGGACTACAATTCCCGTCATCCCTGACAACTGGTCCTGTTAGCTAGGGATGATGGGAGTTGTAGTCCCCAAACATCTGGAGGGCAGAGTTTGGGGGTGCCTGCTCTAAGCACAGCCCTATAGCAGAAACGTTCAAAAGAGACTACAATCTGTGGTGGCTGGCTCATTCTACATTTTTAGTCTTTGTCTATTTTTTAGTAAGTCATTGCTAACCTCGGGGCGAGATGAAACCCCAATGGGCAGATAAATAATTGTACCTGGAAATTGACCTAACTGAATACGTTTGAGCCTCTAGGCAAGGAAATCCAGCCCTTTTCTCTGCAAAAGGTTCGTGTGTGTACTTGTTAGCTGGTATGTTCAATCTTGTTGGCAAATGATCTGTCAAACTCAACAGCAAGAACAGATGCAAAGGAATGGGATCGGTGTCATATTTCCAGATAAGAGATAAATTTCCCTTTGCAGTGTTTGGATAGACAAATGATACGTCATGTTCCTGTGTTTTTCGCCACGGTGGCATTAATGGCCCGATGCATTCTGAAACCGGTCTTCTTTGTTTCACTTCAAAATTCCTCAAAACCAAGTACATAATTTATGCCCCAAGGAAGGAGCAGGCTGGGCTTTGAGTCGTGACTCATTTGTACCACGTTGCAATATTAAAGCCTGTGAGAGACACCAATGACAAACCTGGTGTACAGGTTACAGGAACCTGAGACACTCAATAGCAATACGGTCACCGAATCAGTGCCTCCGGAAACCAGATAGGAAACTGTATACAGCAATCAAATAGCAGCGACACAATCTGAGCGCAAGCAGGCAACCGTTCTGTTGAACATCCAACTATCCTGGCATCTCCTGGTCGGACAGGGCATGTCTCCTGTCTGAAAACTTGAGAGCCGTGGGTTGGTTCACATGTCATGGTAAGCCAAACTATGACTAAGCATGAACGAGCAAGAGTGCTGATGCAGAACTGCTTTGTTATTCCGCTGCTTCTGGGCTACAAGTAACAAAGCAATGGTTTCGTTTTTGGGGTTTGTCTCATTCTGAACAAACAATGAGCTGCAATCAAGGTTAGTTATTGGCTTATCACATGTCATTTGTTTGGGAGCAGACAAACCATGATCCTGGGTTGAATCTAACACTACTGGTCTTGTCTGTTCAATCCGCCACAGTCTTATCTTCACATACAGGGGAAATCCATAACTCACCAGGAGTTTGAGAGACATCAGCTAAAAGCCGTTTCCAAGGGTGTGGCTTCTGTTTTATGTTGACAGCTTCTAGGAGCCACAGGGCGAGAGCTGAGTGCAGGGTGGGGACCAAACTACCCCAGAAGGAGCACGACGTGTCCCCCACCAGTGGTAACACCTCTCCCCTAGCACCCCACTTGTGGATCAGGAACTGGTTAAGTAACAGGAAGTGGACGGTAGGAATTTATGGACAATGCTCCCAGTGGAGGGATGTAGAGAATGGAGTCCCCTATAATGACCGTGCTTGTTAACAAACTCTAGCTCATTGAGGAGCTATAGGGAGGAGGAAGAGGCTTCCAGAGGGGTGTAGCTGGCACTGGGCCACACCAGGGCAAGCAGGGGATGGGGAAGGAGATGTTGGCGTAGGAAGCACTTAAAGGGGGACGGAGGGGATGGGGGTTGATGCGCAGGAGCCAGAGCAGCAGGACCCCTCCCCAAAGCCAGAGGGGCCCCTGTCTGGTGCAAGCTCTGATGCGCAGGGAATAGTGAGTGGGGCGCTCCAAGAGGCAGGGGCAGACAAGGGCCCACAGCCCAACTTACTAGTGGGCCAGGTTGGGCTCACTAGTTCTGGGAGGAGGTAAGTGATTCCCCAGCTGGAGTAGGCTGGGAGCAGGTGAAGGTCACATGCCTCCTCAAGCCCAGATGCTAAAATCAGCAGGCATAGTATAAAAGGGCAGCAGAGCCGAGGTGCTGTGCCTGCTCAACTGCACTTTGACTTGGGTGCTCCTGGATGTCACGGTCCGGTCGGCGGGCGTCAGGACCAGAGGCAAGATGGTGGTGAAGAAGCAGGGTCGAAGGCAGAGGCGAAGGTCCACGGGGCACGAAGCAAGGCGAAGGCAAAGCGAGGGTCCAGGAACAAGAAGCAAGGCAAAGATCCACGGGGCAAGAGCAAGGCGAAGGCGAAGCAAAGGTCCAAGGAGCAAGGAGCAAGGCGAAGGATCCAGGAACAAGAAGCAAGGCGAAGGCGAGGCAGGGGTCCAAGAAGCACGGCAGCAACAAGGCAAGGGTCCAAGGAACAGGAGGCCAGATGCAACCAAGCAGGGATAGCGTTGCTGTGGCAAAGAGCTGAAGGGAAAATGCTGGGCTTTTATCCCTCCCAGCTCCTGCCACCAGGTGCAGTGAGATCTCAAGTGGCCTCACCTGGGTGATTACTCCTTGCTTCTCCAGCACAAGCTGAGGACTTCACCTGTGTGGCCACGCCTTGCTTCTCCAGCACAAGTTGAGGCATGCCCCAGTCCTGCAAAGCACTACAGGCCCCAGAGCCTGACTCCTGCCCATACTCCTGACACTGGACCTCCATGGGACTGTACTTCGGGCTTGACGCTGGACTGTATCCTGACTTCAGACTTGGGTTGGCTCTGAACCTTGTTTCCTGACCTTCAGCCTTTGGATTTCAGACTTTGCCGGTGCTGATCGACCCTTGGCTTTTGAACTTGTGTTTGGCACACTTGAGTGGCTGCTAGGTAGGCCGGGGGACCAGGACACCAAACGTCAAAAAGGATAGAGCTGGGAAAGGTTTCTCAAAAGGCAACCAAAATGACCAAGAGGATGTAGCAGCTCCCTAAGAGGATAGGGTACACAATTTGGGCTTTTTGGTTTACAGAAAAGGCGAGTCAGAGGTCACATGATAGAAGTGTGGAAAACTCTACAAGACATGGGAAAAGTGAATGGACACGGGTTTTTCTTCCCTCTCTCATAGTGCTAGAACTCGTGGGCACCTCATGAAGCCAAATGTTGGATGGTTCAGTACAGACAATAGAAAATACTTTTTCACATAGTGCATAAACTGAGGAACTTGCTCTTGCAGGAGGATGTGAGGGTCCCCAACTTTAAAAGAGGACTAGACAGTCAGTGGCTGAATGCTTCTGGGTAGTAGTTGCTGGAAACTGTGTGATGGGGGAGCTTGTAGGCTTCCTCTAAGTCACTGGTTGGCCACTGTGAGAATAGGATGCTGGGTTGCTCCAGCAGATTCTTCTTAAGCCTTAGTGGAGTGCATGGGCTAATACAGGGGTCCCCAGACTTACCGCGCGGCGGGCCGGAGGGCAGGGGAGTGCGCGCGCAGCGGGCCGGAGGGCGGGGGAGTGCGCGCCCGTGCGCATGCGCACACGCACACGGGCGGGGGAAAAATCGCCGAAAATCGCTTGTGCGCATGCGTATGGGCTTCCTCCGACCCGGAAGTGCACCAGAAATGACCTCTTCCGGGTCGGGAGAGGCCCATACGCATGCGCACAAAGGATTTTCGGTGATTTTTTTGCCGATTTTTTAGATCGTCGCTGCGCCGCGCGCCGTGAGAGCGGGCGGCGGCAGCGGGCGGCGGGGGTTGTCGCGGGCCGGATTGGAAGGCCGATTGGGCCGCATCCGGCCCGGGGACCGTAGTTTGGGGCCCCTGGGCTAATAGCTTATTTTCATTTTGGACTTGCCCATGCAAATGCAGGGAAGAGGACTCTGTCTTGGGGAGATGATACAAGTCAGTGACCTTGCACGCATTGCCCTGCATGCAAAAGGTCTCAGGTTCAATGCCTGTCATCTTCACTTTGGGCTGAAAAAGACTCCTGTCCAAGCTGGAGAGCAGCTGCCAGATAGTGTAGACAACATTAAGCTAGCTAGATCACTTGTGTAAGGCAGATTTCTATATTCCTGTTACCAAAACAAACATCCCTTTTATTAGAGCAGCAGCAGCAGCATGTCTTACCTGGGTCTTTAGGCAGGAATTGTGTTTCCTGTGGGTGCAGCAGTGTTACGCTGGTGGTTTCTCGGAAACGCATGAAGTGTAATTGGCAGGTGTGTCTCCCAGTGTGAGAGCCCCGGTTATCATTTCGCCCCCCCCCAAATAACAATTCTTGCCCCGAACAGCTTACAATGCACATTTCAACATGGGGTGGAGGAGGAAAGGAAATGACAATGACGACAAGGGATGGATGTGAGGAAAGGACACGTCCCATCTTGATAAGCACTCTTTTCCAGCTGTTCTGTATCATTTATTTTCCTATCCTGCAGGATGGCTGAGACATAGAGTCAGCCTCTGTGGATCAGAGAGCACTCCATCGTTTAAACCTCCAGCAGCGAGTGCCGCAACTGAAGGCATCAAAACTCATTCCCCCATCATTTTCCAACGCTGGTATTTGTTTCAAAAAGGAAGCGACTCAAAGCTGCGTGACCCTATAGGACAGGGGTGGGGAAGATCCTTCTTATGGCCCACATGCCGGTGATGGGCAAGGCAAACAGACCAGGGCGATGATTTCCGCTGTACAGTAATCTCCGCTGCACCCACACAAAAGTCTTGATGTTTCTACACCCACACACTTGCAAACAACACTTCTCCATTCAGGCAAGCAAGAGATGTGATCACTGTTCTTCAAGGACTCCAGCCAGCCAAAAACAACTCTGAGAGCAGGAGTAAGGACTGGTTAGAGGGGGCCGGAGGATGGTATTCAGGCCTCAGGGCTGAGGTTCTCCACCCCTGCACTATTTTCAGTCTGAGCATAGCCAAAAGGTTTCGCGCAGTATTCTACTAATTTCTCCTCCAAGCACAAGGATTACCGCAAGTGCAGTGGGACATTCCCCCTTCTTCTCCATCCCTGCATGCCCTGTACCTTCCAAGGGTTTCAGGGGAACCCCTAGAATAGATTTAAGGGGTGTGCAGGGGAAATAAAGGGGGGAGTCCCATTGCACTAGCTGTAATCCTCGCACTGACGGGACCCCGACGTGGTGCTTCGTTGAACTGAACCCTTTGAGTCTGAAGCCGCCTGAACAAAATGAAACAAGCCTACAGGGCATGAAGGCAATGCCCGTTCCAAAGTTTCGATAAGCCTTGCACCTGGCATTCAGAGAGATATGCTGTCCGCAATACTGGAAGCTCAACTGGCCCAGTGGAGGCCCTTCTGCCCTGGTCCCTTCTTTCCTCTTCTCAATCTTCTACACTTTAGACTCTGAATGCCGGCTCTACCATTAGGCAGTGAAGTGGCAGCCCTAAGAGGTCATTTTGGGGTGTCTTGAAAGGCTGGGAAGTGTTAGTTATTTAATGCATTATTATTTAATGCATTGCTATTGTATTTTTAGCACAAGGAAAGGTGAGGGACATTGGTGAGACTTTCTGCCTCAAGTGTCAAAGTAACTTTAACCTGGATTTTTCTTTAAAATCTGCTTGTTTGTTTTTAGAAGCCTGTTGCCAGATTATCTCAATGACTATCTTACAGTATTAAGCTCTGATCTGGAAGCAGCTTTGGTCATTGTTTTAATTATTTGTTTTCAATTTTGTTGTTGTTTTATACCTCATTAGCCACCTGAGCAACCTGTTTTGGAGGAGAAAAGCAGGATGCAAACAAATACTAGTGTACCATTTGCTAGCATCCCATATTATGTATGAGGCGTGGAAACAAGGCTGTGGTTCATTGAGCTTTCCAGATTAACAGATTAGAATTTCTTCCCAGTATGCCAAACTAAATCTGTATTTCAGAAGCCCAGTTGCTGGGTGAGGCCTTTGTGATTTATAATAATTGCAAATAATTGTAGCATTGTGGCATAGCTATTTCCTAGATGCTGACACCACTCTTCTCCCAGAAATCCTGCTAGAGAGGAGAAAGCAGCCACGTTGCTTTTGAACAGGTTGCTTCCTCTTGTTTGGTTCAGTTCGGAGCCGGCAGTGAGGTGACCACCTCAAGCAGTAGATGCTGACATGTGGAGAGCCACGGCGAAGTGTGAAATGGCAAGGGGGAAGTTGCCAGGTTATAATCTAGAGATACACTGGAGGCCTTGATAAAGTGGGAAAGTCGATATGGTGTTATTGGGTCTTGTACGATCACTTTAAAAAAGCAACAACAGGTGGATCAGGGTCTTAGTAACATCATAGTGTTAAAGTGCCCTCTCCCCACACCATGACCTTGAGCCAACTCTCCACACAACCTCCCCCCACTACAATCACAACGCACAAGGGTAATTTGATACTAAAGACATCATGTCTAGTTGGGTGGTCTTTTCAGGAGTGGCCCCTTCTATGGAATGCTCTCTGCAGGGAGGCTTGCCTGGCACTGATCTATTTTTGGCACCAGGCAAAGGCATTTCTCTTCTCCCAGGGCAAGCATTTGAATGTTTGTTTATCCTTTTCTTTCCTTTCCAGCAACTGGTGGTGGATCCCTAAAGGTGGGTGGGGAATACCACCAGATGCTAGAAAGAGAAAAATGAACATAAAAATGCCAGGGAGAAGAGAAATGCCTGGTGCCCCAAAGACTGTGATGGTTAGACCTATGTTAGTGGATGTAGGGACTGTTTATATGGTTTGGTTACCTTGTATTGTGCATCATTTAAAATCACCGTGCTTTTAAAGGTTGCATACTGTATTTTTACTATTATTTGTAAGTCACCTTGAGATGCTTGTGTCAAGAAATCCTCATAAATAATAAGCAAGGTGCTAAATGTGTCATTAGAAACTACAAGCACTTCTGGACACAAGGCTTAATATTACAATATTTTTATTACAAATGGGTCATTCAGGTATTGCAAGTGGGTCATTGGTGCTTTTAAAAAAAATTTAAAAAAAACTTTCTGGATTTCAGTGGCATAGCATGAGGGACACGGGGGTGGTTGCCCCGGGTGCAACATTGTTAGGGGCACAAAATTTCAGCACTCTGGTACAGCCTCAGTACAGCTGTGTGCTTCCGTCGCTGAGCTCCAATGAAAACAGCTTTTCCATGTGAAACAGGAAGTGGCCTCTCCAGACAACAGGACAACTCTTCTTTTCATATCTCTGTGTCTGCGATCTCCTGGGTGATGCAGACGCCTTTAGGCAATTGAATGTGCATGTGTACTCCATCCGTTTCAATCCCTCCCACCCTGCCCACCCTCTGTGTGGCCCTGGGCACAGGCAACCCACACTATGCCACTGCTGAAAAGAGTAGATCTGGACTGAAGGGGGTGGAGATACAGGCTGTCATTTTGACGACAATATCATTTCTTTTCTCTCTGGCTTTTGCATTGGTTGCTGCAAAAAAACCAACCTGGCATGTCTGAGCAGCATCGATCCCACAACAAATACTGCCTGGAATTGTCCCATGTTAAGTGGTGGTATTTTAGAGCCAGTTGGGGTGGGGTTAATCAGGACAGCAGCATGCACAGATACAAGATTTGATCCTTGCTTCCCCCAGTTGCGCCCACCAATAATTGCCCCATGCACTGATATTGTATTTGCCCAATAAATATCCCATTACTGCCCATGGGAGCTTTGCTCCCTAAGGCTGACAGCAGCGCATGGGAAATTTTAATCAGGATTGAGTCAGAGAATGGAACAGTTAAATCTCCCCCCTCTTGTGGTCTCAATGAAAACTCCTCCCTCCATCTCCAATGCCTGCTATTACATTTTAAAAACCTAACTTAGTTTCTAATGATCCATTTAGCATCACATGTAGTTCGGCTCTCTGAGTGCGCAGACACTAATGGCTTAAAATGCAGCAAGGTTGTTTTCCACCGCAGCGTTTCAAGCCAGTGCTGTGCACATCAATGAGGGAGCAAGGATGTACTCCCCAATGTGCATGATCTTTCTTGTTTCCCTGCCCCTGCAACTCCCCTAGAATTCCAATTAACAAAGCTTTTGTCTGTGCATGCACACTCATTTGCACATGTGCAGTGACTGTCTCAAATATACGCACCAGGCTTAAGCACAAAGTGAATGCAGCTTAGGTTTGTGGGGGACAGAAAATGCACCAAACTCTGGTATTTGTGTAGGACTGATACAGATTGTGGCTAATGTCGCAGCTTCAAAAACTAGCCATGGGAGCACCCTGGATGCAGAGTAAGCAGAAGCCAGGCAAAACCTTATCAATCTGAAGGGAAGCCCTGATGACAAATGTCTTTCAAAATGTTCTTCAGAAATCAGATATGCACTATCCAGTCCTCATCAGCAAACTACGTTGTGATGTAGTCTGGTATTAAATCAGACCATTCATAGACTGTCTTGGTCACCGTGCTGCTGAGAACGAATCACTTGGGGCAGTGGCTCTGTGCCAGCAAGCGGAACAACCGATGAGATCACCTTCTCCAAAGTTCTGAATGCGGGCCAAGACCCAACACCTGGAGCGCTGCCATTCCAACTTCCCACACCGGAGATTAGCAAAGTCGATGGCTGTTTACAGAGACCTAGAAGGAGTGTGGGCAACGCCAAGATTTGCAAGAAGCCATTCATGAAAATGTCAAGAGATGGTTGTCAGCATTCTGTGGTGAAATGAAGCTGTCCATGCTGGCGACGGAACCAGCTTTTTTTCCAGTTGGAACTCGCTGGAACTCAGTTCCAGCACCTCTCAGGTGGGCGCCATTGCCATTATAAGTGAACAAGGGAGGTGTTCGTGGTGAGTTCTGGCACCTCTTTTTCTAGAAAAAATAGCACTACAAGGAACCCTCAGAGTTTTGTGCTGCCACACAATAATAAGGCAAATGTTTGTAAGATTCCCAGGACAATGATTATTTAGCGGACCCTGAGGCCATGATGACATTCTTCTATTAGGGAACAAAGACTGAACTCAAAGCCTGCCCTCCTAAGACTGGAATGGGGGATCTTTGATCATCTGGATGACCTTGGACTACGGCTCCCAATACCTCTGACTGCTGGCCATGCTGCCTGGGGCTACTGGGAGTTGTAGTCCAATGTTATCTGTATGGACACAGATGCCCATTGCTGTCTTAGGAAATGTTGTGAAAGTTTGACAGGCCAGTCAGAATGTGTGGTTGTTTAGTCGTGTCTGACTCTACGTGACCCCATGGACCAGAGCACGCCAGGCACTCCTGTCTTCCACTGCCTCCTGCAGTTTGGTCAGACTCAGGTTGGTAGCTTCGAGAACACTGTCCAACCATCTTGTCCTCTGTCGTCCCCTTCTCCTAGTGCCCTCCATCTTTCCCAACATCAGGGTCTTTTCCAAGGATTCTTCTCTTCTCATGAGGTGGCCAAAGTATTGGAGCCTCAGCTTCACGATCTGTCCTTCCAGTGAGCCCTCAGGGCTGATTTCCTTAAGAATGGATAGGTTTGATCTTCTTGCAGTCCATGGGACTCTCAAGAGTCTCCTCCAGCACCATAATTCAAAAGCATCAATTCTTCGGCGATCAGCCTTCTTTATGGTCCAGCTCTCACTTCCATACATCACTACTGGGAAAACCATAGCTTTAACTATACGGACCTTTGTCGGCAAGGTAATGTCTCTGCTTTTTAAGATGCTGTCTAGGTTTGTCATTGCTTTTCTCCCAAGAAGCAGGCGTCTTTTAATTTCGTGACTGCTGTCACCATCTGCAGTGATCATGGAACCCAAGAATGTGTGGTATGGTCACATAAATGCCCAGAATGGGACACCAATGCCCCAAGAATTAAAATATTGTGTTAGCTGGTCTTGAACAGTATTGTGTTCAGAGGAATTATTGGAAGTATGAATCTGGATGTACGTTTAGCTTAATGAATTAAGGCTGCAATCCCATGCACACTTCTCTGGAACAAAGTCCCACTGAAGGCAAAGGGACTTAGACCTACTTCTGAGTAGATATGCATAGGATTGCAGTGTAAGGGTTTTTAAGTTTTTTAATTGCTGGCTTTTAAATACTGTGGCATTTGATCTTTTTACCACTGGAACTTCAAATCATTTTTAGCAATGTTAATTATTGTTGCATATTGATTTGTTGTAAGCTGCTTTGGGAGCCTTGCCTGGTCCGTAATACTGAGATTCACTAGTGCGTGAACAAATAACAAACTGAAAAATTGTGCCAAGGTTAATATTTTAATAACTTAAAATAACACCAGCAAATAATTAACTGACTTGCGATGAGCCCTGCTGACCCATTTTGCCCCGAACTCAACAGGCCACTACCGTTCAGCAGATAAGTAGAAACTAGATTAGTCATAAAGCACTTTGTCCATGGGAGTTCCACAACATGTGAGTGAGTTTTAGATCTAATCTGCATGCAGATGAACTACTTCAGTTCTTTTTCTTCAAGCTCTTTTCTCTCTCCTTTTTAAAATAGATTAGCAAGCTGGAACTTGTCCTTCAGCAGCTGAACAATTAACTAGCAGTAAACACAGCTGATAATTGCTTTGTACTTGTATCTTGGTACCTACACACAATTGATTGCGTCCTGAATGCTCAGTGTCAACTTTGATTAAAAAAAAACCCCTCATTGATAATCAGCCAGAGACTTCCCTGTCATAATCAGCGGAGTTTGAATACACATATCTGATGAGTCACTAACATGAGTTTGACCAAAGTGCAGGAGGCAGTGGAAGACAGGAGTGCCTGGCATGCTCTGGTCCATGGGGTCACAAAGACTCGGACACGACTAAACAACAATCTGATGAGTCTATTGATGACCACCTAATTGTGGATCAATCCATGTACTCATATGCTTACAGATTTTTTTTTTGTCTCATCTTCTCATCTTTATATTTTCTCTCACACCACCCCTGCGAGGTAGGTCACCAAGAGACAAGCTATGTTACCCAAAACATGGCGCAGCTGATGAAAACAGCAGCCTCATGTCAAGTTCCCCTCTTCTGCCCAACAGGATGTTGTAATTCAACTCAAGACATACCATTGCCAGATGATGTGCTCTCCTGCCTCCCCAACTCAAGTTGATGACATGAAGTGATGCCATGATGAAGGGATGCCGTGCATTCACTACTGAAATACCACATCCATCCCAACATGCCCTCTTGGGTGTTAAGATCAGCAGAGGGAGCCCTCTTAGTAGTTCTCCTGAGACATTCAGGGTGCTGGAGATGGCATCCTCTGTGGCAGCTCCTAGGCTGTGGAATTCCCTCCTCACAGGTGTGCCTGGCATTTTCAGTACTGTATATAGTTTCCATTATATGCTGAAGACACACCTCTTTATCCTGGGCTTTTGAAACTCAAGACATGTGTTTTCAGGGCCTTCCCCCATTCCTGTGAGGGCAATTTGTTTTACAGAGTTTTTAACACTGAATTTTAACTTCTTGTAGCCCACCTGATGGGGGAAGGGCAGGTAACAAATTAAATAAATAAGAACAAGAACAGCTTTGGGAGCAGGATGCAAAAAAGGGCTCAGGAACCAGGGGCATCTCTGGGAAAGCTGGACTTCGAAAAAGGGGAATGTCTGGAAACTGGGTTGCGGCAATGGTTGGGGAGCAGGGTTTCCCTTCCTGTCTGGCACCTGGAAATTTCGCCAGCTCTTCCGTTTTGCACTTCTCCTTATGGCCATGCAGTTGATGTTGCAGTTGACTGCTGCGTCTCTGGAACACCTTGGCTGTATGCTTAGAAATGTGCATTAGGAGAAGGGCTGCAGCTCAGTGGCTGAGAACATGCTTGGCATGCAAAAGGTTCTAGGTTCAATCCAAGGTCTCCTGGTAGTTTCATGGCCCTCAGGCATTCATGGGCTGGCAGCCCGGGAGAGAGCGTTTTTTTCTGGCAGCCCTTAAGTTGTGGAATTTCCTCCCCACAGATGTACATCTGGCACCTTCATTATTGAAGATGCACCTCTTTCCCTGGCTTTTGACACATGGGAGATATATATATAGAGAAAGACAGACAGGAGGAAATACTCTATTCTTTAGACTGCAATTTTAACTGATTTTAATCATCTATTTTCAAATTGCTGTAACCTACCCTGCGATATTATGGTGAAGAGCATGTAAAAAAGGAACTTAAAAATAAACAGTAATAATTTCTGCATGTTATATGGGAGAGGAAAGGGAACTTGGTAAGTGTTGCAGGTAACCTTTGCTTCTCATTTGCAGATAGGGAGAGAAAGCATGACGTGCCCCCCCCCACCATAGGGACTACCCCTCCCCTAATACCCCATACATATGTAACTGTATTTTTGTAATATTTGGTTTGTCTGTTGTTGCTTCAGTTTTTTGTTCACCACTTAGAGATACTTTTAATATATTGAGTGGCATAGAAATTTTATAATCAAACTAGTTAGTCTGGAGAAGACTTGGGAAGGTGGGGGCAGCGATAGTATCCTTCTAATACGATGGGCTGTCACACAGAATAGGGCAAAGATTTGTCTCTTGCTACCCTAGAGGACGGGACACAGGTGGCGCTGTGGGTTAAACCACAGAGTTTAGGGCTTGCTGATCAGAAGGTCGGCGGTTCGAATCCCTGCAATGGGGTGAGCTTCCGTTGCTCGGTCCCAGCTCCTGCCCACCTACGGTAGCAGTTCGAAAGCACATCAAAGTGCAAGTAGATAAATAGGGACCACTCCGGTGGGAAGGTAAACGGCGTTTCCATGTGCAGCTCTGTCATGCTGGCCACATGACCCGGAAGCTGTCTGCGGACAAACGCTGGCTCCCTCGGCCTATAGAGCGAGATGAGCACCGCAACTCCAGAGTCGGACACGACTGGACCTGATGGCCCCTTTACCTTTTTACCCTAGAGGACAGGATTTGATTTAATGGGCTTAAATTACAGAAGGGAAGATCATAGTTCAACTTTAGGAAAAGTACCTAGATTATGGCTGCCTAATCTCTGGCCCTCCAGAGGTTGTTGGACTCCAACTCACATCTGCCCCAGCCAGCAGGGACTACGGTCAGGGATGGTGAGAGTTATAGCCTGACAACATCTGAAGGACCACAGATTTGCCAACCCTGTTTGCCGAACAGAAGCTGGGCATTTGTTGTGGATGCTTCTTAGTTGTACTATTAAATGGTGCATTCATGCCACTTCCAACACTATGATCTTTAGACTAATCTCTTAAAAAATTTGGTTGCATTCTCTCTCTCTCTCTTTTTTAAAAAATTCTGTAACTCCACAGTAAATAGCTAGGTATTGCAAGTTAAGTTTCTTCCTCTCCCCATCACTGCCACAGCGGTATTCAGTATTGCTGTGATGTGACAGCTTGATCTTTTATTATAATCAAGTGCTCTACCGGTACCTAAGGTCTTGGCAAGCACTATGTGCTAATGAGCAGACTTCAATATCATGTCTGTTTTAATGCATCTGTATCGTGGCCATCTGGATTGGATAGGGCTGCAGCCTTTGTAAGCATGTGGCAAACAGAGCATGACAAAATGCGCAGTTGTTAAGTTTTGACGACATTTAATTGGGCGTATTTAATGTTTGTTAATAATTTATGTCTTTTCCGTGTTTAAATGTTTGTGGAGAGATTATTCACTATGCAATTTAAACTCCTGGTATATATATCACCTTTTGAAACTTCTTGGATAAATGATAGGTAAAAATATAGATGTCAATTTGCAAATAAAAATGTTTTGTTTTGTTTAAAAAAATAGATAAATTTAATATCCCCAAAGGCCTAAATAATTCAACAACCGCTACTAGTATGTGAAAAATGTGACACGAGATACAGTGGGTGCTTTTTGAAAATGATGGGTGTCTTCAGCTGCTCTGACTGTTCTGACACAGGAAGAGGAAGAACATTTTGAAGGGTGCTTCATTACTTCACAAATCAAAGTCTTTGTGTAGTTTACAGTGGCATCTGTGAACTGCTCTGATTTTGTATGAAGAGTTGTATATCAATGGAAATACGTGGCAAAAGACAATCAGCAGTTCACTGCTTCTACAGCTGGCTAGATCCTGAAATAAGTGTTTGTATCTGGGTAATCCTGCATCAGCAGCCGCCAGCCAGCTCCCCAAAGTAGCCATATTACAGTGCACTGTCTAATAATGAGACTTCCTGCCAGGTAACTGTGTGCAATTGCATCCTAAGGCACACACCTGGAAGAAAGTGCCAGTGAATAGACATGTACAGTGCAGTGTCTCACAGGGAAGTCTCATGTTGTACCTTTAACAAATGAACAGTAACATGAAGTTCTGCAGCCAAGATCCTACCTCATGAATCACTGTGCACAATGCTAGCCACATGGATTACTTTTCACAGCTGGCAGTCAAGTGACTCACAGTTGGGACACCGATACAGAACAGCTCTAAAGCTTCAGTTCTATTACACTAACCTTGAATTCAATGGGAATCATTTCTGAGCGAAGTGGCATGCATGGGCTAGTGCCGTGAGTTTGGGAGGGTCAAAATAGCACTATTACGGTAGTAGGCGGGAAATCGTATGCACTCAGCTGTGTCATTGTTGAGGAGTGCATTAACACCGTCCATGCCTGTGGCTTCATAGACATAATGCTGCTGTTTTTTTCTGTGACAGGAACAGAAGACGGTATCTGAAGAAGTGTGCATGCACACGAAAGCTCATACCAGTGACAAACTTACTTGGTCTTTAAGGTGCTACTGGAAGGAATTTTTTTTATTTTTTTTCGACTACAGCAGACCAACATGGCTACCTACCTGTAATAGGAACAGAAGACGTTACTATATATGGAGGCAGACCATTGGTCCAGCTCTGAGGGCCTTCTGGCGGTTCTCTCACTGCTTGTAGTGAAATTACAGCAAGTCAGGCACAGGGACTTCTTGGTAGTGGAACATCCTCCTGGCAGATGTTAAGGAAATGAACCACTATCTTTTAGAATACATCGGAAGGCAACCCTGCATAAAGAAGTTTTTTAATATCGATGTTTTATTGTGCTTTTATATCTGTCGGAAGCCACCCAGAGTGGCTGGGGCAACCCAGTCAGATGGGCGGGATATTATTATCATTATTCAAGCTCAATATTGGCAGCGGCTCTCCAAGGTATCAAATGGGAGTCTTCCCCACCCCTGGAAGTGCCAGGGATTTAGCTTCTTGCATGTAAAGCATGCCCTATGCTAATGAGCTGTAACCCTTCCCCAGATTACAGTGGTTCAAGATGAGAAGACAACCTCAAGAAATTCATGTTTCAGATGCAATTTGCATCAGAGTATTAATTGTTGAGGGAGCGACAATGGGAGAGTGTGATTGCCTTCATGTCCCGCTTGTGGACTTCATTCTGGGCCTTTTGCAGTGTGGCAGCCATTTTGTTTTCTTTTCATTTTTAACACACTTCCTTACCATTTCCACTGCCAGATCTTTATGTTAATTGCTCTGCAAAGCAGTGTTCTTGGCCAATTTCAGTGCCTGAAGAGGAGAGCTCACGTCTCAGAGCAGCATGACAACCGACATTTCTTCCCAAGACTACATGGAATTGAAATGTAAATTCTTATCTAATATTTAGGGTTACCATGTGTCCTCTTTTTCAGAGGTAAAATCTGAGACAAATTGCATCTATTTGCTTTGAACTGCCGTCATAGCGTTGTCTTTTTTGCTCTTCAAAATATGGCAACCCTAATCGGAGGCATTCCCTAAAACAAAATGCACATATGCAAGATCACTTAAACAGATTGTAAAGTGCTCTATTTCTGATGAGCGCTGTTGCTTATGTGACCTAACACCACAGTTCACACACTAGACAGAGATATCAGCCTATTAGGTGAAACCCCCTAGGTTTGCAGAGGTACAAACAAAACCCCTAAGTAAGTGGGATCTCAAGCACACTCAGTGTCAAGGAAATGTTTTGGCGGCCGGGGGGGGGGGGTTATCGAAAACTGGGTGGGTGGGAGAATAGAGTACTGTGGAGGCATTGCTGTATCATAATCAATGTGCTTAGAGACCAACAATCTTGGCCGTAAGTCCTGGAAGAACTGTTTCCTGCCTTGCAGGCCTTTTCCCAACTGGCCTGGGAGAGCTGGGCCCTGACTCCAGCTACAAAAACTGAGGCTACTGGGCTGGGGTATTTTGTGGGGTGTGTGTGTGTGTTGGATGCTGCTGCTATTAATTTTTGTACCCTTATTTTATAATTTTTTTTAGGAAATAGTTTCAATTTACTTGAGTACTTTCTTGATGTTTTGATAGAATCACAAAACTGTCCAGTTGGAAGGGACTCTTAAGGGTCCAAACCCCTGCAATGCAGGAATCTCTTACTGCTTATTGCTATGTTTGCATGTGATTTCCCCCCCCCCCCATGTTGTAAGCTGCCTGGAGCATAGTTTTAGCTAACGGAAAGGTGGCATACAAATAAAATGATATATGTATTTATGTACACACACACACGGTCAAACGTTTTGAAAGTTGCATTTCCAAATTAAAACGCAGTTTTCAGACCCACTTCACTTCCCGGCCCTCCCACATCCACTCCAACCTGGCCTATCCACATCCCCCAACATATGTTTTTGCTCCTTAAACCTTGAGCAAGCAAGCTTCTCCCCCCCCCTTGCACCCCAACCCTCGCAGCGCATACATCTGCAGGCCCTTATGTGTGAGGCACGGCCCCCGACTCCCCCCAACCCAAACCCCATAGCCCTTGCCTTAAATTCCCCTCGAATCCCCGCCTCCTCTTTGCCCATCTTTCCCCGCGCCCCGTTAGGCACGAGCATGCACACGAGTCATGTACCCGTGTTCGTCGTGCCCGCTGCCCGCTTCGAGCCCTTCCACGCGACATTTTCCAAGCCAGGGGTCGCTTGTTAATGACAATGTAAGAGGTGGGGGGAGAGAGAAGGGCGGTGTGGGGTCTTGCATCCATCCAATCCAGCAGCTTTCTCGCTTTGCTCAAGCTCAGTAAGAGGAGGAGGCAAGAGGAAGTGTGTGGGGTGGGCACCTATTGTCCCTCCTTTTGCATATATATATATATATATATATACTGTATATATGTGCAAACATATAGCAGCATATACATATAGGGCTGCTATTTATAATACTGCATTTCCCCCTTCTGAGTGAGAGAGAGAGAAGGGGAACCCCCCACCCCGACCTAGGAGCCTTCCCCCTACTTTCCCCTCCGAGGGAAGGGCGACGCCGAGCGCGTTTCCCTTCCGGGCGCGGGGCGGGGGTCGAGCGAAGGAGGCGGCCTGCCGAGGCCCTGCCCGCCGCCGGGGGGATTCTCGGCTCGGCCGCCTGAGCCTGCCAGCTTTCCGAGGCTCGTTAGAGGGAGCTGTCGGCCGGAGGGAGCGGCGCTTGCTGCAGTGAGGGGCCCGCTCCTGCCTCGCTCGCTGCCACCAGCACCGCCTCCTCCTCGGGAGCCGGAAAGGGAGCGAGCGAGAGGGATCCTTCCGAGCGCCAAGAGGCGAAGAGGCGGCGGCGACGGGCTGTCGCGGCGGAGCCTCTTCCCGGCACGAGAGGTGGGCGAGGGCTGGCCGGGCCCTGCGGCGGCTGCCGGGCCGCCGCTATGCATCCCGCGAGCTCCTGGGAGCCGGCCTGGGGAAGGCAGCCGGCCGGCCGGAGGTACGGAAACACCCCCGCGTCCGTCCTCGCTTACCCGAGAATAAATGGGGCGCTGGTTGGGGGGTGGCGGGAAAAGGGAAAGCAGAAGCGAGCGGCGCACGCATGTGTGTGCGTGGGGGGGGGGTCGCCGTTCATTCGCCTACTGGGGCTTTGGAGAGGCAGTTTCCCCCGGAGGAGAAGCGGAGGACGGGTTCCCGCGCCCCTTGGCGCCCTTGAGAGGGTCCCCACTCCACAGCCACCGCGCGGGCCGAGAGGAGGCTCCCGGTGGCGCTTTCCCGGGATCCTTCCTCTTCTAGGGGAGGAGAAGGGTCTCCCCCTGTCGCCCTTGAGATGGATTCCCCCCTCAGGCTGAAAGGGTATGGGGTCTTCCTGCCCCCTTCCTCGCTGCTGCTTTTCTACGCCCATTTTGGGAGAGGGGGGTGAACATACCACCTCCTCGGGCAGATTAAATACGGACATTCGTCCCTATGAATTCGGATTGAGGGGGCGGCGGGGGCCCGTCACCCCAATAGTGCCCTTGAGAGACCAGCCCTCTCTAGGCTGGCTTCTCACGAGGAGGTGTCCTTAAGATCCTTCTCTTTCCCGACAACCGGGAAACTCGCCCCACTGACGCCACGGAGTGCATGGCGGTGGTAGTCATTGCCCTATGGATGCTCTTTTGGAAAGTCCCCTTATTTCGGGTGCCCTTGAGACAATTCCCCGCATGGTGGCGGGGAGAGAAGGGAATGGGCAGTTTCAGGCTCTGGAAAAGGTCACTTCCCAAAACCGATAACTCAAGGCGGGAGTACAAGGGAAGGACAGGACTTCTTCTCGGGGGCAGCCTGACCTCATCCCAGCTTCTTTTCGTTTATGGTGGGAAGACTGAGAGCCCACCTTACTGAGGAGCAGAATGGCACCGTTTCTGCCCTTGAGAGGACCTTCCATCCCGAGGACCCCCCCCCCCGCCCCTTTTCCCAGTGGGTGAATAGTCGACATGTGGGTCATGCCTGGTGCTCTGATCAGAGCCTGGATGTTCCCCAGCATTGCCCGGCATCTGCCTCTTGTCGCCCTTGCGACAACCTATGGGATAGGTTGAGGTTGGGCAGCGGATTAATAATAATAATAACAATAACAACAATAACAACAACAACAATAATCGAAGCTTTCCGGCGTGCAGCTTCAAGACTCCTTCCGAGAGCTGCCGAGCCCCTCCCCTCTGTGGGGCGCATGCAGGAAGAGCACCGCGGAGTTCTTCCTTCTTCTCCATATTTGAATGGGGCGCAGAGGCGTCCCTTTTCCCCGGCTTTTCAGAGGGTGCCCCCCACCTGTAGGAGCAGAAAGGTAACGGGGCGGGGAGTTCCCGAGACCTCCTCTATCCTCTCCTTCCTCGCAGCGCCTCTGTACCCCAACAGGTGTCGCGCATGCTTCCTCTTCGTCCTCCGCCCTCTTGCCCTGCCCTCTTGCACCCCACCCACCTCGGTGGGAGATGCGGGGGGCACCCACCCAGCCACCCGCGGGGCTGCTGGCCGACAAGCTTAGCCTAGGAGAGCCGGGCGCGATAGGCCCTGAAAGCCGAGACTGGAGGAGGAGGCGGCGGCGGCGGATTTAGCCGCAACCCCGGGACAAATCCTCTTGCCGGCGACCTCCCTCGCCGGGCTGGCAGCCCCCGGCGTTGGCGCCGCTTCTCTCTTCCCTCTCCCGTTCGCTCGCTCACTCCGCGCCTTTCTTCCCCTCACCGCACTCAGGGAGCTGCAGACGGAATAGGGAGCCGGCTCCCAGCCCGTTACTTTGGGGCCAGGCCAGCCACCTCCGTGTCCATGAGCCCGCCGCCCTCCTGTCAGAGCTGCCGCCGCCGCCGCCTCCTTCACCAGCAGCCGCTGCCAACTAGGGCGCACATTGCTGCCGCCGCCGGGCCCAGTTTGCTCGGCCCTGCCATCTCCTTCCCTCTGCGCAGCAGAAGGTGAGTGATGATCCGCGGAGTCCCGTTGGTTCGCTTGGCATTGTGGTTGCTCACTATCCCTTTCCTGCCTTCCACAGGCTGCTGGCGTGTTCCCCCCACCACTTCCTACTCCTCTTTAGTCTCCTCTCTCTCTCTCTCTCTCTCTCTCTCTCTCTCCCTCTCCCTCTCCCTCTCCCTCTCCCTCTCCCTCTCCCTCTCCCTCTCCTCCCCATTCCTGCTTTCCATTTCCAGCCTGGGATTCTCTGCCACCTCTGCCCTTCCCTCTCCTATTTATCTCTGCTTTTACCTACTGACTGCCCCCTAATATGTTTGGGTGTCCACTCTTTACTGACTAACTTGAAGGCTAGAGAGGCCATTTCAGGTATTCTAATGTCTGGCTTCAATGCTTATTGGTTGTAACTGCTAAAAGGTCCTCTCAATGCAGCTGGTGGTTGCCTGTTTTCCCCTCAGCTACCTCCCCTTGTCACCCTGCTTTTAGTGTAACCCATAATAATTTTCCACTTTGTTTGTTGAAGGGGGGGCAGACAAATGGGCTGCCCCTTAGTGTACAGTTACTGCATTTGATTGTCTTCTTGCAGCATGGAATGTACGAATGTGTGTTTCCTTTTCATCTGTGCAATAACTTTACAAGACTGAATTATGATGATGTAGTCCATTTGCAGTTTATTTATGTGATTATACTCATGTGTGTCTGTAAAAACAAAGTGAAATCCTAGGTCCCCGGGGAAGGGTTTTGTGAGATTTCTTTACAACCTCCGCAAACATAGTTTAACAACTAATACAAGTGATCCTTTTGTAGCGTGGTAGATTTTTGTGTGTCAGTTTTTAAAAGTAAGCTTGGATATATGTATTCTGTGCGGTAGACCCAAGTAAAAATCCTCAGCTCCTTATCAGGATGGAAAGATAGTTGTGACTCAATAGATGATGTGTGTGCAAACAGGCCAATTAGTGGGGGAAATCTTTGCTATGGTGACTCAATGCATACAAAGCACATAACTGTTTCTTTGAAATAAGGCCTTATTGGACATTGGTAAGCAGGAAGTTGTCTTCTTCGTGTTGAGTAATTTCTCTCTTTCTTATTCTGTAGGAAACGACTACAGACTCCCGTGTGAAGAGAATGGCTGTGACTTTAGAACAGGCCCGAAGGGCGGCCTATATATTTCTGAAAGCACTCTTAAGATTTGGCTTCATGGTTGCCAATAACCTTGTCGCTATTCCGTCCTACATTCTGTATTTAATAGTACTGCAACCTCTCCGATTGTTGGATAGTAAACGGTTCTGGTATATTGAAGGAGTATTATTTAAATGGCTTTTAGCTATGGTGGCTTCCTGGGGCTGGTGTGCAGGATATACAGGTAAGAACAACTTACTACTTGAAATTGATTATGCATGTATACAGAAGTAAACCTATATGTGGATGTCTCCTAAATTCTTTTTAAGTATTAATAGAGATGTATATTCAGTGCTTGCCGAATAGTAGAATTATGGCTTAAAGCAGTGTTTCCCAACCAGTGTGCCTCCAGATGTTTTGGGACTACAACTCCCACCATTCCTGACCACTGGTCTTGCTAGCTAGGGATGATGGGAGTTGTAGTCCCAAAACATCTGGAGGCACACTGGTTGGGAAACACTGGCTTAAAGGCACACTTAGCCAAAGGGAGGAGGGGTGGGACAGGTTGACTTCTCTGGGGAAGGAGGAAGCCCTTTTGAAATCGGTGAGATTTGTTGCAAAGTAAATACAAACATAATATATACTTATAAGGCTTCCAGAATAGTAGGACACTTCATGCCCTTCTATGGGATCTATATCGGTGAGAACTCCATCATCAGGTGTGGTAGGTGCATTTTGCCCCCAATTCAAAACAGCAGTACTTTGCTGTTTTCCATATGGCTTAATAGTAAACGTTCACAGGTTTTATTCTTCCTGAGCTCTATCCCAGATTGTGTCTTGTGATTGTGATAAAGTGTGACAGAATATTGGGAACTGGCTTTTTTATGTGCATGAATTATATGTGCACATGTGAGTGAATGATACCGGTATTAAATGTCCAAACTGGAAAACATGGGCATTCAGTTATGAATGCTGACAGCTCTAGATACATTTCGTGAATACTAATGTACATATTTCTTTGACTCTTACCATTTACCATATTTTGGACAATCAAAATGTGTGGATATGCCAGTGAACAACAATCACTTGTCTGCGTTTGTAAAAGGGGAAATAATATTATTTATTATTTATATATATTATAAATAGTTTGACTAGACAGGTTTGCTTTTTCTGAAATTCTTAATAAGTGACTTCCATTTTACTAATGGCTTCCTGAACTATAGAGATGCATGAGGACTGTTCTTGGCTTGCTTTTGTTTGTTAGAACAGTGTGTAATAGTAGCTTTTGGATATTGATATGCTCACAGTTTGAAAAAAGAGGTAGATAACTCAGTATCTACAGAAAGTCCCATGCCGCTATGCTGCAAAATGTTCTCTTATCTACTGATATATATTTTTTTCCTTTTTGTAGAGCTTAGACATGATCATATTGCCTCCTAGCAGTAACAGAAACTAATACTAAAAAAATTCCTTCCAGTAGCACCTTAGAGACCAACTAAGTTTGTCATAGGTACGAGCTTTCGTGTGCATGCACACTTCTTCAGATACACTGAAACAGAAGTCACAGAAGTGTATCTAAAGAAGTGTGCATGCACACGAAAGCTCATACCTATGACAAACTTAGATGGTCTCTAAGGTGCTACTGGAAGGAATTTTTCTATTTTTTGTTTCGACTACGTCAGACCAACATGGCTACTTACCTGTAACTAGAAACTAATACTGTAGGACTTTTAAAGAACCTGAGTTAATTGCAGGCAACAACTGCTTTAGGCGCATCTGAATAATAATAATAATAATAATTTATTATTTGTACCCTGCCCATTTGGCTGGATTTCCCCAGCCACTCTGGGCGGCTTCCAACAAAGATTAAAATACATTAAAATGTCACACATTAAAAACTTCCCTAAACAGGGCTCCCTTCAGATGTTTTCTAAATGTCAGGTAGTTGTTTATCTCTTTGACATCTGATGGGAGGGCGTTCCACTACCAAGAAGGCACTCTGCCTGGTTCCCTGTAGCTTTGCTTCTCACAGTGAGGTAACCGCCAGAAGGCCCTCGGCGCTGGACCTCAGTGTCCGGGCAGAACAATGGGGGGTGGAGACGCTCCTTCAGGTATACTGACATGCGAACGATCATATATGATGCTGAACCCAGAAGTGACCCCCCCCCAAAATGTCATAAAGACATTACAAAAAGGGAAGGGGTAGGCCTCCACTGATGTGTTTGGTGTCCAGAGCATAAACCCCATGCGAAAAGAGGATTGTCTTTATGTTTATTTGGGGGGGGGGTGTCCAGTAGTTCCTAGTCAGTATATTTTAATTAGAGTCCTTGTCAGTATACTTCCTCACTTCTCTGCAAAGTAGACTTCAAGAACAGCTGTTCTTTTTAATAATATGCCATGGTCTACTCTATCATGGGCTTTTCTGAGTAAAACTTTAAAAAAAACCCAGATGCTTTTAGTTATCCAGTGATTCCAGCTCTTGTTCATATTATAGAATGTTCTCACTAAAGTTTTAATTGGCCTATACAGAAATGTGAATGTGATTGCGGTGCAAGTTTGTATTTTTGTTAGTCTTCTGTCATTCACGAGCAACATTCACAAAAGCCACAAATAGCTGGAGTGTGGCTCAGGGGTGCTTTTAAGGCCCCTACGTTGGAAAGCATCCCACATCTTTGGGGCTTCTTGAGTATCGCAGTGCTTCAGAAGTGCTCTCCCCGTTATAGAGGTTATTCAGATACTCTGTTCCTGCTGTAGATTTTAAAGGTGTCTATTCAGAAACAGTCTACATAGTATTCACAGTGGAAAGGTTCCATCTGAGGCCTTCACACACACATTGAAGAAAAATTATTCCAGCAAAGAAAGAGGATTTTGATGCTGTACTGTGTTAGGTATGTGAAGTTTACTGTAAAAATGATGAGGTTAAAGACCCCGGTTATCATCCTGAGGGTGTAATATGACAATTTTAGTTAAAATTCAGGCCAATTGTTCTATGATATTAGATGATGTTAGTGGTTCTGAAAGGCTTTTTTGTTTTTAGTCCATTTCTTCTGAAGGTTTTTTCTTCTGCCTGTTGTGTGAAAGGCATTATTGGCATGAGGTATATTCATAATCTGCCATTGAAATTATGACAGACCTATTAGCTCTTTTTTCCTTTACAAACTTAAAAATTGTATAGGTTGGTTTAGGATTCATAAATGGTCCTTGTTAGCATATCACGCTAATAATGTACATCATGACTTAACCACTTTGCTCCTGCAGTTGTTCTGCTGATTTAAACCATGGTTTGGCTTAGCATGTCACCCATACCTGAGCTCAAGGTTTAGTGCTCTCTAGACAAACCACAAGCTGTAAACCATAGGACAAACTTTGATTACAGCTCCTTACAAGCATGGGTCCAGACAACACATTATTCCAACCATGGCTATAGCAGCAGAATGACCAGAGGAGAAGAAAAGTACCGTAGTTGTAATCATCTCTTTGGGAGCCCACATGTTGTTCATTCACACTAATGTTTTGGCTCATGCAAACTATACCATTGTCAACAAAGTGGTGATATCCTTCTGTTTATGCTATACATGAAGAAATTAGTTGAGCATATGAAATTGTAGGAGCCAGTGCAATTTTTCCTGCAGATGTTTGTGTTAAGAAAGGAGAAGTACGTTTCTTATTCCCTGTTTCCCTCCCCTCCCCAAATATCATAACCTCAGGCATTCCATATATACCTATAATACTTGTGAATATGTACTTTAAAGACTTGATGTGCTCCTTAATGTTTAGAGGTAAGTGCCAATGCTTATTTGCATAAGATCACATATTCAGGAAGATTTAGAAAGTGGCCCTAAAAAAGAAAAACTTTCAGTTCTTTCTTTACATTTTTACCATGTGCTTTACAGTTATGTCATCTGTTAGCATTTGCTCAAGCATTTGTCTTTAACTCAGCAGGTGTCAACATTTATTTGCATTCTTGTGCTAAAACAGAGTGGAACTGTGATGCAGAGTTCAGATGACTGCTTCTTCGCCTAAATTTTCTATTTATGGTGACAAATTGGTTTTGCCACATGTGTAGAAAAAGCCCCAGAAATAGTTTTGTGGCCTAGTAATTAGCTGGCTTGTCTACTATTATAAGAGTAAAAAGGTAAAGGGGCCCCTGACCATTAGGTCCAGTCGTGACCGTCTCTGGGGTTGCGGCGCTCATCTCGCGTTATTGGCCGAGGGAGCTGGCGTACAGCTTCCAGGTCATGTGGCCAGCATGACAAAGCCGCTTCTGGCGAACCAGAGCAGCACACGGAAACGCCGTTTACCTTCCCACCGGAGCGGTACCTATTTACCTACTTGCACTTTGACATGCTTTCGAACTGCTAGGTTGGCAGAAGCAGGGACAGAACAACAGGAGCTCCCCCCGTTGCGGGGATTTGAACCACTGACCTTCTGATCGGCGAGCCCTAGGCTCTGTGGTTTAACTCGCAGTGCCACAATTTATGCTTGGTTATATATTTCTGCTTTCAAGCTGTTTCTAAACGTGTGCTCTTCAATGACACTCAAAAGAAAACACAAATTTCTTGTTAACAAATTGTTCTTTGTTTTCTGTTTTCAATATAAGGCTTCAATATTAAGGCCAAACTAGGCATGACACCCTTCACGAATAAACTGAAGGGTGGGTGTGTCTATTTTTTTTTTAACACCAAAAGAGGTGCACATGTGAGGAAAGCTGAACAGGTTCTCAGTATTGTCATAGACATTTTTAATTTGTCCTTGGTTACTTCTGGTGTTGGAGTTGGGTTTAGAGATAAAGGAATTTGGGCAACAGACTACATAAGAGTAAGGTAGGATGAAGTTCAACTGAGACTTCTTATTTTCTGTGACCAGTTCCTGGGAAGGGTCTTCCCAGAAAACTATATATATCAAAACTAACTATACTCTTTGCTTTGAGCGATTCTTAGTACTAAGTGGATGAAATCATAATAGGAATGGTATTATCGCATGTCCTCATCTACACATCACTGATTATTCATGAACAGGTCACAGGTGGAACCATATTGTCTGGATCTTTAACCCAAGAGTCATGGTGGGCCATGGAAAATTGAGTCTCTAATTAAAGGAATTGGTGATGAGATCAAGACTGAGAGATATAAAATGTCTATGTACCTGGTTTATTACAAGAAAGGGGAAAAGTTCACTGAATAAGAAAGGCATCATTTAGATTGGGTGGCAACTATGTGGTTAAATCTATAGAGAACAGAAGAGATTGGGGCAGATAGAATGAGAAGAAGGGATGTGCCGATGCTGAGAGAAGTTGGAAAAAGACACACCAAATAAAGGAAGGGTGACTGGTGCCACGAAGATACAAAGGGATTCCTGTTTGAATAAGAAGGAGGAATTAGGAGGTAAATAACAGTTCATTTGGTGACAGAATTTGCTTGAGAGTTTCAAAAGGGGAGAAAGAAAGTAGAATTAGAGAAGGAAAACCCAAGCATAGATACTGAGCCCATTCACCCGTCATAGGTAAAAGTAAAGGTACCCCTGACTGTTGGGTCCGGTTGCGGACGACTCGGGGGTTGCATGCTCATCTCGCTTTACATGCCCGAGGGAGCCGGCGTTTGTCCGCAGACAGCTTCCGGGTCATGTGGCCAGCATGACTATGCTGCTTCTGGCGAACCAGAGTGGCGCACGAAAACACTGTTTACCTTCCCGCCGGAGCGTTACCTTTTTATCTACTTGCACTTTGAAATGCTTTCGAACTGCTAGGTGGGCAGGAGCAGGGACTGAGCAACGGGAGCTCACCCCGTCGTGGGGATTCGAACCACTGTCCTTCTAATTGGCAAACCCTAGGCTCTGTGGTTTAGACCACAGCTCCACCCGTGTCCCTCATCATAGCAAGGCCTAAACTATGACTTACTATGAACAAGCAGCACACTAGTGCATGCCGTTGAATTGCTCCTGCTCTGTTCTACACTGCTGGGAGGTAGGACCAACAGAACTCAGTGTTGGCTTACTGTGAACTAGTGCTTTTGGTTTATTTCTCGCCAAACAAGCCGCAGTTGGTAAGCCAAGAGTGTTTTGATGTTTGTTGGGAGGTCACACAAGAACTTGGAGTTTTCTGTTGTCCATTAATAGGTCGTAATTTGTTCTCATTGCATCAGGTTACAGATAACTTTGTCTTTTGTGCATCCAAGAACCTGAGGCATAAAAGACCAGGCTGCTCTTTCCTCCCATATAATTAGAGGGTAACAAGTGGCTTGGCAAACAAAGCCTATCCTGGAGAGCCGCTCTTTCCAGCTAGAGAAGAGACTGAGAGACCAAAGTAGAAGTGTGGGGACAAAGTGGAAGTGAGTTCATAGACTCTGGTAACGTGATGTTCATGGGGAAAATAGTGCAAAGTTCAGTGCAGCATGCAACTATAGTTTATAATTTTACCTCTATCTGGTTGTGGAACAGGATTGACTGGGTTGTAGTAAAACACCCCAGAGTGAACTTTGTAATTGCCATGGAATAATGCAATATGAAAAACGTAATACAGTTGGATTTCTTTTTTTGGTCCTTGTTTCTGAGTGTTCAGTATATTTTCAAAACTGTCATGTGGGGTGGAAACGCTCCTTTTCTTCAATAGAATTATTTGATTCTCAGGATTTTAAAGAACTATTTAGGCAGTATAGCTAGCACAAGTGCCTTGGGGAAACACGTTGACTGCCTCCGCTACTGAAGAGACCCATTATTGACATCATGCATAGAAGATGGAGCTCAAGAACTGTTAACATGGGGAGGGTGGTTTGACTATGCACACATGGTATACAGCAGGCACCCCCAAACTGCGGCCATCCAGATGTTTTGGCCTACAACTCCCATGATCCCTAGCTAACAGGACCAGTGGTCGGGGAAGAGGGGAATTGTAGTCCAAAACATCTGGAGGGCCGAAGTTTGGGGATGCCTGGTATACAGTTTTTCTTTCTGCAGTACTTTCTCTTCCTAGGCTGTACCTAGTTTCTGATAGATTAATTGTGGGTGGGAAATGACACAGCTGGAAAAATAATAAGCATGGCTTTCTTTTTGTCTATTTAAAACAATTCATAAAAGAAAGTGAATGTGTGTTACAGTTGTGGCCTATGCAAAAATATCTCGTGGTAACCTCTGACTTTTTTTAGCTTTTCACCCACATTTACCATACCTTATTCATATTGTGTAAGATGTGAGCCTTTGGGTTAGCTGGGAAAAAAGATGGGGAAATAAATTTGCCTATTTATTTATTACAGTGCTTTTCTTATTCGTATTTAAAGCTAGAATCTCAAAAATAAAAATTAGAATGTGTTGCAGTAAAATTACCGAAGAATAAATCATCAGAGGATTTTTCTTCCCTGTCTATGGGATTATAATATTAAAGGGAATTCACGTCTAACAAATGTGATTATGTAATTGTCACTTGACAAAGTGTTGAGTTCTAGAGTAGGTGGGCTGTGCAACTCGGAAGGCTACTTTGGTCCCTGCTGAAATTAAGAAACAGCTCAGGTCTCTCCAGCAGTTTCGGAGGGAGGTTACCATAGCAATCCATACATTGTATTTGCCTCCTAGATTTCTAAGGGAAACTCCTTATTCTTCTTTCAAACTTTGCTGGAGTTGTGGTGTAGGCAGGCTTCAGGTAGGCTTAGAGCCATGTAACCTATTCATTAGCAGAGAGGTGGCATATACACCTTTCATAAAGTTCTAGAGCTTTAATAGGTCTTAATGTATACAATTGTATTTTGATTATTTCCTTTGATTTCCTAATTGTAAACTGCTTTGGAATCTGTTAACAATAAGTGATCTATAAATGGACAAAATAGATAATTATGGGCTATGGAACCCTGGCAAAATTCTGAGAACAAACATTTGAAAGGGGTAGACATGAATCAGATGAAGCACTGGAAAATGGAAGTGGAGTTGGGAAATGCCTTCAGGAAGTGTCCCTGAATGGTTGGGGGTCACATGGGTGAGGACTGCATTTGTCTTTAGGCACATCCATTTTTGGTTATACTAGAGCAGGCATCCCCAAACTTTGGCCCTCCGGATGTTTTGGACTACAATTCCCATCATCCCTGACCTGTTAGCCAGGGATCATGGGAGTTGTAGTCCCAAAGCATCTGGAGGGCCAAGTTTGCCTATGTCTGTACTAGAGCCACCTCACGTTGAGGCTAAATAAAATGAACACCTGTTTTCTATGGAATATCTCATCTCCAAAGAGTAAGGGGTATACATACAGAGAAGGGTAAGTTTGCATTTGAACCATATTATCCACTGTGGGTGTGGTACATCTAATTTCATGTGTTGTCAAAGGGGACACTGTTGCTGGGATTGTAGAAAGGGTAATACACAACAAATCACAACTGAGGTATTTGGTTACAGCACACAGAAAACTCTTCGGCAACAAGTTGATTTCCAAGGAGGAATATCAGGATTTCAGCTATTGGTTTTGCTTTTTCTGGCAGGGACCTGCCACTTAAATTTGCTGGCATCCGCTTCAGTTTTTGTGTATGGATTATAGCCCAGGGGAGTTACACTTGAGTTGAATTGGTGAGAAGATAAAAAGGCTTCCACACAATGATAAGGATGATATTACTGCTATTCTGAAAGATTTTTAGCGCAGCATAATTTTGAAGGATTGTCCCTTCTTTCAGAAGCATCCAGTATCCTAGAGGTTGGGGTAGCTATATTTCAGAACATTGAAATTTCACATTCTTTCCTAGAATGGATACCACACTCAAGGCTGTGTGTGTGGCTGCCTTGAGTCACTAGGGGAAAAGGTGTGGGCAAGTTGTTGTCTCTCATCCTTAAATTTCCCCATTTGCAAAATAGGAATAATATTGAGCTTCTTTTTTAGAGTATTTTACCTTTTATATAAAAAACAAAACAAACAAACATGTTTAACCTGTGAGCTTCAGAATAGGGCAGAATAATAAAACAAAGAAATTGCTGTAGTTGAGGATGTGCATTACACAGAATCCGGAATGCACAACTTGCTTAATTGTTCTCTTCTCACCTGGATTGTAAGGGAACTGCATACCTGTGCCTGCTGTCTGCACCCAGATGTTTGACATCCAAAATGGCTTGGAAAAGAAACATTTATTTGTTAGGGCTGTTTCCCCCCATCCTCCCCGCTGTCACTTGACTTGCCCCCAGTGAGTCATACTGCTGAGTTTTGCTTAGAAGCCTGGGAGAAGAAAAAGGGAGGGAGGGAGGGAGGGAGGGAGAGATGGTTGGAATAGAAGGGAGTGAATTAGTTGGACATGTTTTCTCCTCTGTTTCTTCTTCCTCTTCTGCTGTCACTTGGCTCACCCAGGGCATGTGTGCACCCTATTTATTCCGGGGGGGGGGGGGGGGGCTAGCTGTGTACTCAAGAGAAAGATGAATGGCGACAGCACAAGCCTTAGGGAGTTCAAGTGACAACTGAGGAGGGTTGGAACAGAAGGAAATACGCAGGCCAAATTAACCCACTCCCTTTACCAGCCATGTCTACCTGTCTCCCCCAGGGTCAGTTGCAGGTTAAGAACACAAAGGATTAACTTTGTTTGACTAGATGATCTCTAGGCCCAAGCAGCTTTCTGTTTGTATCCAAAGGTGCTTTGTGCAAATAGGCACTTCTGCAATTCCACCAGTTTTCATCTATCTCGTTGGACATCATTCTAGATGAGGCATCTCCAAACTTCGGCCCTCCAGATGTTTTGGACTACAATTCCCATCATCCCTGACCACTGGTCCTGTTAGATAGGGATCATGGGAGTTGTAGGCCAAAACATCTGGAGGGCCGCAGTTTGGGGATGTCTGTTCTAGATGACCCTTGTCCTTCAAACAGACTTTCAGAGGCTTCAAGTGGGCTTCAGTAGAGCAGAGAGGTGGGAAAATCCTTTTGCATGTACAGAGGTCTGTTTTCACCTCTTTGGATCAAACCCTTCAGGTTGATGCCATGGATGCAAGATCAGTACAGATTAAACAGCATGTAATAATAATATAAAATCAAATAATTATCTAAATTGAATAGAATATAATGTATGTGAACTTGTATTACTTTGTGTTTGCTTGCTTGCTTGCTTGCTCAGTGGCCTAATCCAGATCTCCCTTCACACATAGAAGTGGAGGGTCTGGATCCATGAAGGGGCAGCTGTTAGTGACAGCTAGAAAGCAAAAGGGTTTCTAGCACAAGAAATCCCCACTTCCCCTTATCTTACTCTCACTGCTCTATACATCACCTTGAAACTCAGCCACAGTTCTCCCTTCTTCTGTTGGCTTACATTCCTAATGTCAAGCCTTCCCTTTCTGGCATTCTTTCCCTATCCTCAGCCACCACTTCATTCCTGGCTTTCCCCATAGCTGCCAAGTTCTCCCTTTTTTAAAGGGATATTCCCTTATGCTGAATAGGCTTCCTCGTGAGAAAAGGGTAAACTTGGCAGCTATGCTTTCCCTCCTACCATACCTATGGGAGTGGATGTTGTAGATTATTACTTGGGTTGCGATGTTGATAGCATTTTTCAAAAACTGATCGCAAATATTAAGCTCAATTTAGGTTATGTGAGGCAGGTTGCTACAAGATGCGTATTGGAATGCATGTCGTGTTAAAAGCAATGCAGCGTGAATAGGCAGCTTTCTCTCTTAGATGCATGGATGGTTATTCATCCAGTGTACACTACAGTTTTCAATCTAAGTGATGTATGCATGAAAGCCTGCTTCTGCGTGCAGATTGGGGTTTTTTTTTAAGCTAGAGCAGAACAGAAATCCAGAAAAGCATGGAGTCATAGCTGGCAGTCCTACTGTTGTTCTGCCTTGCTGCAGCTACAATACACCATGCCTGCCACAGGAAATGTAAGTGCAATGGTTCTAATGGATTTTATGGGCACCAATTTAAAACCACAGCTTTTATAGACAGTTGGCAATAACTAAATTATGACTTGTTTGATTCTGTCGGGGTGCGTCCAGACTGGCAGATTTTTAGGGTTCTCTTGCACAAACTGCATCTGTATTGTTTTTATGTCTGTCTTGCAGGGGAATCCAATTAAATCTGTACTAAACAAAATGATGCGAGCGAATTCATACTGTGATACCAATTAAGCTGTGCTTTCTATAGTCCTGTGGTTAGATGAGCATTTCTTACTGGAAGCAAAGTGTTCTACTGTTGCCACTTCTTGCACTATTATATGAATAAACAAGAAGTACTTCAGTTATGACAAGGATTATGATTTTTACCTTGTCAGGCAATTGGGACCAAACGATTTCTCATGTTATTAATAATGGATTTATTCAGTGCTATTTTTCTAGAGAAAAGAGGTGCCGGAATTCACCGTGAACACCTCCCTCGCTCTCTTATAATGGCAATGGCGCCTACCTGAGAGGTGCCGGAACTGAGTTCTGGCTGAAAAATTGTAATTCAGCATGCTTTTTGGGATGAGAAGTATGCGAGAATGGAGACTAGAAACAACTGAAGGGACTTTTGCTTAAATGACACGAAAGAAGAAAATGTGCAAATCTTTTTATTATTTGCCTCTATGAGTAAAACATACCAGGGCGTTCTTCGTGAGGAGACTCTATGAAGCATATATCTCGTACACTCTTATCAGAATAATATGGACTGATAAAGTGCAGCCTTACTTAGCAAGCAGGATCACAGGACAGGATGGGTGTAGCAGAAATGTACTTGTAAAATTGTATGTTTTGATTGTAGTTTTTTTTAAATTCTATTGAATTCCATAGAACTTAATAATAATAAAATTTTATTTATACCCCGCCCTTCCCGGTTTAAAAATCGGGCTCAGGGCCGCTAACAGCAAATATAAAACATTGATTAAAATGCGACTTAAAAACAGTATAAAACAGCATAAAACACAACATAAAACACTGCATTAATATCAGTAAAATTCAAAAATTCAGGGGGCATTGGAGGGGGGAAAGGAATGAGGAATAACTTAGGTTTTCAGTTTATTAACATTTCTGTGAAAATGGAACAGTTGACCACAAGCAGTAGAATATTATACAGCCTCAGGCTCTACCACAGCACATTACAGAAGGCAGAAAAATATTGTAAGTGGTCTGCCAAGAACCTCAGCATTTTAGTGAGTGGTGGAGAGTTTTGATCCCACTGCTATAAGGTATTGTATGTCATCTAGTCATAACTATTTTGCTCAGATTAGCAAATAATGAAAACATATTGCAGTGGTTCTAAATACATGCTCAAGGCTTAGTTTAGATGATGCCTTTCTCTTTTAGGCTCATCGGATCATAAATCTCTTTCACTGTTTCATTTTACAGGAGAATTGCATTTTAAAGAATAAAATAGCGACACCAAATGTGTTTACCATTATCTATTACGAACTCAGATTTTAATTTCCTCACCTGAAAGTGCTTACATTACAATTTGCTTATATACCAGTAATTAGTGAACTGTAACTATTAAAACCAATACAGGTTTTGATTTCCCAAATATAATTATACCTCAGTGATTTGTTGAGGCTTGAAGATCTTACATATGTGAAGGCATTCTCTTGCTACAATGTATATTCATAAAAATAACATTTGGTTGAAATCAGTATTGCAGATTATTATTATTATTATTATTATTATTATTATTATTATTTATTACATTTGCAGGCAATCACAGCAATTGAGGAATTTAAGCTTGACTTAATTTACTTCTAGATTAAGTATTCTACATCTGTGCCAGATTCCTTGTAGTGGTTATCGTAATTATTATTATTATTAATACTAGGTGTTGATGCCAATTAAGCTTAGATCTAGAGCTTGATCCTAAAGAAGCTTAAAATTTAGACAAAAGGTTTGTTGTTTGGATAGTTAGTGTGTTTGGATTTTCTATTCTGATATCCATTGTAAACTATTTCCATGATAGTAAAACTTGAAATCCCTATTTTTTGATCACTGCTACCATAACTAATTGCCGATATACCGTTTTGGTTTTTCAACTTTATTTCCATTATCCCTGGGACATTGAATGGTGGCGGCTTAACTTCTGAAGGTGGCTGTTTGGGTTTTATTTTATTTTTGCAGTACACCTGGCACATTTTGAGGATTATTTTGTTGTAGCAGTCTTCCAGCTATTAGACTTAGATAAAATAGATAAGTGTGGGATGTGGGTGGCACTGTGGTCTAAACCACTGAGCCTTGGGCTTGCTGATCAAAAGGTTGGTGGTTTGAATCCCTGCAACAGGGTGAGCTCCCACTGGTCGGTCCCTGTTCCTGTCAACCTAGCAGTTCGAAAGCACGCCAAAAAAAGTGCAAGTAGATAAAGGTAAACAGTGTTTCCGTGCGGCTTAGTCATGCTGGCCACATGACCCGGAAAACCTGCGGACAAACGCCGGCTCCTCGGCCTGTAAAGTGAGATGAGCGCTGCAACCCCAGAGTCGTTCTATCAGGGGTCCCTTTACCCTTTAAAATAGATAAAAGATACCTAACGCCTTTTAATATAGATATTTGTAATTTTCAGTTTATCCTTTTCCCCTGACTTCCAGGATTGAAGGTAATTTCATTTACAGTGGTGCCTCGGGTTACAAACACTTCAGGTTACAGACTCCACTAACCCGGAAGTAGTACCTCGGGTTAAGAATTTTACCTCAGGATGAGAACAGAAATCGCACGGCAGCAGCAGCAGGAGGCCCCATTAGCTAAAGTGGTACCTCGGGTTAAGAACGGTTTCAGGTTAAGAACGGACCTCTGGAACAAATTAAGTTCGTAACCAGAGGTACCACTGTACATTTTAAAAGCAAGCATAACGTTTTCAGGGGAGCTCTCACCAGGAAGACCTGGTCCTCAATAAATTTATTGAAATGCTGACATGGATCATTGTGTTTAGAATAAATTGCTTACTTCTGGAAAGGTCAGGGCTGAAATGTGCTGTGGAATTAGTTTTGTATTTTGCTGCCTTTTTATAATAGACTGAACTCCTCTGCTGTTCCTCAGTTTTGGTATGATGAGTACATGCCATGTGTTGAATGAAAACTGGAGCTATCTTGAGGCAGTTGTAGAAAGAACATGGTTTAGGCTTGGAAGCTTCTTTTATGCACTCACAATGTTAAAAAGTACATCTTGGATTTGAATGTTGAATGGGCTTACTTGATTTTATCTGGCGGTTCCCTTGTTGCGAGAAGCCAAGTTGCAGGGGACAAGGCAGAGGGCCTTCTCGGTGGTGGCGCCCGCCCTGTGGAACACCCTCCCATCAGATGTCAAAGAGAAAAACAACTATCAGACTTTTAGAAGACATCTGAAGGCAGCCCTGTTTAGGGAGGCTTTTTAATGTTTAATAGATTATTTTATTTTATTTTTCTGTTGGAAGCCGCCCAGATGGGCGGGGTATAAATAATAAATTGTTTATGTTGTTGTTGTTGTTGTTGTTGTTGTTATATCTCTTTGTTATTCTGATAGGTGGGTTATTTTAACGGTTACTGTATAAAAAAAGTTTTCTTCATCTTTGTTGTGGAAGTTGTCATCGCGTTCAGTGGTTTAGCTTTTTTTTTTTTAGTGCTTTGTTATTTTTCTTTTTATCTTCATCTCTTGACTATTGGATGAATGGTTTACATTATTGTGATCCGAACCTGTTATCTCCCCTTGCTTGTTCTCTTCATATTACATTGAGAAAAAGACATAATCTCTTCTAGGCTGCCTCTTAAGCCCTTGGATCACACTGCAGTACAGGGCAAATATTACTTAACAGTGTTACATTGCAAATCTGATAATAGCCCTGAATAATGACGGTCAGTAACCAAACTAGATGTGACAGTGGCAGAACCTTTTGTTTAAACCAGCTCTGAACCCTGCGCTTGCTACTTAAATCTCTATAGTGATGAGGTAAGCTTTGAGTGATGGGTTTAGTCCCCTTTCCTCTAAAAATTTAATCTGGTCTCTGCTTTATATGTGATTGAGGCAGGCTTGGTCTGTGGACCCACCATATATTTAAAGCACCTACCCCTCTGAATTCTGGGAACTGTAGTTTATTTCTCTCAGAACTGCGTTTCCCAGCACCTTCAACAAACTACGGTTCCCATCCCCCCCCGGGTGAAGGCATGCTTTAAATGTATGGTGTGGTTGCACTCTTAGACCAGGCATCCCCAAACTGCGGCCCTCCAGATGTTTTGGCCTACAACTCCCATGATCCCTAGCTAACAGGACCAGTGGTCAGGGATCATGGGAATTGTAGTCCAAAACATCTGGAGGGCCGAAGTTTGGGGATGCCTGTCTTAGACTGAAACAAATTTTGGTCTACTAACTGCAAATCAAGCAAAGTTCTGCACCCTGGAAAGCCATATCCTGCAAATTACATATTATGCACTTTTTGATGATTTGGTCTAACCAAATTCATCACACTATTTATCAATGAACAGAAATAGAAACAGCTTATTTGAGATACTGCCACCCACGCTAGGAGAGTTGATCTGTCCCATTTGCAAAGTAGAACATTAGGAGAGAGGAAGGCCTGCCTCAGGATAAGCCAACATGATGCTCTTCTGATGTTGTTGGACTACAACTCCCATCATCCCTGGTGAGTGGCCATGCTTGCTGGAGCTAATGTGAGTTGGAATACAACAAGATATGGAGGGTAGCATGTGGGCTTCCCCTGGACTATGCAGATCTATATGGAAGTGAAAAGAACTGTGTAAAGCAGATAGGAAGTGGCTGAAAAAGGAGATTATTTTTTAAAATGTCATTGCCCTCTCTTGCATTCCCAGTTATATGTATTTTGCTGCTTCTTTGAAAGTTCATCATTTACAGTTATATTCACTTAAAAGGCAAATGATTTTGGGAGACTAGAAACTGACCTCTGACCTATTTCATTCAGGATTTTGTCAAGCAACCCAAGTGTTAATGAGCAGCCAGAACTTGGGCCATGCCAAAGGTTGGTATACCAATAGCAAGATGTGGTTGGAAGCAGATCATAGTCAAGACTAAAGTAAACTTTGTTCTGCAACTAAGCTTTTAAATAACTAGCTGCTTGTATATCACTGAACTTTTCAATTGTTGCATTGATAGAAGAATTTCAAGCCTTTTTTACATGGAACATCTTAATTAAAAAACCCCAAACATTTGGTAAACATCGTAGAACAACTTGGCTTGAAGCATTTAAAAATATTCTGCCATAGATCAGGTATAATAAGGTGTACCCAGTACGTTTCCGAGCACAATTCAAAGTGTTGGTGCTGACCTTTAAAGCCCTAAACGGCCTCGGTCCAGTATACCTGAAGGAGCGCCTCCACCCCCATCATTCTGCCTGGACACTGAGGTCCAGCACCGAGGGCCTTCTGGTGGTTCCCTCGTTGCGAGAAGCCAAGTTGCAGGGAACCAGGCAGAGGGCCTTCTCGGTAGTGGCACCTGCCCTGTGGAACGCCCTCCCATCAGATGTCAAAGAGATAAACAACTACCAGACTTTTATAAGACATCTGAAGGCAGCCCTGTTTAGGGAAGCTTTTAATGTTTAATAGATTATTGTATTTTCATATTCTGTTGGAAGCCGCCTGCTTGGCAGGGGGTTGGACTGGATGGCCCTTGTGGTCTCTTCCAACTCTATGATTCGAGTGGCTGGGGAAACCCAGCCAGATGGGCAGGGAATGAATGAATGAATGAATGAATGAATGAATAAATAATATACCGGACTGTTTTGATCAAGTTACGCCTACTTGACTTGCACCTTATGTAATTTATGATGTCAGGTGGGGACAGGTAAAGACAGACTTTGACCAAAAGGGGTTTGCAGGGACCATTATTCAGCTGTTCGGCAATGCCTGCAAAGCCCTGTGCACTGGACTCTGCAAGCACCGATGATCAGATTCATTGAGGCTTCCAGAGTGCTGTGTTTTTCCTTTTTTGGTTTGATTTCAAACCAAAGCAGCAGACAGTATTTCTTTCAGAATTTATATACTATGCCTTTATTTTTATTTTTATTTAAAATGCTTTTCAGAACCGTGTTCATACAGTGTTAAAATCCACAATACGGTATTAAAAACATAAATCTTGAGATAGAGTAGAATTTTGCTTGGTCTGTGTTCTTAAGTGAACTGATATAATTCACATCTCCCTCACTAATCCATGAATTGGAACATAATTCTGCTTTAGATTTCATCTTCTCCAAATTTTGCGGCAGGGGCGTAGCCAGGATCAAAACTAGGGGGGGGGGCAAGCCATGGTCGTTCAGGGGCGGGGCCACAAAGTGGGCGGGGCTAAAGGGCCAGCGGGCCTGATGACATCGTGGCGGTGGCAGCAGCGGCCACCTTGTGCTTCTGGGGCTGGTAGCGTTGGCGGCTACCCTGCTTGGCTGGAGAGGACGGGAGGGTCAGGCAGGCGAGAGGGGGTGGCAGGGAGGGCGAGGCAAGACACGGCCGCAGCCACGACGGCTCCGAGGCGTTGTTGCATATCAGCATAATATTTCAACCATGGTTCAAGCCCCACCTTAGGGAAAAAATCCTGCATTGCAGGGGGTTGGACTAGATGACCCTTGTGGTCCCTTCCGACTACAATTCTATGATTCTATTGATATATTACCATAGCATATGCATCATTCTGCTTTCTTGAATTGTCCTACTCCTAGGCATAGCATCCAACTCCTAGAGGCCTAGGTGCCCCCCCCCAATTACTGGTAAATACCGTATTTGAAAGAGTCATCTCCCCATGTTGATGGGCTTTCTATGTGGGGCTTATCTGCCCCCCCGTATTTTATTAAGGATGGAAGAGGGAGGGAAGGAAGGAAGAAATAGAGAGAGAGGTAACTCATATTTGTGGGTGTCTCTGGATGACGCTGTGATGCTGGAACTCTGCAGCAAGAGGACAGGAGGGTCGGGCAGGCGAGAGGGGGTGGAAGGGCGGGCGAGGGCGAGGCAAGACACGGCCGCAGCCACGACGGCTCCGAGGCGTTGCTGCATATCACCATAATATTTCAACCATGGTTCAAGCCCCACCTTAGGAAAAAAATCCTGCATTGCAGCGGGTTGGACTAGATGATCCTTGTGGTCCCTTCCGACTACAATTCTACGATTCTATTGATATATTACCATACCATATGCATCGTTCTGCTTTCTTGAATTGTCCTACTCCTAGGCATAGCAGCCAACTCCTAGAGGCCTAGGTGCCTCTCCCCCCCCCCCAATTACTGGTAAATACCGTATTTGAAAGAGTCATCCCCCCATGTTGATGGGCTTTCTATGTGGGGCTTATCTGCCCCCCCGTCTTTTATTAAGGATGGAAGAGGGAGGGAAGGAAGGAAGAAATAGAGAGAGGGATAACTCATATTTGTGGGTGCCTCTGGGTGACGCTGTGATGCTGGAACTCTGCATGTACAGGAGCCTTGTAAGCAGCTTTCTCTCTGCTTGATTTACAGCAGGCACGTCCAACAGGTAGATTGTGATCTACCAGTAGATCACTGGATGTCTGTGGTAGATCACTGGTAGGTCACTGGCACCCGTAAAAAAAGCTCACCCAAAATTTTCCTCCTCCCTCAAAAAAGTTGAACTATGACCTGAAGCCCTAAACAAAAATGGGCCTCCCTCCCTCCTAAAAGAAGGTCAACAAGTTTGACCTAAACCCCAAAAAACAGGGCTTCCCTTCCTTTAAAAAAACTCAACAGCTTTGACCTGAACCCCCCAAAAGGGGGTAGATCACCCCCAGTTTTAAACTCTGAGTAGATCAGAGTCTCTTGGGAGGTGGCCACCCCTGATTTACAGTATACAGATGCAGGAGGAGGGGCAGACTGGAACACCAATGCTTTTTATAAACATCACTGTGTCTGTCAAAGCTACAGCCCCCCCTTTCTTATTCACTTCTTTTTAGCCTTGCAGAGCCACCTTAGTCAAATTGAATCCTCTGAGTCTGCACCCTCATTAAATCGCCAATAGAACTCTTAATGCTCCTGAATGCTCATTAACAACTCCCACTTAAGAACAATAGGGTGAAATGGTCAGCTATCGAATCTTGCATGGGGATATATGCTCCATTGTCTTAACTGCTTAACTACTGGTAGCCACTTTGCTTTATTTATTTGATGTGTTTTTGTTACTGCTGTGTCCCCCCCCCCCCCCAGCAAGCGGAGACTTAGCTGCTCTTGCTAAAGCAAAGCCCTTTCCACTTCAGTTTTTGGAGGGGAAAAGTGCTGGTTATGGTCTGTAAAATACATTAATTTTTTTGCTTCTAGGGGGGGCAGCTGCCCCCTCCTGCCCCCCCTGCCTACGCCCATGTTTTGCGGTGCAACACTCAGACCACATGTAGAGCAAGTCCAGGAATCTTCTCAATTCCTTTGGTTGTGTCGTACAAATGTGGACTTCTTGGAGAAGTCGTGAAAGAGCTGGTTCGGGTTTTTATTTTGTGTTCTATATTTTCATTATGTTCTCATTATGCTCCATCACAGTGACAAACGTAAACAATGACTTAACATTATTTTGCTCCTCCCCGTTTATGTTAGCTGGGCACTGGTAGAAAACAAGTCACGATCCCTTTGATGTCCACACCAAGGGATCATAATCATTCTGCTTCCAACAAATCATGATTTCTAGGCAAAGTTTGTTCTAATAAATCACAACCAGTAATTAAAAAAATGAAACAAAACCACAATCTCTGGTTCAGATCGTTTTTTGTTTGTTTGTTTTAAATTGAATATGAAGAGAAGACAAACAGGCCAGATAGGTGCATACATAGTAAACCATTAGCTAACTGCTTTGATGCTTTTCTTTTCTTTTTTTTACAGTCAAGCAGTATATAAATTCTAGTTTAATGTGGAGTGCAAACTGGGTCAGTTTGTATTATGTGCACTGTAATAGGTAGCATGCATTAAGCTGATCCATTATTCAAACATGAATCCTTTTAAAAGTCGATCTTTTTAACATGCTTCTAATTATATGCTGAATAAGTAATAAACCATTAGCCTTCTTCCTTGTTCATACAAAGAATTGTAACATTATATTTTACTTTCATGCTTTGGTTTTAAACATGTTGTGACTTTCACTGAGCAATCAGGGTTATTAGTTAGCTAGGTATTTTTAAAAAACTGTTAATTGCAGTTGGATATGAACTTCTGCCTTCATAGCTTGTTCAAACTACTGGGCTTCTCTTTTTTAAAAAAAGGATTATAAACATTTGCTTGCTGCACAGTATAATTCTTTTCTCAGGACAAACTTAACGAATAAGAGCACATTTAATTGAAGAAATTATTTGTCAAAACATATGGGTAAGCAAGGTTCCCCTCGGGAGCTTATTTTTCTGTGTGTACAGTAAATCAGACTCGAGAGCTAGGGAGCGTTGTGGAAGTTGGCTGCAAGCTGTCTTCTTATTTCCTCTCTGCAACAGAGAAGAGACTAGAGATGGCATACGTTTCAAGGCAGGTAGGAATGAAAAACCCTCAGCCTGCATTTGTAATAAAAGAGTAGGACTTTGACTTACGGAGCTTGAAGGTTGGTGGGAGGAAGAAAGTCAAACTAGGCAGAAATAGCACAAAAATCGCCCAAGGCAGAACCATTAACATTTATAACATGATACAGGGAGGGAGGTTTCAGAAATAGTTACTGATAAAGGCTGGAGTTTGCCCTACCTGGAGTAGAGGGTTACAAATGAGTTGAGTGAATAACTATTTTTTGACTGAGAACTTTAGAAAGATTAGTTTTCAAATGAGGCAAGATGGAGTAATTGTTCCAGGGTTGCTGCACAGAGGAAGGGGGATTGAATGCCCCCATTGCTATTTACACTACTGATCATAGAATCATAAAATTGTAGAGTTGGAAACGACCCTGAGGATCATCTAGTCCAGCCCCCTGCAATGCAGGAATATGCAGCTGTCCCACATGGGGATTGAACCTGCAGCCTTTGCATTAACAGCACCATGCTCTAACCAACTGAGCTATAATGAGATAGAAGCGAGCACGTAGGTATATGCAGGGGGGAATAATATTAAAAGTTGCTATCCTGCAGCTCCATTTCCCCACTCCAGGGCTGGCCCACCCATGAGGCAACGTGAGGCTACTACCTCGGGTGGCAGCATCCACAGGGGCAGAAGATCTGGTCTTTAAGGAATGTATCACCTTCCACTGCTGCCACTGCCTTGGCAGCAATAGAGGCCAGCAAACCCCCCCCCCCATGCCTCTTGGCAAATAGGAAGCAGTACTGGTCTCCTCCCATCCTTGTTCCTGATGTAGATCTTCACTCATCCCTTCTTCTGTGGTGGAAGGAAACACCATTTTGTGGTTTGCCTCAGGTGCCAAAATGTTTTGGGCCAGCCTCCCTGCTGCTTAAGGTCTTTTGGGGGGGGGAGCCATGGGAGATCTAATAATGGACCTCCAGTCCTCTCTCTCATCAAGTTTACCTCTCCACTTTGAGCCATGGTGTAAACCACTGAGACTTGCTGAGGGTCAGTGGTTCAAATCCCTGTGACGGGGTGAGCTCCCATTGCTCAGTCCCAGCTCCTGCCAACCTAGCAGTTCGAAAGCACGTCAAAGTGCAAGTAGATAAATAGGTACCGCTACAGCGGGAAGGTAAATGGCGTTTCCGTGTGCTGCTCTGGTTTCCGTGTGCTGCTCATGACTAAGTGGCTTAGTCATGCTGGCCACATGACCTGGAAAAACTGTCTGCGGACAAACGCCAGCTCCCTCGGCCTATAGAGCGAGATGAGCGCGCAACCCCAGAATCGTCCACGACTAGCCCTAACGGTCAGGAGTACCTTTACCTTTACCTTTAATAACCAAGAAATTGCAGGAGGGTGAGGAAGGTAGAAGCACCTGGCAAAAAATGAGAGTGGCCTTCCCCACTTTGCCTATCTGTATTTTAAATCATTAATACTGTATTTGAAAATGTTCTCATTTTGCTTTTTTGGTTCATGGATCTATTTATATTACGCCTCTGTTGTGAGCCACCTGAACTCAGAGCTATAGTTGCCTGCCCTCAGGTCCATGGTTACAAATAAACAAAAACCAAAATATTTGTGACATTTCTCTCTCTCTCTCTCTCTCTCTCTCTCTCTCTCTCTCTCTCTCTCTCTCTCTCTCTCTTTGGTGTACTGTAATTTATTACTTGATTGTAGGCGCAGTCTTCAAATGTCCGGCAATAGGAACAATTTGTAATGGAAGTGCTTGTTCTTGTTCAGTAGCCCTTTAAACTGTTTACCTCTGAATGCTCCTTGGCCATTTCACAGGGGAACACATCTTGTTTAGTTGCTGCACTCCTGGTGATTGATAGATTGAGGTTTTTGTTTTTTTACGCCTTTATGCATGGAAAGAAGCACAAAAAACATCTCTCGAACTATGTTTGTTTTCCTTGCTCCAGTGGTCTGAAGGCTAAAGGGTCACTTGCGAGCATGACATTGTGGAAGGGAGGGTTTGACCACAGAGCCATGACAAGTGGTGTCAGTAATTGCCAGCTGATTATGCCAAGCTCTGCCTCCACCTGCCACTGTTTTGCGACTGGCTTCTCCCCTGTATCTCCATTTTCTGTCTGATGGGCCTTAGTAAGCATCTCAAGTGACTTGAGGATAGAACGTTTGAGAACCCCTGACCTGTCCAGTCATCAATGTGTTGGCTTTTAAGGTGCCACAATAGTCTCTCTGGCTTTTGCAGCAACTTTCTGGCACTTTTGTTTGTTTGTTTGTTAAACTACTGTTTTAGCCCACCTTTCTAAAACTGCTTAAGGCAGCTTTGCAATCAAGGTTTAGGGGAACATCACATCTATAAACACAGAATAGCAGTGCAGCTGAAACGTAGCCCAAGCTTTCCTACAGAGTAAAACTCAGGAGTGACTTTTTTTAAAGCCATCAATTCCTCATGCCCCCAAGCTTTCCTATATAAATGAGCTTTACATAACTGACAGAAAGCCGAGAGGGAGGTATACAATCAGAATTCCTGTTGGAGGTCATTCCACAGCCCCAAGTCACCACTGGGGGCCCTGCTTCGAACACGACATTCCTTTACTTCACTTAATCTGGTCTGTTGATAATGATGACAATAGGCAGATAGAGGTGCTTGCTAAGTTCCCAGGTTATAAAGTGTTCTCAAGTTTTTTGCAATATTGCTTAAACATGTTTATCTGCCACAGCATTCTGGACCATTATCCTTTTCAGGCTAGTTTCAAGGGCAAATATACACAGAACGTATTGCAGTACCCACAACTAGTGATGTTAAATTCTCGAGAATAATCTTTTGGAGAATATTCTCAAGAATATTGTTGATTAATGAGAATATTAGAGAATTTTCATTTTAATGCATTGAAAATGATATAATTAGTTAATATACATGTTTATTCATGGGTAAACTTGTTCAGATGGCAACCAAAAACTGTAATAAACTATCTTGTGCATCTAATAGTTCTAACACTTAATAACTGTTTTGGTGACTAAAACACAGCTTGATAAACAAAACTATATGCATACATATAAAAAAGAAGCCATTAACATTAAATATATTACCATTATATGATAATATATTTCAGTATGTCATTCTCGGGTAAATGGCACCTTGTGTGCTATGGTCCGTGCTACGGTCCATGCTGTCATGAAGAGTCGGCCACGACTAAACGACTAAACAACAACACTGAATGGCACTGCAAAAACCAGTTACTGGCACTAAATAAAAATATAGAAACGTCAAAATGTTTTCTGTAGCTCACATTTCAGAACTGCCTATGGTGAATGCCACAATGCCCAGTAATGTAACTGGATCAAAAAATAATTATTCATTACTTATATTGGCAATATCACAGCTTGACTTATTATTTACTAGATTTTTTAAAATGTGGGTTGTAAAACTGGTTCTTACATTAGAATTTATAATTTGTGGAGAATATTCTCCAGAGAATTTTCTAGCAGAGAATATACTTGAGAATATTCTCATTCTCCGGAGAATTTTCTCACCTTATATCACTACCCACAACCTATGCGGGGCTTGCATTCTGGGAATAGTGCCTAAAACCAAATTCACGTATACTCAAAACACATTGGGTTCAGTGGCGGGTGAGATTGTCAAAGTCTTTTTTCACGGATGCCCGTTTCCTTTCTGCCCCACCCCCTTATTTAAATTTATTATTTTTTGCCAAGCACATAATGCTGACTGTGCACAAGTTAAAGGAGCATAAGTTGTGGGCTTGCTGTATTTTGTTTGTTTACAGTACTTTAATACTAAATTGATCATTGTGATTACAAAAGAATGGAAAACAATGGTGGGGTCCCACCTTTCCAAGAGTGAGCACAGCCTGTGCATTAGATGTAGCTGATAAATTATTTGTGATTGCTACTGCTGTCTTGTCCCCAAGAAGTGTGGGAATTATACTATTGCGAGTCCCCGTCCCCCCGCCTGCATTAATAGTTCCTTTGGGGGGGGGGAACCTTTTACTTGCTGCCCTTTGCTTCTCTGGCATGATTGCGGTGAGCTGCTGATTTCCATTAAACACATCCAACACGGCAGCCAAACTCTTAAACCAGGACTGGGAAACTTGTGGCCTTCCAGATGTTGCAAGACTACAGCTTCCATCACTTCTGTCCCTTGGCCACACTGGCTGGAGTGATGGGGGTTGTAGGCCAACAACATCTGGAGAATCATTGTTCACTCACCTCTGCCTTAAAATGTGGTTAAGTTGGCTTGTTTTAAACCTAACATACTTTACATTAACAAGTAAAAGCAGAAGCGAAAAGCTTCTGAACTAGTCCACTTTAGAGGAAGAGAGGGAGCCTACAAGGCCAAGGGTCACTGTGATTTGTTCTCGTGCAACACTAGGCAATGCCTGGTATCCTTTCTGCTATCTAGTGCATTTAAAATCCAGGTGTCAGAATACAGATCCCTGTTTCTGAATTGACATGTTTAAAGTGCTTGTGTCAATTTTATAATGACCCCCCCACCTAAAGATAGTATGCTCTGTAACCAATATTGTCCTCCTTACTTCATTACCAGTGTATTGATTTGTGAATGTGTTCTTCCTGGTGTTTAATTCGGGAACTGCTATTCAGTTTTATCTTACTGCTGAAGATTTTTGGGTTTTTTATGTTTGTTCTTCTAAGTTTGTAAGTTAACGTGGTCTGCTAGAATGCCTTTTGAATGTAATTGACTGGTTCTTTTGTGCTGAAGAAAATAATTGTGTGTGTGTGTGTGTGTGTGTGTGTGTGTGTGTGTAACCAGTTTAACTTTGCTTGTAACAACATTTTAAAAGAATTTGTAACTTTTAGAAACATGATTTTAAGTAAGTTTTTTCTTTCCCCTTTTTTCAAAATAGTCATAGAATGGGGAGATGATATTAATACCATCTCAGAAGATGAAGCTGTGATGTTGGTGAACCATCAAGCAACAGGAGACATTTGCACCCTAATGATGTGCCTTCAGGACAAAGGCACGGTATGCTATTTTTGTATTCACTGCTGTTTCGTACTGGGTAGGCGATATTTAGAATATGCTCCGAATCATAGCACTGGAGACCACTGCCAAGTCTGGTACCTAGTCCTGAGACTCAAATTCACATCCATTTAATGGATCTAGCTGCCCTTCTTCCCCTGCAGAGTGGCCCAGATCCTCCCAGGTGGCTGTGCTATAGAAGCAGGGCATACAAACACCAGAGTTGTTTGCAGGGCAGGAATCCTTTAGCAATCCAAGTGGCCCAGGAAAGCAGATCAAATTAAGTGACTGAGGAAAGGCACAAAGTAAGAGATGCTTCTCCATTTCCACCTCTGGAGAGGAAAGGAGTTGAAGTTGCACAGTGAATGTTACCCAGGAATGGAAAGCAAAGCAGGGGGCATTCAAGGATAGCAAACATCCCTTTAATTTTGCCTTCATATATTGTAGACACTGCTTGCTGAATAAAAACGCACTGCACTGCTTTAGTCTTTCATGATAAAATGCTCATAAACCTTGACTGCTATGTTCAGGTAATAAAATGGGAATTCTGCATTTCCCATTATCTTCAGTTCTGAAAATGGGATATGGCCTGCAAACAATATTTGTTTAGGAATATTTATGGTCTTTATTTCAAGATGGTTGAAATGGGAAGCATTTGATTTAGTGTTTTATTTCTAGTTAGTGCAAGGCTATAAAAGGGAACACATGCCATCCATTTGTGTTTTTTTTTATCAAATGAATGTGGCTTGAAATAAATGGTTCTGAACATCAGTCCAAAAAATGAAATTGATTCCAGTAGTGTGTGTGTGGGTGGGTGTGTGGGTGGGTGGGTGGGTAATTGTGATGATACCAGAATTCTTAATTAGTCTGTTCAAATGGTAAACCTAGCAGGTTTATAATTCCTGTTTGCATAATGAACCCTGACTTGGAGCCAGTGAAATTTATTACAAGCTAAACTCTCTTTTCTGTGCCTCTGTCATCTGCGTGGAACTCGCATCTTTTAGCAAGCTCAGATGTTGCCTTTTGTAACCCTTTAGTTACTGAAGGAGATGAAAATATGCCATGTTGTACAGGTTCAGAGAAATTTTCCTTTTACCACTTTCGTTCTTTTGACAAAGTATAGCAAAGCAGTTTAAAGGGTTTGGATCTAAAAGTATTGAACCATCAATCACTTTGGAGAATCAGGCATGTTGATTTGCGCCATTTCTTTCTTGCTTGTGGTTGGGCATTCTTTTCTCCTCCAGCTAGTTACATTACTACTGACCCCCCCCCCCAAAGTATCAAATATAAAGTTTCATTTTTTGTTTTGGTAAGTAAAGTACGACTTGCCTCGGGTTCTGGGTGGCACTGTGAAGGAGATGAGAAAGGCAGTGCAGTCTCTGTTTGTTCAGCCTTTTACAGTACTTGCATATATTCCTGCCTGTTGTCCTCCCCAACACCATCTCCACACAAAATTGTAGCATGTGGAATTCAGTTCAGTCTGCATCAAATGCTAGCTAGGAAGCAAACGTGGTATCCCAATGACCCCAGGTCAGTGGAACTCAATAATTTCACGGGGTTAGATGAGATGACCCTCCTGGTCCCTTCCAGCTCTACAGTTCTATGGTCTATGTGGCTTATATAGTTAATCACCATGGGAGTGAACCATTATCCCTTCTTGATAAGTTGTCTGGAAGGAACTACTTTTCAAACAGCAGTTTTTTGCACTTTCAGCTGCTCCTCCACATGCAGCTGCTGGGTGACCTTGGGCTAGTCACACTTCTCTGAAGTCTCTCAGCCCCACCTACCTCATAGGGTGTCTGTTGTGGGGGAGGAAGGGAAAGGAGAATGTTAGCCGCTTTGAGACTCCTTCAGGTAGTGATAAAGCGGGATATTAAATCCAAACTACTACTACTACTCCTCTTCTTCTTCTTCTTCTTCTTCTTCTTCTTCTTCTTCTTCTTCTTCTTCTTCTTCTTCTTCTTCTTCTTCTTCGTCACAAGATGCTCTCAGAAGAAGAGTTTGGATTTGATATCCCGCTTTCAGTACAAACTTTGAAGATGGCATTGGTGGGACCATACATCTCACCATAGATATTTGCAATAGCTAATGAGTACAAGACTACATGTCTATTACTACTCATTGGTTTACAGTTGCAGATATGGGTAGTCTGGTGAGACAAGAGGTGGTTCTAAACATACCTGGATTTGGCTGTGTACATGCTGCAGTCAGTGTTGCGTGCAAACTGACAGCAATCATTCAGTTGAGTGCTGATTCCCCAGCCTGGATTTCAAAGCAGACAGTGCAACAAACGTTATGAAGACACTCTATGATGGTAGGATCCAACATACCTCATTGCTAAAACATGGTTGTGAAGGGCAGGCCACACTTAAAACTGCAAGGAGTATTAGTGATTAATTCAAGCAAACGGTATCTTCACAAACAAGACTGAAAGATGGAGACCACCACCACAACTTACCACTGTGCAGGATGTCCCTACAAGTTGGAACAGCAAGCTGCAAGTGGTATTGTACCTCTGCAAACAACACAAATCAGTTGTTGTTTTTACAACTTGCCCTTCATTCCAAGGCAATAGGAATAATAAAGGACCTTTCTCACAAGCAGCTTTCTGACTAATAGGCATATCAAGACAGTTCAGGTGGAGATTATCTGGTGGACTGCTGGTTACCTTACCCCAAGATTCGTTAACTATATAGGGAGGAAGGTCCTGTTTAAAAGAAGTTAGGTAGGATGAATGAGTATCTGGTGGGAGAAACTGATGGCTTGTCTTGAAACGCACTAGGTGTTTGTAAGGTACAGCATAAAGTATCTGATGCACTCAGTAGCAATTTTTCAAAGGTTACAGAACAAATCTCGGCAACATCCAGAGACACTGAGATTGATCCCTCATTCGTCTTGCAGAAGTCCCAGGTGGATTGTCTGGGACTCGTAAATGAAAATGATTCCTCACCTTATACCAGACATGAAGCTGCAGCAGCGACAAGGCAGGAACTTGCGAGGGGGAGGATTTGCCATAATTTAACAAAGCCCTAAGGACCTATATGCTTTATCAGGGACACAAGTGGCATTTGCAGCGCTCAGCACACACTGTTTCTTTGGGCTCCCTTGCTAGCCCTCCCACCAGTATCCACTCTGAGAGTCTGTTCAGCACAGCTGGAAGGATTGTAACAGGCAGCAGAAATAATCTGACAACAGAGAATGTTCATTTGAACCAGTCACAGATACCAAAAGATGTAGCCAGTGGACCCTTAAAAACTCAGTTGGGGCTTCCCAGCACACATATCATGCAGCAACTGCAAAAGCAGCAGACGTGAAGCAGAAAGATGAGAAGAAGGAGAAAAGACCAAACCTTCATCAAAGAACCATTTTTAAAGAAATCCTCACTGAAGTCAATAATGAACCATTTTTCCAAAGAAGCATGAAAACCCACAGTGCAATATTCATACCATCATGTTAGTTTAATGCACAATAAGGTAAAGCTGGTTATCTACAGAAACAGAGTTTATTATTTTTGATAATTGCTTAAACGTGATATGTTTATATTTCCTGACTTTAAATTATTTCAAGTACAAAAAGGCAGGAAAGGAAGTATAACAAAAACCAAATAAACTTCTAATAATGAAGCAAAAATTGGTTATTTCTGTCTTAAAGTTGTTCTTAGAGTTGTTTTTAAAATAAATAATACATTGGATGAGAATACAATAGATAATTCATTGAATAGGTGCTGTTCTTGTATCATGAGAATCCCATCTTAGATTTTTTCCTTTATATTCTCTTGCTCCCCCCTTGCAAGAAAGCAAACCCATCTGTTTAATCAAACCAATTCAAGGAATGTATTCAGTTGAAAGTAAGGACTATTAAAACTAATTTTTTAAAAGTGCATATGAAAGTCATAGTAAAAGCTTGTTAATACAGCTTAATTGGAAGTGACTGATATTTTTTTTCAAGAATCAAATTATTTACCCAAGATGTTTAACAAATAGAGATCAAATCTGTATTTCCCCCCTCTGTAAAATGAAAACAGTGAAGATACTGGATTGAGTGGGAGTAGAATTCTGGGAGATTTTGTTATTGCAAATAAGACTTTGTTGAAAGGTCTTTTAGTGGTTACATCTGTACAGAGATATTCTCGATGATGGCATCTATATTCAGACTTCTTACCGGTAGTAAGGAAAATGGTTTTCTGCCGGCTAATGGGTTCTGAAGGGTTACCATGTTTTACGTTGTACATTGGCTTGTTTATTTGTTGTGTTACTTTGGAGTGCACTGACAGGGTTATTGTCTGAACTTCCCCAGGTTGTTCGTAAGATGATGTGGCTGATGGATCATATTTTTAAATATACAAACTTTGGAATTGTATCTCTAATTCATGGAGACTTCTTTATAAGACAGGTAATGGGTTTTTTGTTTTTGTTTTTTTAAAAAACCTCTGCTTTCGAAGTGGTCACCCATTTCATCGACTGTGCTAGGTAGTCATAGTGTATAAAAACATGTCCACAGTGTACCTTGGCACAAAACCATCTGTTTATCCCCAAATTAATGTTTCAACGATAATATATTATTTAGGAGTACTTTTATCCTACTTGTTCCCAAAAATTCTTCAGGTGGCTAAATGTGAACAGGGGAGGGGAGAAGAGAGAATGCAGGAAACATATGGCAATACCTAAATATATAGTAGTTGAAATGGAATGTAAAGAAATGTCTTCAGGGCAATTGAGCCTGCCTCTTCATTCCTGGAAAGTAGTCAACACTTTCTATAGAGAAGATGTGGGAAAGCTGTGACCCTCCACATAGTGGACTCCACTCCCATCCGCCCCAGTCAACATGGCTAGTGATCAGGGATAATGTGGGTTGGGGTCCAATGACACGTAGAGGGCCACAGAGCAGGCATCCCTAAACTACGGCCCTCCAGATGTTTTGGACTACAATTCCCACGATCCCTAGCTAACAGGACCAGTGGTCGGGGAAGATGGGAATTGTAGTCCAAAACATCTGGAGGGCCAAAGTTTGGGGATGCCTGCTATAGAGTCTCTGGGGCTATTTAGGCATGGTATGAGCAGGCATAAGCCTAACGCTTCCTCCTCAGGTGCAATATTCTTTCAAGCCTAATTGCACCTAATTTGGTAGGGGTATTACTGATAGGACCTTTTGACTGACATAAGCTACAAGTCAGTAAAATTCAGCTGCTTGATCTAGCCATTTGACTAGAATTGCTGGATCTGGGAGTGTTGCATAGCTGGTGAAGAGGGATGTATGAAGCAAAAGGTTGTGTTGCTTGTGGGATATTGTGGGATACATGTCCGTAAAAAATGGCTAGCATTGACCTCATCATCATCCTCTGAGATGTGATATGAATATACAAACTTCATCAATGAAATCCTGACGAGAGATGAATCAATACAAAAACTTATGGATTACGCAGAAATTGTGAAACTTATCAGAGGAATAAGAAGTCAAGATGACTTTTTTTAAAATAAAAGAATGGAAATGGTTTATTGAATATCTAGCAAACAAATTATAAACAGATAAAGACATGGGCAGGATTATTATAATAACCTGCAATTTATATATTCTTTTAAAATAGATGAATAAAAGAATAAGTTAATTTAGAATATGCAGGAAATGATAAAATAAATTTAAGGAACCGCAGGAAGAGGAGGAAGGAAGTTGAGGTTTGAAATGTTAGAACTAATGTTAAACTATTGAAATGTATATAAATGAAAACTATAAATAATTTTTTTAAAAAAAAAACTTCATCAATACTTTATCATGCTTTTCTATATGTTTGGATTTCAATTAAGAAACGACCCTGCAGTTGTGAGTTGGGCAGCCTGAGGGCTCTAGACTAGGCTTCTCCAACCTGGTGTCTTCTGGACGTCCAAAATATCTGGAGGGTACCTCATTGGGGAAGGCTGTCACAGACTATGTGGAGGGGATCACATTATCTTTCTAATAGTATGTGACAAGAGTATTTACATGGAAATAGGGGTGGGTAGGAATTCTCAGCCAACTCTATAAATTCAGCCAAGTGAGATAATTTGTTTTTGGATTATTACTTCTTTAAGTAAACAATAGCATCATGAAAATAAACTTTCTTAGAAAGTTGCACTTACATGTCCCTATTTATCATTTGCATTTTAGGGAAAAGCTTATCGTGACCGGCAGCTTTTGCTTCTCCAAGAACATCTAGAAAAACATTATAGGAGCCGCGATCGGAAGTGGATTGTATTGTTTCCAGAAGGTGGTTTTCTTAGAAAAAGAAGAGAAACCAGTCAGGCATTTGGCAAGAAAAACAATTTGCCATTTCTTACACATGTTACACTGCCAAGACTGGGGGCCACACAAGTTATATTGAAAAACCTGATAGCTCAGCAAGAAAATGGAACTCTGGCAGGTGGCGATGCTCCAGAAGCAGGTATGGGTCATTTTAACTTTTTAAAGAACCAGTTGCCAGCTGATTGGGATCTCAGAATCAGCGTCAGGTCAAAATGAGTGTTTGGTTTTATGTTTTACATAAAGGTATTTTTTAATGTAACGTTTTTTAAAAATAGATTTTTGGGGGGATTTTTGGACCATCCAAAAATAAATAGCACTTCCAAGCTATAGCAAATTCAAGTCATCCCAGAATGAACAAATGCTTATTTTTTTTCCTTTTTGAAAAAAATGCCTTAAAATATCTCATGCTCCTTGGATTATCTAACCACATACATTTAACTGTTCTGGGATCATAAGAGTACTGTATACACCTATTAGTGTAGGAGGGGAAGTTGTGAGTGTGTTAGAGACTGAAGTGCAAATTACTACTTCTATATTGTTGACTTTCCCCCTATTGTGCATCTTTTATAAGTCTGATTGCCGGAAGGAGAATATATAGCTCTCACCTGCAGCGTTACAGAATTCAAAGTTCTTTGCTGTAGGCTGCATTTAAAACACTTCTACTGCATTCCTTTCCTCCTACCTTACAGGAGTGATATCCACCATGGAGCCTGTGGGCTAGAAAATGAAAAGCACCGACTTTATCTCATGGAAACAACTTCTTTAAAAATAAGTTTCCGTTAACTCCCCTAAAAAGAGAAATTTCTTTTCCATTGGTTTAATAACACTGTCTGGGCATCTTTGTATGAACAAATTAATTCTGGACCAGGGGTGAAGAAGAAACATGGGCTGAAGGAAAGTTATTTTTCCCCACTCAATTGCAAAGCAACACACACACTCACACTTTGCAGCCAGGCTTCTCTGGATGCAACATATCCGTTAATTAGCTTTGCGTCTTCAATTATTGTTGCTGTTTCTCTCCCCCCCCCCCCCCCGGCTGCTTTACAGTGTTAAGAACAAAGGAAGCCTTTTGGGTATGTTTCTTTGCCACCTCTATTCCATCACTCATAACCTACTGCATCTAAAGGACTGCCACCTTCTCTTAGATGGGTTCTTCATGAACTGGGCCCTTTTGGTTGTGCTGATGCTGTAGTAGAATGCTCTTCCCTAGAGAGAGGCCTGTGTAGTGTCAGCAGCTGATGAAAACTTGGCTCTTTAAAGAAGTATTTGTGCGAAACTGAACTGATAATCTGTTGTGTTTGCCGATTCCATTATTATGATATTTTATCATGCTGTTTGATATTGCCTAGATTATTTGTACCTTTGTGCTGCTACTTATTTTGAATTTCCAGAAGAAAACGGGGGTAGAAATTTAATAAACATATGATATATTTCTCTCTTGCTATGCTTGTACATTATTTGAGTTACAACTATCCACATACTGGCAACATCCAACTTTCCTTTTTCCACCAATTGAGCATATAATGATTGTGTTTTGGCAATTCCTGTACAGCACATTATAGTAATGTAGCCTGGATGTTACTTGTGCGTGGCCTTGTCATCGGAAGAAGAATTTCCACATTATTTTTCTACATTACTTATTTCAGAGTGAAGGTGTGTTGAATTTGTAGCATTGTTTTAATGGGGCTTTAGAGGTATGCTTTCCAAAATTCAGCTGTGTTCAAAATTAATATGAGAAACTGGGGGAGCTTTCTTTGCATTTTGCTTTGCAAAACAGTCTCTGACTTTTTGGAGATACAGCAGAATTTAACAAGCAATTTATGTTCACCATGTAAGTGAAATTACTTATTTAAGATCTGAGACTCAGCTGAATTTGGGTATCTGTAGGAATGTGAGTTTACAAGGAAAAAGGCATATTCATTCATTTGCGTGCAGTTCTTTGTTACCTGGCCAGCTTCTGGCACACCAAATGCGATTTCTTCTCTCTTGAGACCTTGACATTGACAGTTGGTCTTGCGCAGTATTTGATGAAGCATATTGTAGTTGCTTGGCACTTTCATTGGGCTTGCCAGCAGTGTCCTGTCTACAGTCCTTCCTTTCGTTGTTTTATATAACTCTACAGGATATCCTAATCTTGTCAAGAACGTGGTGCATACATAGCCAATTATTTGATATTCCGCAGGATGAAAGTTTTCTGTTTTTCACCTGGACAGCATTTTACATGGTTATAGTGTCTGATATATGTAAGTTTGGTTTTCACACGTCACTGCTTCAAGGTTTATCTTGTTTTTTAATGGCAATGTGGACTAACAGAAACTTTATTAGAATACTGGACTTTGGCAGTATAAGCAGTTTTCAGTAGTTGTCCATTTTTTTAAAGATATGCCTTTGTGTGTCATGATTCATTTGGGCTCTTTAAAATGATCACATTGAAGAGTCAATTTTCAGGAGCACATTTCTGCTAAAGATTGTGATTACTGGTTGTTGTAAACCTGCTTTTGGAGTATTGTATGTATGCATTATTCCTGATGTGTTACGATAGAACAGCGTTTCTCAACTGCTGTTCCGCGGCACAGTAGTGTGCCGCGAGACACTGGCTGGTGTGCCGCGGCGTGCCGGGCTGCCAGGGGCGCCGAGCCGCTGCGCCCGCAGCAGTCGTCCGGGGCCCGCGGCAGTTGCACCCAACTCCCGAGCTGTGCGGCGCCTGAGGCGCCCGTCATCACAGCCGTGCTGTGTGGGAGGGAGCAGGGGCTGACGCTGACGCTCCCGACGTTCGGGAGTCCTTTGCACATGCGCAAAGCGCAGCTGTGGACTCCGGCGGTTTCTCCTGAACGTCTGGAGTTGTCCGGCGCCCTCCAGACGGCCGCGAGGCGCCCGCCGGAGTCCGCGCTGTGTGGGAGGGGGCAGGGCTGACGCTCTCATGGTCTCCCGACTCTGCCAGCCAGGTCTCCTTCTCCCGACGTTGGCAGCCCGGCGCAGCTCACGGGGCGCCCAGGGGCCGTCAAGGCAGGTGCTCGGCTCCCGCCGGCAGCCCTTCTCCCGCCATGGCTGCTGCCGCGCACCCGGCTGGGATCCAAGCAGGCGGCCGCGGGGCGGGTGTGTCGCTGGGTCCGCTCCTCCTCCTCCTCCCTCGGCGGGGCTATGAACTCCGTGTAGGTGTGTTTAAACTTTTATTGATGAAAAGTAAACTCTTCAGCATAAGTCTGTCATGATATTAACACGTATTTTCATTTTAGGCAGGCTAAATCATTTCGATTAATGACACAGCACTTCCTGTCGAGAATCCCAGCAAAACAATTTTGCATAGGTGTACGCCACACATTTCATTAAAGTGCGCATCCAGGGAATCCCCCCCCCAAAAAAACCCCATTTATTGAGTACATAATCATAAAAGGACATCATTTTTATTCATCAAACTAATGAAACAAAAGTTTCACTATTTCTTTTAAATTAACAACCAAACTTTAAAAATACAATCTTAAGTGAGACACAAATTACTATCTTTTTGGCAAGTGTTTCTTACAGTCATAATAATATAGTCAATATAGGGCGGCACAGAGTTAAATTTTTTAACTTTTTTAATGGTGGTGTGCCTCGAGATTTTTTTCATGGAACAAGTGTGCCTTGGCCCAAAAAAGGTTGAGAAACACTGCGATAGAAAGTCTCATTAGTAACATCCTCATTGGATCAAAATGGGCTTGCAGTTACCTTAACATTGAACCTGAGCAATTAAGTGTTCAGTGACAGAGGTACAATGGAATGAAATAGTTGAAGTTCACAAAAAATTGTTGCAATGCACTACTTGCTGATACCGATGCAAGTTTTTATTAATGTAGATAATGAATAGATCTTATTTACATAGATCGGCATGTGTTATTTATTGAATTATGACCTCATATGATAGAACTCTGGTGTCATTTTATAGAAGTGTTTTCTTTTGTGTGCAATAGCTGACCCAGTTTAAATTTGTGAGTTTGTTATATACTGCATGCAGATAGATGCATAGATGCCTCCTCACCCTCGAACATGCTGCTTTCTGCCTAATTCTAGTTTCGGCCAGGCTTAATTGATTTAAAATTAATTGTTTACCTTTATGAACCCAGCCCTAGTTGTTCTGTAGACTCATAGTACCTTTTGCTTATGTTCTAATCCTGCAAAGAGCATCAGCCCAATATTTCTAAGTTACTTGGCTGGAGTTAGCCTATGAAGAGGAACCAGGAGTGAGAAGTAGAGATTGTATAAGAAATGGACAGTACAGGAGGTGAAGGAGTAGGAAATAAGATAAGTTTTTGAGTGAGAAGTGGGCACAGTATTTGAGAAATCTAAATTAATAGGGAAACATTCAAGTCACTGCTACAATGTGCTACTGCCACCTGTAGAACAAATGAATGGAATATCCAGTCTAAAACACCTGTATGACCTATTTTGGTCTATAGGCAGCAGCAATATGCTATATGCCTTCCTGAATCGTATCAGATGGGGCTAGGATGTGCCCGGCTATTTGTTTGTTAATATTTTAGAGCTTTCGCTTGAAATGCAGTGTTAAATATTGCTGGCTTTTAATGATAAAATTGGGTAATGATAGACAGATATTGGATAATCTGCTGGCTTATTTATATTCATCAATTTGATGTTTACCCATTGAATGCAGGTAGAATACATTTTGTAATCTTCACTGCAGTTCACAACTGAAGGGGTGTCTTGTTTGATTTATGTGGTAAGATAAATATGCTCTTCATTTTAAGATTTTGAGTTTGCTTTTTCTGGTCTGTCAGCATGCATAACCAATGAATCCTATCCTGGCTCTAAATATCAAGTACAGCCCACACTGTGTGCTTTTAAGCATTTAGGTCCCACAAAATGAGAAACAGAGTTGAGTGAGACCATATCTTTTTATTTCAACCAACTATTATTATTTTAAAATCTTTTCATCATGTTGGATATTCAAAGGGGCAAATGATTTTTGAAACATCCTGGATCAGACCACGAATCCACCTTATAGTCCAGCATTAGACCAGACATTCACTTCCACGAAACCCACAAGCAGGGCATGATGCCAGCAGTTCTGTCACTTTGTCAATTCAGTGTTTATCCCACAATATTTTGGCAGATTTTTAATATCAAGACACAGGAATTTATTTAAATCAAATGCTTCCATTTAGATGAGGTCTGAGCTATACTGTTAAGTGTCAGATGGGCTTCTGGGAGAAAAGCAATATATCTATTATTGCTGTATTTAATAAATACTACACCTTTTCTCCTTTCCAAAGCTATGATACCCAAATTATATTGGTGGTGGCACAAAGATGCCTTACTTTTCTGGTTGCTAAACTTCTAAAAGGAGATTGTGTATGTGTGTTATATATTTGTTTATTTCTTGGCTGGGATTCGTGTAGCCCAAAATGTTACCCTCGAATGCTAAAAGATGTTTCTTCCTTTTCTGTTTCTTTGATTGCTCTGAGTGTTGTGAGAATTTGCCTTGGCACTGGATGAAAGCAGCCCTACTGAAGAGTACATTCAGAACTGCTAGGCCAAGCTATTGCACTTGGCAGCCCCTGACTGCAAGGAACCCAGAGGGAAGGAAGGGCCTGTAGAGAGTGATAGATAAATACATGCCGCAGCCTGCAGGGTTTCCATTCAAATCCCCGTGGGCTAATTTACTTGCTTCCAGAGGAAGAGAAGGCTAAGAGTATTCTCGAGTGGAGCAACGCTGTAAAAAAAAAAATCTTTTTAGGAATAGTCTCTGAAGTATTTACAAAATTGTATTTCTTCTGGGAGCACAACTGGGATTTCTTCAGAAGCATTAGTCTCTGATCCGCTTTTTACTCTGGCACTTTTGTGGTAAAAGCTGGAAGCCACAGAGGTGAGCTTGCTCCTTTGTCTCCTTCAGCTCTGATGCCATAGCACAGGTTTGTCTTGGGCTCAGAAGCTAAGGACACAATAAGGGGGTCTATTGGTTTGCTTTTGCTTTTGTTTTATTCTGTATTTTGTGTTCTCATTTTGTTTGTTTATATTGTGAACCGCCCTGTGATCTTTGGACAAAACGCAGTATACAAATGTAAATAATAATAATAATAATAATAATAATAATAATAATAATAATAATAATAATATACCCTACAGTGAGTTATGGACTGAAGTGGAAGGATTGGGGGGGGAGTGATGAGCAGCCTTGGCCCTCCTTTGGCCCCAAATTAATTTTAAGTACTTCTTTGCTGGACTGAGGAGGAATAATTGGTGAACCACTTCTTTCCATTCATCTCTCCAAATTTTGGGCCTTAGCTGGCCAAGAGTAGCACATACAACCAAGCCTTGTCCAGGGTTTTTTGAACCCTCTCAGGTGTTTTGGGAAGAGGCAGGCAGGGGACCCACCTCTATTTGGGACCTATGGTAGGGTTGCCATGTGTCTGCCACCCCCCGACACGTCTTCGTTTTTTAGGTTAAAGATTCCAAGCGAGTTTTAATTTCATATATATTTTTTTGCAAAATGTCCAGGTTTTTTATGGCAGCATCATGGCGACAGCGGTAGCGAGGTGGAAGCCCATGTGGCCTATGCCCCATCACCCTTGCCAGGCCCACACTCTGGCTCGTGCTGCCTGGCTCGTTTGCTCTCCACTTTCTCCTCTGAGGTTGTAGCACGGCGGGCAGGGCCGCTGCAGCACTCAGGGTGCAATTGCCAAGGGAACGTCTGCTTGGCCCTCTAGGTGCTTGCACAGTGAGAGAAGGAGGCAAGCAGGGGCAGGAGAATTGAAAGGTGAGGGCGCTAAGAGCCAAGGGGCAGCAGTAGAGCATGTCTCTGTGCTGCTTGGGATGGGTGTGCACACACACACACACACACACACACACACACACACACACACACACACTAGGGGCAGGGTGAGGGGCAGAGGACAAAAGCAAGTCTAGAGTGAGAGACTAGGATAAAATCCACTGTTTCCACAACTTCTCGTTGTGAGCTTTCTATGAGTGAGTTGAGGGTTTGATTGGACCCTGGCTGAGAACCCGAAGGCTGAAAGGTAGGGTGTGTTAGGAGAAAACTGAATTGGTACTGATTTATATGTATTAACAACAACAACAACAATGTCTTTTTCCAATATTTTGTTTAAATTGTCTGTTGTTGCTTCAGTTTTTTGTACACTGCTTAGAGGTATTTTTTAATATATTAAATGGCATAGAAATCAAATAATCAAAAAAGTATGCTTTGTAATTGTAAAACAAATTGGTGGGCCGTGGGCAATCTGACCTTTTAAAAAGACCTTGCAAGACTGAAGTCAGGGCACCCCTGGCCCTCAGAGCATAAGAATTACCCCATGCAAACAGATGCAACCTTTGAGGGAATGGCCAAGACTCAGTGTGGTGTAGTGGTTAAGATCGGTAGACTCCTAATCTGGGGAACTGGGTTCGCGTCTCCGCTCCTCCACATGCAGCTGCTGGGTGACCTTGGGCTAGTCACACTTCTTTGAAGTCTCTCAGCCCCATTCACCTCACAGGGTGTCTGTTGTGGGGGAGGAAGGAAAAGGAGAATGTTAGCCGCTTTGAGACTCCTTCCGGTAGTGATAAAGCGGGATATCAAATCCAAACTCTTCTTCTTCTTCAATGGTGGAGCATCTGCACAAAGAGGACCCTTGGTTGTGTCTTTAGCATCTTTCAGCTAGGGCACGAAAAAAATCCTCTGTTAGCAACACCAGAGAGCTGCTGTGTAAGGAACTGCTGCCCATTTGCCCCATGCAATGAACCATGTGCAGCACCAGATCAGGGAAGAACCTTCTCTCTCAAGCTGGCCTGGGCAGGAAGGGCTATAAAGCCCTTCATTTTTCAGCTGACCCTTTTTCAAACCGCAAGGTCTACCTGACTCTATCACAACTTGCCTCTGTGGTCTTGTTTGTTGGTCCAGACCCTTGGCTTGTTCCCTGGTGCAGCTTTCTGGATTGCCCTCAGGTATTGATGGTCCTCGAATCCTGACTCTCCAGGCCACTCACTGCCTGTGGTCCAGCCTTGACATGCCACTGGTCTCACAGACAGCACTGAGCTAGATGGACAAATGGTCTGACTCTGTATAAGCCAGCGTCTTACATTCATGGTCCCCATCACTGCACACTAGGACACAGATATTTCTCTGCTTTCAGAAAAGAGGAAGAGCGTGGAAGATGTGGCAACCGTTCTTTTTGCTTCTCTAGTTGGGGAAGTACAGTAATTCAGTGTGGCTATGGAGCTTGTGCATGTGTGCTCTTTCTCTCTCGCGCTCTTCCCCTTTCGCCTCTGGCAGAGACAGAGTGTGCAGATCAGGTCACTGGTCAGGGCACATCAGCACTGTGGCTATTGCTTTTATAGTGACTCCCTCAACTGTTTGCAGAGTGTGTACATGTAGGTTGGAGCTAGTGTTGCTTGCAACACCTCCTTTTCTATCTTCTGGTTTTAAGAACAGAAATGGAGAGAGTGATGAGACCTACTTTCTTCATGCTGTAATTTTTTCCCCTGCAATGCAAGGTAGCCTATACTGGCTTCCAATGTGTATAGAGGATCCTTGGGGGAATTTTCCAGGGTTGCTTGAATATCAACATATATAGCATGGAAGAAGTGAAAGCCAGGATGAAACCTGAAGCAAAGCAAGCAGTCCCTGGAGAGGAAAGTTGATGTACATAGCTGGCTGCTAAGTCCAGCACACCAGGGTAATTGGACCATTTGCTGAAAAGAAACTCTCAGTGTCTTCTAATGCAGAACAAAAGTATTCTAATTGGAAAGATCAAAATAGCTTGGCTGCTTGAGATCTCTGTGTCAAGAATGTAAGGAAGGGGTTTAGGAACCATCTCTTTCCTGTTGCAACGTCGTCGCTCTTGGCAGAAATCCTAATGCATTGCACATATTTATGGAAACAAATCAACCTGTCAATTGGCCTAAGGTTTCTCAGCAGTCCATTATATGCATTTGAAAGGCATACATGTCACAGAGTTACGGGCCAGTGCACTATGTGGACAATAAAGCATACAGTTAAAATGTGACACATGCTTATATTATTTTAACTGCTGCTTTTGTCCGTAGTTTTATGTCTGCGCACTACAGGCTGTGACAACTTTGCGTGTGTCCAGTTGACACACGAGTGCCAATGAAGGGGTCCTTTTGGACCTGGAAAAGGGCAAAACGGTGGACAGAACAGGGCAGCGAGGGCATTTGTGCACTCCACCGACATATGTGGGGGCCAGCAATGGAAGCCCCCCCACACAATGGTTGCCACCTGTATTTTATTCTCCTGTTTTGTATTTTTTTTATGGTGGTTGAGTTATTTTGTGACTAAGATACCTTGAATGCTATTTAGCTGAGAGGCAACATATAAACATTTCAAATAAGTTAGCCAATTAATTTGGGTGAAAATAAAACATAGAATCATAGAATCATAGAATCATAGAGTTGGAAGAGACCACAAGGGCCATCCAGTCCAACCCCCTGCCAAGCAGGAAACACCATCAAAGCATTCCTGACAGATGGCTGTCAAGCCTCTGCTTAAAGACCTCCAAAGAAGGAGACTCCACCACACTCCTTGGCAGCAAATTCCACTGCCGAACAGCTCTTACTGTCAGGAAGTTCTTCCTAATGTTTAGGTGGAATTTTCTTTCTTGTAGTTTGAATCCGTTGCTCCGTGTCCGCTTCTCTGGAGCAGCAGAAAACAACCTTTCTCCCTCCTCTATATGACATCCTTTTATATATTTGAACATGGTTATCATATCACCCCTTAACCTTCTCTTCTCCAGGCTAAACATACCCAGCTCCCTAAGCCGTTCCTCATAAGGCATCGTTTCCAGGCCTTTGACCATTTTGGTTGCCCTCTTCTGGACACGTTCCAGCTTATCAGTATCCTTCTTGAACTGTGGTGCCCAGAACTGGACACAATACTCCAGGTGAGGTCTGACCAGAGCAGAATACAGTGGTACTATTACTTCCCTTGATCTAGATGCTATACTCCTATTGATGCAGCCCAGAATTGCATTGGCTTTTTTAGCTGCTGCATCACACTGCTGACTCATGTCAAGTTTGTGGTCAACCAAAACTCCTAGATCCTTTTCACATGTACTGCTCTCAAGCCAGGTGTCTCCCATCCTGTATTTGTGCCTTTCATTTTTTTTGCCCAAGTGTAGTACTTTACATTTCTCCTTGTTAAAATTCATCTTGTTTGCTTTGGCCCAGTTGTCTAATCTGTTAAGGTCATTCTGAAGTGTGATCCTGTCCTCTGGGGTGTTAGCCACCCCTCCCAATTTGGTGTCATCTGCAAACTTGCTCAGGATTCCCTCAAGCCCATCATCCAAGTCATTGATAAAGATGTTGAACAAGACTGGGCCCAAGACAGAACCCTGTGGCACCCCACTAGTCACTACTCTCCAGGATGAGGAGGAGCCATTGATGAGCACCCTTTGGGTTCGGTCAGTAAGCCAGCTACAAATCCACTGAATGGTAGCATTGTCTAGCCCACATTTTACCAGCTTCTTTACAAGAATATCATGGGGCACCTTGTCAAAGGCCTTGCTGAAATCAAGATAGGCTACATCCACATGCTTCACTTTATCTCAGTTGCTCTCTTTTAATATTTTCATGGTAGTTTTGTTGTCATAAACCAAGTTGGCATATAGTACTTTGGTTCTTGTTTCTATGAAGACTTCCTTTCTTAGGTATGGTGATGGTTTTCTCCTTGGCATTGTGAGAATATCCTCTAGTCATTGATTGTGAATATATGGTTTCCTGTGATTTAAAACCTCTACTTAAATAGTAATGAAGTGTTGATGTAAATGGGCTATAAATTAAAATGTGTATCTATATATTGTTGTGTTAAAGAGTTATTAAATAATAGCCACTATTTTGTTTGCTAAAAAATATTTTGAAAAGGGCTCAGTCTGCATTGAGAAAGTGTGATGAAGAAGCTTTTGAAAGCCTGAAACAGAATGAGTAACTAAGAAAAGAAAGGTCTCTAGGCGATGAGAACTTATGCCAAAACAAATATATTAGTAGGTTGCCATGTCTTCTTTGATACTACTTCATACATTCCATGCTGATCCTGGTATTGAAAACAGATTTGTGTACTAAGCCTGTTGAGACCAGAGGTTGCAAGCACTTGCAGGCTTCAGCAGTGTATCAGACGTATGTCATTTCCTCTGCCCAGGGAGAAAGTGCTCCTACACCGAACATGGCACTAGGTTAAGCTTTTTAAGTGCTTGGCTTAATTAGCATCTCACTTGTTGACAGAATGCCAGATATTTAATGGTGTGCCTTTAATGCTTATTGATAATTTAAATCATGTTGGTTAGAGCATGGTGCTGATAATGCCAGGGATGCCGGTTTGATCCCCGTATGGGACAGCTGCATTGCAGGAGGTTGGACTAGATGATCCTCAGGTTCCCTTCCAACTCTATAATCCTATGATTCTATGTTGTTATTAAAGCATCCTCACATTGTACATCTGAATAATCCTACTAATGTACATATAGCCATAGAAACATCTATGTATTTCAATAAGAGAAGTTCTTTAAAGCAAGCAGCAGTGCTAATAATATACCCTGAATTATTCTTTCCTAGGGCTATTTGGAGGATACACGGTAGATTTTGTGTAAGAGAACAGGGCGAGAGGGATTGGGGAGGGGATGGAGTGGGGTCTTTGGATAACCAGAATTTAAATACAGTGGTACCTCTACTTACGAATTTAATGCGTTCCGAACGCACATTTGTAAGTCGAAAAAAATTGTAAGTCGAATCCCATAGGAATGCATTGGGAGAAAAAATTCGTAAGTAGAAGCAACCCTATCTAAAAATTCGTAAGTAGAAAAAAATCCTATCTAAACTGCATCCAAGATGGCGGACGGAGCTCCATTCGTAAGTAGAAACATTTGTAAGTAGAGTTATTCGTAACTAGAGGTACCACTGTAATTGAAATGTATGAAGTCATGATCAAGGGTAGCCATTTTTTTATATTATGATTTGGAATATAAGGGAGTTTTCTGCTAATTCTCTAATTTGAGAAGTAAGAGCTGAACATAACCTGCTTTGGCATCGTGTAGTACCTGTGTTTCTCCGAAAATAAGACACCGTCTTATATTTATTTTTCCTCAAAAAAACACACTATGGCTTATTTTCAGGGGATGTCTTATATTCCTTGAATGCTTAAAAATCCTGCTATGGCTTATTTTATGGCTGCGTCTTATTTTTGGAGAAACAGGGTAGGATGGTACTTTATCAAATCATAGAATGCAGATTATCAAATGAGTTGGCGTGATGTACTGTATTAGAACAGAAGTAGGATACTAACAATTGAAAATCTTACTCTTTCTGTTTCCTTTCTTTTGTTCTGTAATTCCCCTTCTTAGAAAGTAAATCAAAAGGTCTTCAGTGGGTGATAGATACAACCATTGCATATCCCAAAGCTGAACCCCTAGACATCCAGACCTGGATTCTTGGCTACAGGCGACCAACAATCACACATGTACATTACAGGTAGGAAAAATATGTTTGTCTTCTGTTAATTTTGAATCGAGACCTGGAACAAATATGTTAGGTACTTGTAGGACATTTTGGAATATGACTGGCTTGAAATAAAATTTTCACATTACTTTATTCTTTGTTTTTGGACAGGCAAATTACTTTCAATAAGTTAACTTGGGGGGTGTATGTTGGTATGGTAGATAGAAGTTGCTGTGGGGATAGGTGAGGTTTTTTTTTTACCTCCCAATAGCAATAAGAAAGTCAGACTATAACAGCATACTCCTTGAATTAAAGCCAGTACTTCAGTTATAGTCAAATGTGTCTTTTGAAAACCAAAGCAAGGAAGTTGTTCCTCGCTTGGCTAATAACTGGACATAGAGACCCTATCTACCCATCCATGGTGATCTTACATACCATCATACGATATGGCCCTTGCAAGTGTGGCAAACATTTACTGGGTCTGCCCATGACTTCTGTAATGAAGAATGCTGAATGCCAAGTCAGTCTTCAATAAACCATGCGGAGCCATGCTTTGATCATGGATGAGCAGGTGTATCACCAAGACCTGTGTGGGGCAGCTGGGCTGGCCAGATCTGACTTGGCTCTGCCCATCAGGTGTGACGTCAGACATCAGTCATGCACATTTGCCAAAGAAGTCTGGTTAGTCTTGCGTTCACCTGCCATATGCCCACCATGCGTTTACATGTATTTGCCCTGCAAACAATAGTGGTGTTTACTACAAGACTCGCTTTCAAGGTATCTAGCCTGGATTTGCCACACACAGCATAAAGTGGTCCTCAGATAATGGCACGAAGCAAGTAGATAGAGGCTTTGGAAAATTTACTGAATATTGGGGGCCAATTACATTTAGTTTTAATGCATACAGCCTACAACTAACAGACCACTGAGTGCAGGCTAGAGAGTGGGGGTTGAGCCCACCTTTCCACAGTGACCTGTCACTAAGTCTGGCTGCTAACCTGCCTGAGTTGCCTGAAATAGCTTGGGAGAAATATATTTGGAAGAGGAGAAGGGTCAGCATTTACTGTTTTCTTCTGTTCTCTCTTTCTCGGGTCCAGTTTGGACAACCATTCCTGTCTTGTTTATGAATCCAGTAACAAGTGCTCCTCCCTCCCTTACCCCTTTGCTCCTTCCATCACACTCTGGCTTCATCATGAAGATCCTGACCTGCATTAAGCCAGATTCCCCCACTTTTTGTGCAATGCAAAGCTCTGCTTTAGAACAAGCCAAGATCTTCATGCTGAAGCTGGCACACAGCGGAAGGAGAGAAGGGTTTAAGGAGGGTTATGATATTTGATACAAAAATAGTCAAGTGGATTTATTAAAATTTAGAAATGTATGTTCCCCCTTTTCTTCAGTCCACTTACCGTTCCAGAGTTCAGCTCCATAGAAAATGTTCTGTGTAATTTCAGCAGAAGCCAGCTGTGCACAGTTTAAATTGCCTGTGATACTATCAAGGAACATTTTACCCTCCCATGTAACCCCTGGAGCAGTTTTGTGCTTTATTTGGTGACAGTTGAAATGCATGCAGCAGTTTTTAAACATTAAAAAGGTGAACCTTCCACTTGAAGCATTAAGGGAGAGAGGTAAGACCAAAGGTCAAGTCAGGAATCTACTGGTATGCATGCAGTTGTGAATCCAGGAGACCAGGATGACAGATCAGTGGGGGAAATGCTTGGGTGGGGGAGAACATTTGAACAGAGCTGAGACCTGGCACTTCATAATCCTATTCAGTCACCTCCCAGGTCCCCCTTGAGAACATGTATTGTATATAAAACATTGCACACACAGCTGCAGCCTGTTCCTGAAAATCTTTTCAGTGTTGTGCATTAGAGTTTAAATAGCACTCAGAAATCTGCTGAAGGTAATGAAAACATAACAGTGTAGGAAGGGCGAATGAAAGGTGGAATGGCAAACAGAATCCTATTATGAAAGACTTTTTCTTTTGGAGACTAAACTCAACTAGTCATTTCATGCCTTTAACTGGAAGGCCAATGCACAGCAGTCTTACGTAAGAGAAGCCAAAAGGCACTTACGTTAAAGAGATCGCTAATGAGAATGGAGAGCAGCTACTTTCTTGACCTTTCGATATCTTCCAGGCTTGTTGAAGCTAAAACGTAATAGCAAGATCCTGGAGAAAAAGAGAGGCCGTGATGATGTGAATGGAAATTTGTTGGTGAAATGAGTAAGATAAATATTTGGCGGTTGAAGTGAGCGTGAAATTTTCCATTCAGTAAATTAACTTTTTGTCATGGGGCAATGAAACGATGTTCCTCTAGCTAGCCATCCTATTATGATATGTATAATGAAGGCTTGAGGGGGTGCAATTTGATCTTGTGTTTTGGAGTATTTGAGGCATAGAGTTAAGTGCTATAGTGATAGCACAATAGGATGCTTTTCCCTGGCTCTTCCTTTGAGGACTGACCCTGGCTGTTGTGGCATAAATGATGCTGTTCTGACATTAAGGAAAAGTCCTGTTTGGTGCACAATTGCCCCCCCCCAACACTCTCCTTTGCAGCAGATAGAGGGAATATAGGGTAATACTAGTTGTCCGTACTTCGCTTACTAAATTGAAATTCTGAATCCAGGGAACTAGAATGTGTTCAGGAACAGAAGGCACTGCATATGTGCAGACATGTTTTATTTACATATGAATAGAATTATAAATGTTGAAGATGCAATGGGAACCGGCCTTGAGAAAGGAGCAGAGGAAAGTTGGAGAAGAAATGTGCCAACATAAATATGCTTGATGGACGCTCCTCATTGTGAAATATGAATTGGACTGGTTTGGTACAGGGAACCAATGTTTGAATATAAGAACTTTCAGAGTCTGCATTCCCCCCCCCCCCAAAAAAGTACATTGACAAGGTGGTAGAAGAGCTTTCTTAGTGGCTGCACTGACTGCATCTTCCTTCCTAAGGAGAACTGTTTTGCCTCCTCTTTATAGTCTTTTACCAACAGGTGATGACTTTTTCTTTCTTTAATCTTTTGCTTAGACATGCCCTCAGATTGATTGCACTTGACTAATTAAGGTATTTGAAAAAGAAGTGTATCTGAAGAAGTGTGCATGCACATGAAAGCTTATACCTAGAACAAACTTAGTTGGTCTCTAAGGTGCTACTGGACAATTTTTAAATTTTGACTGCGTCAGGCCAACACGGCTACCTACCTGAATCTAATATATTTGAAGTGTGCCCCTAAATATTGTTGTAAGAGATGAGTCCAACAAATTGGTCACTTTTTAAAGTTATGCAAACAGTTCTTCTGAGAATAGAATGAATAAATGCTGTAGTGGAGAATATGCCAGGTCCTGTTCCAGAGTTCACCTGATTCACCTTACAAATGGAAAATTATTCCATATGTCTAGTGTACTGTTCTGTCTGTCTTTGAAATGCAGGATTTTTCCAATTAAAGATGTACCTGTTGAGCCTGCAGCCCTCACCGTTTGGTTGTATCAACGGTTCATCGAAAAGGAGGATCTTTTGTCACACTTTTACAAAACAGGTAACACTTTCTTAAGATAAAAAGCAAGCATTTTTAAAATTCGGCTCCTTTCATGCATGTTTTCACTTAATGTTCAACTAATTAGAAGTCCAGGATTAAGCTTTCCACTATAATTAGAGATGTGAAGGTGGACGTTTTCTCCCAATTTTTCTATTTTCCTGTTCCCCCTCCCCCCCCCCAAAAAAAGAAAAATTGGGAAAGCCCTATGGTTTCTCCCAATTTTTCTGGGTTTTCCCCAAGCCACCCCATCTCTAGTTATCATCTCAGGCCTTGGGCATTGCATTTCTAATGTACCTGAATTTTGCGCAACTTTTTCTTTTTCTTTTTGTATTGTTGGCTTTGTTATGTGCCAGTTAATAAATAACATATTCAAAAATGATTCTTTTTAAAAAGTATTGAACGTGCCACTTTCAGCCCAGTCCTCTACATGTCTACTCAAAAGTAAGCCTCATTGAATTCAGTAGGGCTTTTATTGCAGCATGAATTTAAGATTGCAGGCATGGGATCAGCCATGCGGGTATTGCAAAAGTTGGCGTTACATATTCTCTTACCGTCTTGCTGCACTTCGTGATGCTATTGCATGGGAGTCGAGATACAGAGCGGCATGAGCCTTTGGGAAGGGCAACAGGAAAATTCTCCTTCCACAGTAGCTGGAGGGAATGTTCTGACATGTGAAGAGGGGAAAGCATAACTTGTAAAGAGTGGTAATGCTGAAGTGGAGGAAGATTCCCCAGTGAGAATTAAAGCATTTTAAAATGCACATGTTATTTTAACTTTATATGCTGCTACCATGCTGCCCGAGGTAGTTCTTAACAAATGTTTACAAATCTCATTCTGAAAGCCTAACTCAGGCTTCTTCAACCTCGGCCCTCCAGATGTTTTGAGACTACAATTCCCATCATCCCTGACCACTAGTCCTGCTACCTTGGGATCATGGGAGTTGTAGGCCAAAAACATCTGGATGCCCGAGTTTGAGGAAGCCTGGCTTAACCGATTGAGCCCTTTTTCTCTAGGTCTACTAGGAAGATCCAAGCAATCAGCTCTCCACCCTATGCACATTAGGGAAATCTGATACCATCTGTAGGTGGAGGCTGCTTTACAAATAATTAGCTTTACCTGCCCTTTGGATCCTTTCCAACTCTACAGTTCTATGTTTCTAATTACTACATATGCCACGCACCCAGTATATTAATGTGTATACAAATCTGCCAAGCCATTGTCATGCTGTCTCATTGCAAAAATGGCGCAGCTGTTGCTTCCTTAATTTCACTTGAAATTCGGGGAAATTATGGAGGGCCTAAGAAGCTAAACAAATCTGCAATCCTGTAGATCCAAATCTGTCCTTTTCTCCTACTGCAGAGAAGAAGAAAACACACTAGCGAAACTTAATTATGTTATGAGATGGCTTGTTGAGTAACCCTTATCTTGATTAATTAGAGCAGTGCTGTGCTATATCTGCATTGCACCGAGTTCTTGTTCTGTCCATGATGTGGCAACACACTGAAAAGGCAGCTTGAATGTGTAACTAACAGACTGTTCCTTCTCTTCCAGGAGCATTCCCCCCTTTGCAGGGACAGACAGAAATTGTTTCCCGGGAGATGACCCTTAGCAATTTGTGGCTGATACTCGTACAGTTGTTTGCGTTTTTGTCAGGTGGTATGTGGTACTGTGTTCTTCAGTATTTTTATCAATGCCTATTTTAAAAGGTGAATGAATGGGACCTAAGAACAAAAGGAGGAACTTGGTACTTTACAGAGTGCATCATGTTATGTTCAAATGTGAATATACCAGGATAAAGGAACATTACTGGATGGACTTTCTCCCCCTTCGGGAATTTTAAACTCCGCTAGGAGAGAGAATCAGTAACACAGCAACCTAATGATGTATTTTAAGAACTGTCCATATTTTTAAAGGGTGTGTCTTCCTCGCACATCCACGTCAGCAAATTCGGTGTTTGAACAGGAGATACAATTATACAACCACCACAGGTGAACATCTGCAGCAAGATTGCTTTCACCGCAGGTAGTATTCAGCATTAGTAAAAACTTGGAATCTTCAGCAACTTTCTCTCCAGTAGTCTGTACTGCAAGTCTTGTGGTAGAGATCCCTCATCTGCACAAGCTCAAGTTGTATTGTAATTAATCATGCTGGATCTGTTTAATGTACTCTGCAGACCTGGTTATGGTATTGTGAGTGCCCCATGTTACCTGTTTAGTAGAGACCTCTCTCTTCTTCTTCTTCTTCTGGAAAAAAATATCTCAGTGAGATCTTGTATGGGAAAGCTAGAAAAGGAAAAGCGCTCTGCAAAAGGCATTACTGTGCCATGAAGTATTGAAGAAATTGTGCATACCTCATTGACCCATCTGTTCTTACCATGTTTTCTGTCTTTCCTTGTGTAAAGGTACTTCAAAGATGGCACATCACATAACCCGCTTTCCGTTCTGGTTTTACGGTGCATTTTGTAAATTGGTAGGGATCTTTTCTTTCTTTCTTTGCAAAACAATTTTGAAAATGCAATACAGTGGTAGAAAAGAGCATAGCTTGAAAGGAATTTTGATGCTGTCCATGACAAATTGGATTCTTGATAGCTATTAGCAGTTCAGAAAGGTCTGTGGATTGCCATCCCTAAAGTGTACCTGTTGCCACAGTCTAGCCCAGGTGATATGGGTGGGCGTTGTTTTTAACCTTTATAGAGGCCTTTTTCCATTTGACACAACAGTACTGGAACATCCATGTGAGGGTTTATGCCAAGCACCACAATTCTTTGCTTATAGGGGGGAAATATAAAAGGAAGTTAGCAGAGTCATGAAACAGTATATCTAGTCATTGGGTAAAACGTTTGCTTTACCATCCTCAACTAATGTAAAAATTCTCTGAACCATGAAGAGCATTACGAAATCTGCCATCTTGCTGAAAAATGTCACTGTCATAGAAAGGGAATTTCAATTTAAGAGGCAGACTGGCACTAAAGCAGGATTTCAGGTAATAACGTTACAGTTTTATAATGGTTTTGAAGGAAATATATTTGTTACCTATCACTCTTGGAACGTTTGGCATCCTGTCTGTATGACTATATGAAGATATATTTAAAAAGAACCATTCCTAGGAAACAGTTCCTAATTTCCACATACAGACGCGCAAACGAAGCTTGAATGACAGAATGTTGTCTTTTTATGGACTGTAAGTTTTTCTAAGAGCCAAGCCAAGCCAACAGTAGTTGTCTGTGCTAAGTTTGAGGTATATATTCTCCTGGTTTCCCCCCCCAAAGTCACATGAGAACCAATTTTGGTGAGTAGTATACAAAATAAAAATATAAAACCACAGCATCATCCTTTTTTCTTTTGCTTTGAGTGGGGAAGAGGGGGAATGGGAAGAGATGAATTTCCCCTAGCTATGGGAATGAAACGTCACCTTACCGAATACAGGCGAATAGTGTTTTTAAATAATGAAATGCATTTTGGCATGGATGATGGCAACATCCGCCATTCATTCTAGAAGATAACTCCAGTACATTTCACTGGAATGAGACCACTGCAGATACAATGGGAAAAGTCAGTTGGCAGTTCAGACCTGCTTTTTGAACTTCATGCAAACTTAAGGATAAAACATAGAAATAAAATCCATTTTAAATAAAGCACTTCTTACAGAAGGAAGCCTTTGGGGGGGGGAGTGGCCAGAGTTCTTTGGTTTTTAATCCTCCTTGCCTTGTTGAGTTATAGCAAGCAGTTTGCTTCATTTCTGGTACTGATGTATGTAGCTTCGATCCTGAATGACAAACATCTTGAACTGGGATGCAAAGCAGCAGCTGCTGTTTTAGTGTATAATTTATTTGGACATACGACCTATTTTAGGAAGGGCGTGATTATTCTCAAAACAAAGACTTGCATCCATGGGCGTAGCCAGGATTTTTTGTGGGGGGGGGAGGACTTTTGTTAGGGGAGGCAGAACCGACATGATTGGTCAGTTAAGTATTTCTATTGTTTTACTTGATCGGGGGTGGGGGTGGGTGCTGCTGCTGCTGCTGCTGCTGCTGCTCTCCCTGCCTCCTTGGCTATGCCCATGCTTGCATCTAAATGTAGGTAGTGAAAATTAGGTATGCATTGTGCTGCTTCATCAGACTTCCTGTTTGTTCTGCTATAGCTGCATTGAATTCATCAGAACCAAATCCAGAGTACGTTTGCGGAATACAGAAAAATGGAAAGTTAGTTAAGAGAACATTTTTAAAATGTGTGTATATATACATGAAATGCTGTATATACGCAGTAGGTTGGTCCAGTTTTGAGTACAGTAAAGGTAAAGGTACCCCTGACCGTTAGGTCCAGTCACGGACGACTCTGGGGTTGCACGCTCATCTCGCTCTATAGGCCGAGGGAGCCGGCGTTTTTCCGCAGACAGCTTCCAGGTCATGTGGCCAGCATGACTAAGCTGCTTCTGGCGAACCAGAGCAGCGCACGGAAACGCCGTTTGCCTTCCCGCCGGAGTGGAACCTATTTATCTACTTGCACTTTAACATGCTTTCGAACTGCTAGGTTGGCAGGAGCTGGGGCTGAACAACGGGAGCTCGCCCCGTCGTGGGGATTCGAACTGCTGACCTTCCAATCAGCAAGCCCTAGGCTCTGTGGTTTAGACCATAGTGCCGCCTGTGTCCTTTTGAGTACAGTAGTTCAGTTGAAAACGCCCTGTGTTAATGTTGGCTTGAGCCTTCCATTTAATGAAGTATTTCATAGTGAGTGAGGGTTCAACATAGGCATCTGGTTGGCCAGAGGATGCTGTCATTGGCCTGTTCCAGCAGGCTCTTTTGTTCTTATGAGTGGACATTGTCCTGGGTTGTCTGCCTCTTACAAAGAGGAGACAGAGGATTCATTGCACATTGGAATATAATGAACTTCCTCAACATCTTTTGCATCACCTAATCCGACATAAGACAGTATCTTACAATTCTGTATCCAAATTGTAGAGTTGGAAGCGACCCCGAGGGTCATCAATTCCAACCCCCTGCAATGCAGGAATTTCAACTAGATCACACTTTACAGATGGCCATCCAACCTCTGCTTTAAAACCTCCAGTGAAGCCCACCAACTTCCAAGGGAGTCCGTTCCACTGTTAAACAGCTCTTACCATCAGAAAGTTCTTCTTGATGATGATAAAAATATTAATATTAATAATAATAATTTTATTATTTAAGTCCCGCCCATCTGAGTTGCCCCAGCCAGTCCGGGTGGCTTCCAACACATCTAAAAACATAATAAAACATCAGAGTTGTTTAGTTGGAATCTCCTTTCTTGTAACTTGAATCCATTGGTTCGAGTCATCTAGATGAGCACCTCGCAGTTCCATCTTTGCAGCAGCTAGCTCACATTACAATTCATGTTCCTCTGTGTAAGCATACAATGAAAGAGGTGCATTTATATAATGGTATCAGAATAGTTGAAGATTAGAAAGGGACCACTAATTTGTGTCGAACTACTTCAATAGGCACCCTTGCTTTCTCTCCAAAAACATAGTGTAGAGCCAGCTCATCCCATGCTGAAGCTTACCATACTTGTATGCCATCATACGGGGATTGGTGGCTGTGGGACATACCTTGATGCGTTGGGGTCATCATGCAAAACTCTCCTGGCAATTCAGACATTGTGACTCTCTAACACACACATGCATTTTTCATCAGCGTGACTGGAGGATGTAATGTTAGACTCTGAATCATAATTATTTTAAAATTAATTATTAAATTTGTATACTGCCCTTCACCCGTAGAATTACAACATAAAGAACACAAAGTACACGATAAAAAGAAGAACAAGAACAAACTGTTAATCCCACACACACGCACAGAGCACACTTAAAAGTTCATCAGATGTTAGTTGGCCAAAGGCCTGGTTGAAGAGGAACCCTTTCATCTGGCGCCAAAAGGTGTATAATGAAGGCACCAGCTGAACCTCCCTAGGGAGAGCATTCCACGATAATGAAGGCTTCTTTGGCAAAGCCTGAATGGTGGATGGCAAACACCCACTCACAAAGCTCGATTTACTATGCCCTGCGTATTTATTTTCTATCCAGAATAGTTTGTGTAGAATAATATGCCCAGCAGAACATTGTTTTAACAAATCTAACTGCTTTACATGAGACAGTTTCATTTCAACATTATGGAACAGTAGAAAACACAAGGATAAAAATTACGATGCTTTCTCAGGTTTGGTGTGGGTGTTGGAGATTCAGCTGAACCTATTTTTAGTCTTGCAATTTTGCATCAGTATGTTGACTAGGTAGTGTAAAACATCAACCGAAGAAGATTTTAAGCGTTTTGAAGGCTAACCATTTATTAACAAGAAACCATCATGGCCTTAACCGTTTTAAGGTGATGCGTGCCATTCACACAGATCCCTTCCTCCCCACTCTTTGAGTTGAAAGTCACTGTTCTGCAAGCTTTCTTAACGTTTGCGCGTTATGCTGTTTTTAGCAAGAACTTCTGTTACAGTTACAATTGTAAACCTTACTTTATAAAGATCCAAAGGTCTTGTGGTGTTCAGGAAGCAAGACCATACTCCTTTGAAATCCAGCCAAAATATGGTGGATGTCAGGTCTGATCTGCAAACGTTCGTTTTTGCGACTTGGTTTGTTCAGCACGTGACTCATAACTGAATGTGCGAACTGCTTTTATGGAAAAGCATTGCATTGCGAAGTAATGTTGAGCCTGTGGTCAGTGATGGCTCATTGAGAGATAGAACATGCGTCTGTGAACTGGGCCAGTCTAATACAATTATGCAAACCATGCCTAACCTACCTATATCTACTCCACGGCTTCTTTTCATTTTAATGGGGACCCCCTTATTACAGTATATCCTAACGCTGCAGCACTTGGTGTTCTGTGCCCCAAAGCTGCTTTCTGGAAACAAGGATACCAAACAATTGTGTGGGGCAGCAGTTCAGGCTTTGAGAATTTCCTCTAGATAAAACGTTACATGCACTTGGGACCAAAGTTAATGAATTTCTTTCTGGACTTCTCAGCATACAGGTTGGTATGAATGAATGAATGGTATTGACACTTGGCCTTTGGCCGTGGATTTCTGTTTCTCCCAAAAACAAACACAACAAAGCTTACAGCTGAAGCTACCATACTGGCGAGGGGAGGTGGGGAGCCACATGAAAAAGTACATATGAAATAACCATGTTTTGCAGAGTTATACGCTTGGTTTTGTAAGGAGGGAGTTGGAAAGGGAAGATTAAACTGCAAGGTCATCACAATTAGTTGTGAATTACTTTTGTTGCTCTTGTACAAAACTTGTAGGTTGTCCTGTTGAATACCTGCCTACGAAAATTCCTTAAACATATGGTGGCTTTGAGAAAGTCTATGCATTTTATTGTTATACTTCTTAAATGTCCAGTAAAATCTTGCATTGAATTTCCTCCTTGATGGTGATGAAGATGATGGGGTTTGGGATGCCATATTCTTTAGTTTGGTCTCTTGCCTTCTCTTTTGTGTATCTTTTTCTTCCCCTTTTATTTTATGCCATATGTGATTGGAATGACTACAGGCACCATGGGGTGATTCTGTTAAAGGACTGGTCACATTTGGATTTTGTGCTTCAAGTTGATTTTTTTCTCTCAGAAACGTTTTCTTTATCAAAATAAATAACCAATCAACATTCTTCTTTTTTATACTTCTGCAGATACCAAAAATGCTTTCATCTTCGCAGGCAAATATATGGCATTATTGGGTTTGGAGTTTTTGTTTTCCATATTACAGCTGTTAATAGACAAGAAAGGGAAATAATGTGCTGGGTTCATTTTGTTTCCCATAAAACATTGAATCGGTTGTGTTATTTGTTCTTGCTGCAAGTTTGTATGTGTGTTAGCTAAATATATGGTTTGTTAATTCTGCTTCCAGCTGGAATAGTTCTATTTATAGTTCTCAGGAATAGCATAGAGACTCGTCTTTTTCTGCAAGAAGGGACTGGATTGTCACCTGCCATTTTAACTCAGTCACAGTAATAACTGCATAGATGTTTGCAGGGATCTAGTGACCAATATAAAGGTATGAACATTTCAGAGTTGCTTAAGGGAAAGAAGAAGGCTGCTGCCATAACGTATCTTTGTTTGTTTGTTTGTTTGTTTGAAATGTATGCAACCACTTTGAAGAACGTTTAGCTTAAAATAAGCAATACAGGGTGCCATGGTGCCATGGACTTACAGCCCTGCGATGCAGCGCTCTAGTAACACTAAGGCCTGGTTCAGGTTAAAAGCAACACCACAGGGAGAAGGTGTGGCTTTGTAAGCTGACAGAACTTCTGTAGAGACACTACTTTGCAAGCGCAAATGAGGGTTGCCTCTATGGCCGTGATTATGCAACTACACGACCCTTTTTGTGAGTTGCCACTGTAGCTCAGATTTGCATGTGGCTGGGTAGGGCGTGCTATAAGAACACCATTGTGAGGTTGAGTCCTACACAAACCTGGCGGAAGCCCTTGTTTGCACAGAGATGCCATTAGTCTGAACCCTTAGTCAAGTGGTGTCAATGTTTTAAGCAAAGTGGCCGTAATAGGAAAGTAGAAACAAATGGAACTCTTAGGAGCGAGCCGAAGCACATTGCGCAGCCCAAAGAACTGTGCATTGTGGTTACTGTCTACCTCTTTGTTTCACCTCTGGATTTTGTTTGGGTTTGGATTTTGTTCTTTGTGCTGATGATGAAAGTGTTATTTTTTAAATCAAAATCAAAACGTAGGGGGAATGAAGTTTAAAGCACTACAAGATCCAGTGCTGACCAGCCCTGTTCTGCACGTCTTTGACAAAAGCCATTGTTTTTAATTCCTAATATAAATAATGTTTGTAAAGTTCCTTCCTGCTAGGGGGGAAATATGTATTTTTAAAAAAGGGGGGGGGGAATCTGTCTTTTGGCTGTAAGAATGTCAGCTGTATGAGCAGGTGTGATCATATCATAACATGCTGATTGGATATAAATCAATAAAGTTTATACCTCTCAGGACTCTTTGTGCTTGGTCTTTTGGGTAATCTATTGGCATGCTCCAACATGTGGGCAGAGAGAAAGTGATGTACTGATTCAGGTCATGTGAATTATGTAATGAACCTTGGCCAGAAACTAACACAAATTTGTTGACTCGAGTACCAGAATGGCATTGGAAAAATAGCAAAGAGCACAGTGGAAATGAGGTTAGAGGTTGCAAAGGAGTAAGTTGGAAAGTATGTGCCAGAGTTTACAAGCCAGTCTAGATCTAAGCACAGTGGTACCTTGGTTCTCAAACTTAATCCGTTCCGGAAGTCTGTTCCAAAACCAAGGTGCACTTTCCAATAGAAAGTAATGCAAAATGGATTAATCTGTTCCAGACTTTTAAAAATAACCCCTAAAAGAGAAATTTAACATAAATTTTACTATCTTAATGAGACCATTAATCCATAAAATGAAAGCAATAAACAATGTCCTGCAGTAACACAATCAGTAGCTGAACTGGGTTCCACAGTCACAAAACCGCCTGCAAAAACGCAAAATAAATAGCAAAAACAGACCTAAACATAACACTCAAAATCAGAAGAGTAAAACTCAAAACGTGTGGCACTCAAAACGTGTGGCACTCAAATCAGAAGAGTAAAACTCAAAACAGAGCACATTCGGCTTTTGAAAAAAGTGCAAATCGGAACACCTCCGGGTTTGCAGTGTTTGGGTTTCAAGTTGTTCGAGATCCTAGGCGTTTGAGAACCAAGAAAAGGAGTGAGCTACGAGGAGGGGCATTCACTTTCATTTTTACACCACTGATAAATTACTCAAACATATTTGTAGATGATCGGTGTTCTAAAATTACAGGTTCAGGAAGGGGAAGGGAAAACTCCCGTTGTGATCACTGTTACTCCGCGTGGACTAGAAATAAGGATTAGCGCTCATGAGTTACCATAGTACCAAAACAGCAACAATAGGCAATGCTGCTAAACTTCCTGTTTCCCTTTTACTGCCACCCATTTTTTGAGAGACTAGGTCTGAAACCCCTGAATCGATGGCCTACTGTAGCTGCCTGTGCAATGCAATTCTAAGTGCATAGATGTGCCAAACAAAACAAAGGAGGGAGAAGCGTATTTATATGTTGACAGACATAAAGTCTGAGAAATTTGTTATGTTCCTTTGTTGCCAGTTGTATCTATCCTTGATCCATGCCCTCAAAGCTCTGCAAATAGGTGTCCTGATTGTAACAGAGCAGGGGGGATTCTGCACTGTTGTTATTTTTGGGTTAGATTCAATCACAACACCAACAAAATCAGGTTGCGCAATTAAAGCTGTTTTGGCACACTTGCACAACAAACTTGCTTCCCCCCCCCCCAAAAAAAATATCCAGACACTTTGAAATTAGGAAAGAAATGGGGCATTGCACCTGGAATGTGGGCAGGGGCAGAGCAAGCGGGGGGGGGGTGACAGACACTGGGGGGGGTGACAGACACTCGGCCTCCCTGGCTCGCCTCCGCCCACATATGCACAGTCCGTTTGGGGTGGCACCCCTTAACGAGTCACCGTGCACCAGCGGTGCTCTGTGGAGCCGCCGCAGGCCAGCGGCACCCCAATCAGACTGCGCACGTGCTGGATCCAGCGCCTGCACAGTCCGATCGAGGTGCCGCTGGCCTGCAGCGGCTCCACGGTGTTCCGGACGCGCTTGGCAACCCTTACGGGGTGTCGCTCTCACATGGCACCCCTTAATGGGATGCTGTGCACAAGCGGTATTCCGTGGAGCCGCTGCAGGCCAGCGGCACCCCGATTGGACTGCACAAGCGCCGGATCCAGCGCGTGCGCAGTCAGCACAGGGTCACCGTGACCCTGTGCTGACTGTGCACGCGCTAGATCTGGCGCTACATAACGGCGCATGCGTTGTTACGTAGCGCCCCCGTGCCCCCAGGTGCATGGCAATTTGCTGCCCCGGGTGTCGCAGCGTCCCCCTACGCCTCTGTGTGTGGGGTAACACTTGCTGGAGAGAAGAAGAGTTTAGACTTGATATCCCGCCTTTCACTCTCCTTAGGTAAAGGTAAAGGGACCCCTGACCATTAGGTCCAGCTGTGACTGACTCTGGGGTTACGGCGCTCATCTCGCTCTATTGGCCAAGGGAGCTGGCGTACAGCTTCCAGGTCATGTGGCCAGCATGACTAAGCCACTTCTGGCGAACCAGAGCAGCGCACGGAAACACCGTTTGCCTTCCCGCTGGAGTGGTACCTATTTATCTACTTGCATTTTGACATGCTTTCGAACTGCTAGGTGGGCAGGAGCTGGGACCCAGCAACGGGAGCTCACCTCGTGGGGATTCAAACCACCGACCTTCTGATCGGCAAGCCCTAGGCTCTGTGGTCTCAAAGCAGCTAACAATCTCTTTTCTCTTCCTCCCCCCACAACAAACACACTGTGAGGTGTGACTAGCCCAAGGTCACCCAGCAGCTGCATGTGGAGGAGCAGGGAATCGAACCCAGTTCACCAGATTACGAGTCCACTGCTCTTAACCACTATACCACACTGGCTCTCAGAACGTCATATAATCTCCCCACCACAGAATGTCCTATAATCTCCCCGCCAGCTAATCCAAAGGCATGCTTAATAAATATCCGGTGCTGCTGAACCTCCCTACAAAGTTTGTGCAAACATACCAGGATTAATGCTCAATAAACTGAAACTGTATGGAAATGACCAATGTGCCTATTTTGGAGTGGGGCTTCTGGGTGTCATTACACTCAAGAAGAGAAGGTAGATTCTCATTTAATTGATGATGGGGGCATCCAATGCAAGGTAGAAGAATACATGGAGAATAAGTGGTTGAAATGTTAAATCCTTTAAACTTAAAGCATCAAGTCTTTTAGCTCAGCCTTTTTGATGTGATAGGAAGGACAAACCTAATGCAAAACATGAGTGTTTGTTAAAGGTACATGCAGCAAAGTCAGGAGACCAGTTGGAATAATTAGCACCAACACTGACTTAAGAACACAGTCACATGCTTCTTGCTGTTTATGCAAACATCCATTTAGGGAGTTTAGGTAGCACGTCTATTTTTATCATTGTGTTTTATTCAGAAGTTAAATGTAAAGCTGCAAACAAGAAAGTAGCTCATTTTTAATTAGGCTGCATGTGGTTTCAAAAACGAGATATATGTAGCATGTGAAAATGCCATACAATACTATCAAGTACCAATTCCAAGACTCAAACTGAGGGTTACTTTGTTTCTTTTTAAAATTCTCTTTTTGTAAATGTGTAACAGTTATCTTAAAAAATAAATAAATAACAATAACATTATCGAGCAATAGGAAGCATGGGGTCATTGGGGATAACATCCAGATTGCTTGCTTATTTATTTACTAGCAACGTTATACCAGGCATTGCTGGGAAAATTCCAGGAAACCAAGCCATCAGGGCAATTTTGAAATCTGTAGTTAAAATCAATGCCGTTTTGAAAGGTCCATTCCATCACCTTGATTCAGAACGGCACCCATTCAAAGATAGATGAAAATCTGCTCCCTCATCTGATACACAAACAACTTCCCAAAATATAGAGTAGATTATTGTGTTTACACTCCAGCTTTCCTCCAATAAAAGGCATTAGATTGAGAAACTGTATGGCGAAAGTTTACCCAGTGAGCTATTTGGCCGAAGGGAGAGTTGAATGCTGTGGTCTCCCAAGACCTATTCAAACACTTTAACCATTACATTACACTGACTTAACACCATGATTGTCCTGGCAAATGGTACAAGGTACAAGTTCTTTTTCATTCTGGATTCGACATTTAAATATTTGTATATTGCCCAATATTATAGCTGCCGGCTGATTTCCTCACACTTTTCTGCAAACAGATAAAGGGTGGTCAAGCTGTCAAAACAGTCTGGAAGCCTCAGAGGATGGCTTTTTCCTATAGCTGTTTTCTTCCACTTTTTAAAATCTTCAGAGTGTATGAAAACATGAGTTGACCACAATGTATGGAATATGGCAATAGGTGTTCTGGGCACACCAGCTACAAACATAATGCATAAGTGTATTTCCACATTTTCTATAAGGCCCCCTCTGTACAATGTTAAAGGTGACTGCAAAAGGAAATAAATTGCAGTTGGTATCAGTGCTACACTTACCATAACAGTATTGGAGTCATATTTGAGCATGCTCAGAAGAGTTGCAATTTAGGGGTTATGGCACTATCTGGAATGAAGAAATACAAGCTCCCTTGATTCCCATTCCGAGATTTTCTATTTCTAAATGGGGGAAAGGGGTTGTACAGGAGAGAGTGCATGCCCAGCCCACCTCCATATTGTAGAAATGGGAGCATACAGATTCGTTTCCCTTCTGTATTCTAAGGAGGCAGCAATGGCTGGTGCCCATTGGGTAGAAGGCGGAGAGGCCCACAATAGTCAGAGCCAGTGACAGGCAGACCGAATTAACTCCAGTTTTGTCCCCATCTTTCTCTGCTGAGCTTAAAAAGGAAAACAATGGAATTATGAAGGAGGAAGCTGATAGGCAGTACTGCCTCCTGGATTGGTTGTAGGTAAGAAGGCAGTGTTATGGACTGGCTGGATGCAGAGGAGGGGCGGGAGGCACCAGCTGGGGAAGGCTCTGAGCCAGGGGATTGGTGGTGGGACCAGAGCCGGATTTAGGTTTGTGAAATATACTCGGAGTCGAGAGTGAATTTCATGCTCTTTATTCAGCTCGTAGTCATCAAGGAGAAGAATGCCCTACTGTATTCCCAAAACCATCTGCTTATATACATTATTTACACAATGGGCTTTGCGTGATTGGCTACTTCAGGGCTACACCTGTGGGCCAATCAGTTTGTGGATTGACTTCTGCCAGCAGCCTGATTGGCTGCTCCTGCAGGCCAATCAGGTTGCGGATTCACTTCCACCTGGAGCTGGATTGGGTGGCTCCTGCGGACCAATCAGACTGCTGATTCTGGATCCTATTGTTCTATGATTCAGCTCAGTACATAACAGTTTGATCAGGCCCTAAGCCACTGGAGGTAATGGGCCCTTTATATGTCCAGCTGTCCTTTGTCAACACCAAATTGTTGCTGTTTTTTGTGTTGAATATATGTTATATGGTAATTTATGAACCTAATAGGTATCAAAAGCCATTTGCACATGCAGAATGTAGGCACCCTATATACAGAAATGAGCAAACCAGTGATATTTTAGGGAGCAGGCTAGCAGCCGGGGCCCATTACTTACATCATAGGAGCCTACACAGCACAAAACACTGTTGCTGTATGTAGGTTTTATTTTATTTGTTTTTTATCTTATATTTTGGAAATGTATTTTGGAATCCAATTTTTTTTCGGGGACCCCAAGAGAGTGGGGCCCTAAGCTATAGCTTGTTTAGCTTATACGTAAATTCGGCACTGGGTGAGACAATGATGAATGGCCAGAGGGAAAAGAGAGAGCAGACTGGGAGGAGGTGGTGGTGGAAGCTGGAGAGGCAACAGAGTTTAGTGAGCAGGAAGAGGCTGTGGCAGAGAGCAGTTCAGACCCTGAGGCTGGAGGGGAGAGGGGCCAGGACACAGAGATGAGGCAGGCTGCTGAAGAATCCAGTGAGTCTCCCCCTCCTGCTGTGACCAGCTCCTCTCCTCTCTGGTCTCTTAGAACTTGCAGGGAAACGAAACACGCAGAGAGGAGGAGGGTGGTTGTGCGCAGACACAGACTGAGACTGCATGGGAAAGACCCAGAAGAGGAGGAGTCCTGGTGGACACTGGGAAGGTGGGAACCTTAAGTGCTCTCAACTGCCTCATTGGGGCAAGATCACATAGAAAGTGTTGCTGAGACTATTAGGTCTGAGCTGTGGTTTGTTTCCTTGAATAAAGATTTGACTGCACTGGGTCTCGGGCGATTTATTGTTTCTGTTGTGGACCTACGCCTGAGTCCAGCCCTATAGGGCTGGCTCCCTAAAGCTGAAGAGGAATAGTTATTCATGGTTTAGCCCTGAACAGTTCCCCCCCCCACTCCAGTATCAGCTGAACTAGAAGACAAGTCAAAGCAGGGTAACTGACATCAGAAGCTGACATACCCTGTGCTTTGGCAAGAACACTTGGATCTTGAAAACATGGATCCCAGATGGTTTCGGGATATTGAAGCCGACCTTTTATTTTCTGAAGATTAACATGTTAATATCTTTTTTCCTTCTTTGACTGTTACTTGGAAAGGAAATAAAGGAGCAGAAAATGAAGTAGCTGTACTTCCAGGGCCATTTTAATTTTAAAAAATGAAGCATCATGCCCTTGCCATAGCTAGTCAGAGAAGAATCAATTACGTGAAGTCAACAGATAGATGCCAACTTGCTTTATTATTTACATTGGGGGTGATGAACCTGTGCTCTCCTGGTGTCTCTAGACTCCAAATCCCATCAGCCCTAGCAAGCCTGGCCAATGCTCGGAAGTTGCAATACGACATCTGAAATCTTCAATGTGCTCAGCTTCGGCTGGCTCATTCTTAGCGAACTGCTTCAGCCGAAGACACCAGAGTGTCTGGATTTGTTCATTTCTGCTGTTTTTATATAATACACGTCAACCTTGAAAACACCAGCCTCTGTCTTGACATAAAGAGGGGTGGGGGATTGGGCAAGAGGCATATCACATCTCTAGATACAGCTAATTAAATAAGAACCTTTTATTACCATGAAGCTTCGCAGATAATTTCATTACCTGCTGTGGGGAAAGAGGGTGAAATTAGAATGTGGAAGAGATGCGTTCTCCATTTTCATCTTTATGAGACTTCAGCTTATGGCCAGCTTCAAACACAATTGTAAACTTGTTCGTTTCATAGCAGATAAGCCTAACTGTGGCTGTTCTGTCTGTCTCATAATAATGTATAACAGAGAGTTCCCAGCAGGCTGTATTACTACCATGCGCTTTCTGTGGGGCTGCCCTTGGGCCTGATTTGGAAGCTTCAGCTGGTGCAGAATGTGGCAGCCAGGCTGTGGCCAATGGGAGCATCAGAGCAGGTGACCCCATTGTTAAAACAGCGTGTTGGCTGCCCATCTATTACCAAACCAGGTTTAAGGTCCTTATAGTTATTTACAAAGCCCTGAACAGCTTAGGTCCAGGGTACCTCAATGGACCACCTGAACCCTTATATTCCAGCTCAGTCGCAGGGGAGCATCACAGGTTGTTCCCCAAGTTGGTGAGGCTCATTTGACAACAACAAAACTAAGCATTTAGTGTCATTGACCCGGTATTGTGGAATACTCTGCCAACAAAGATTCAGCAAGCACCTTTCGTTCCAACTTTTAAATGCCTGCTGAAAAGTTTTCTATGCCATCGGGCTTATGCAGGCAACTAAGAATACAACGCGGGGACGTGGGTGGCGCTGTGGGTTAAACCACACAGCTTAGGGCTTGCCGATCAGAAGGTCGGCGGTTTGAATCCCCGCAATGGGGTGAGCTCCCGTTGCTCGGTCCCAGCTCCTGCCAACCTAGCAGTTTGAAAGCACATCAAAGTGCAAGTAGATAAATAGGTACCACTACAGCGGGAAGGTAAATGGCATTTCCGTGTGCTGCTCTGGTTCACCAGAAGCGGCTTTGTCATGCTGGCCACATGACCTGGAAGCTGTATGCCGGCTCCCTCGGCCAATAATGCGAGATGAGCGCCGCAACCCCAGAGTCGGTCATGACTGGACCTAATGGTCAGGGGTCCCTTTACCTTTACCTAAGAATACAACAGTTAGCTGATTTCTGATTTTAACATTTTATATGGTTTTGTGTACAATGGTTGTAAGCCGCTATGGTTTGTTTCAGTTTGTTTGTATTTTTTATTTAAAAAGAATAACGGTCTATCAATATTTTTATAAATTAAATTAATAAATGAACATTGTGTCACATTTGACTGTGTCCAAGTAACAGGTCCCAGGGTGGCACTGTGCAGCTTCTAGAACAATTAAGTTGCTCTTAGAGATGCATGGGTCAAACATTTGACTCTTAAAAAGATTCACGAGGATTAAAGAGAACTCCCACCACTCAATGGAGAACAAAATGATAACACTGTACTAGCATTTATTTATTTATTTTGCCTTGTAGCTACAGTTCAGCTTTCCTATAGCCAAAGTCCAATATATTGAGCCAATGCATGACCTTGCACCTCTTGCCTACCTTGAACGTGGTTGGCAGCCAGAAAAGCTTTGGAGCCATGCCCACAACACGACAATACTGAACAGTGGATGGCATGCTTTCGGTGCACAGACAAGATAATATAATTACTGGGTTTTATATAAATGGGACACAGCTGATGACCGTAATAAACCTCTCTGTGCCCTCAGGACTTAACTGAACAATCTCCCATTTCATATTTCAGGTTGGAAGTAGTGCTTTCAGAGTTTCCCTCCCCAATCCTCCAAATTGTAACTTTTTCTTGAATCTCTCTGCTGCTGTTTTCCAATATCCGCTGCTGTACCAGCAACTTTTCCTCCTTTCCTGTGCTGTGATGAGCTGTGCTGTGCTGCCCTCATCTTAATTTGGAATGTGCTCGGTTAAAATGTCTTATTTAAAATAAAAAAATTTTTAAAAGCACCCATCAGAAAACATTGGGTCTTTTTGTTAATTAGCACATTCCTTTTTTATGTTCCCCCAGCCATCTGAGGCAGCTGCAGAGGCACCTCATGGTGCCCTAGATTCAGGCCCATCGACCAATTCCCAGTGTTTCCTGGGAAGAGGTATTGCTCTAACAGATTGGAAGAGACCACTGCTAAAGCAGTATTGAGGTGCTTCCAGTGGATGGTGTGAAGGGTTTTAACTTATAGCACCTCTTTTGCAAGGTATGACATTACATTAACGCTGGGGTAGGAAGTAGCCGTAGGCAAGGATAAAGTTTCACCTCAGCTCTCATCTCCAACTTTGCCCATTTCTCCCCACTGTGCTGCTGCTGTCCTGCCACAATATGGTTTTTTTTTGCTGAAGACAGCCTGCCCTAGTAGCAGTGCAAGGGTGTCAAAACACTACTGCGGATTATTGGCATGCCTCTGAGATCCAGAATTTAAGAGTTAACCCACCTTCATTCAGTGGGCATAAATCAGAATAGAATTTTTATGCTAGACAGAATCAGGTGCACTGTTTAGGTCAAGGGGGGGGGGAAGAAAACTAAAATCCTTTATTAAGCTGAATCTGAAACTGCCGATTGGTTCCTGGATCTGTATGTATTTTCATTTGAATGTGTGTGTGTGTGTGTGTGTGTGTTAATTAGGTCATTTGAATCACAAGCTGCTCAATAAATACAAAACTCAAATGCACATTTACTCCCCATCCCTAAGGAAGTATCCACATTGCACAATCTGGCAAAGAATACGCCTGGTGTCCCTGATCCCCAAGGCACAGAACCCCCTAATGCTCACGAGTGTGGAAAGTCCCCAGCTTCGTTAGCGTTGCTAATTCAATTTCCTCGGTGCCCTGCAACTCCTCTATGCAATCTGCTAATCCTGATATCCTGAGAGGTCATGCAGCTAATATGCTCTCTTGCTAAGGGTGATGATTAAATTAATTAGACATACTCCATAGGCTGTGGAATTGGCCGAAGAATGTATTAACCCAAAATTGCTAACACTGGTTTCAAGCTAAGTTTATTATGGCTCAGGAGTTGAGGAATGACTGCTGCCACTTGCCATTGAGCCCCAGACCTTTGCACTGTACAAGCCGGAGAAGAGATGGAGAACTTGTGGCTCTCCAGATCTTTTGGATTTCAACTCTCATCAAACTCAGCCAAGGGTGATGGGAATCGTACAGCAACTTCTGGAGCTGGGTCCTCGAGACATGGAGACTTACGGCTGAAACCAAGTTGTGCTGCGGCAGCCAGGTAGAATCCAGGCACCCATTTCTCGCCTGCGCTCTAGAGGCATGCAGGCAACAGATCTATGATTCTGCCAGCTTGCTGGTGTCGTCGAGCCTCAGGATTTCATTGTTGCAATCCATCATCAAGCTCTCATTATGACAAACCAGAATAGCAGCTATAAGATTCTTAAGGCAGCGATCCTATGCCGCTGAAATTTGAGAACCCAAGGTCTGCCACTGCACAAATTTATCCACCAGTTTGTTTGGAACGGTGATGGACAGCAGAGCTAGGCACCTTTTTTTAAAGTGAAGAGCCTGTTTGTACTTTTTGGAGCACTACTAGAACCAGTTTACCAAGGTTTATGGTACTTACATTCCAGGTTCCTATGCAATATTTTTCTTTTACATCATTGGACTTTCCTTTCGCTTCCAGGCATATCCGCAACTGAGCGACCTTTCAGCTTTGGCCCAGCCGCTTCATCAGCTCTGAATCTACTTGTACTTGTCCTCCGCTCTTCCTCAGTAGCATGTTGGACGCCTTCCGACCTGAGGGGCTCATCTTCCAGCGTCATAACTTTTATATGCCTGTTGTCTTTGTCCATGGAGTTTTCTTGGCAGGGATACTGGAGTGGCTTGCCAGTTCCTGCTCCAGGTGGATCACGTTTAGTCAAAATTCTCCACTATGACCTGTCCATCTTGGGTGGCCCTGCACGGCATAGCTCATAGCTTCTCTGTGTTATTCAAGCCCCTTCGCCACGACAAGGCAGTGATCCATGAAGGGGACGACAGAGGACGAGATGGTTGGACAGTGTTCTTGAAGCTACCAACGTGAGTCTGACCAAACTGCGAGAGGCAGTGGGAGACAGGAGTGCCTGGCGTGCTCTGGTCCATGGGGTCACGAAGAGTCGGACACAACTAAACGACTAAACAACAACAACTAGAACCAGTGGCAGATGGAGTGAGATGGCCGCAAGCCATCGGTACCAATAGCAGCTCTAGCTGTCATGGAGTGGCTGGATGCTGAGGAGTAGTGGGAGACACCAGCTGGGGAACCCCCAAGGGAAGAAGGCTCAGAGCCCAGGGGATTGATGATGGGACAATAATGCACAGTCAGAGGGAGACGAGGATGGAACCACAAGGGCAACAGAACCTTAGCCTTCTGAGGAACTGAGAGAGAAGCCTTAGGGAGCGGTCCTTGCAACGGATTCAATGGGGCAAGACCTCCTGGGATGGGTTGCTGTGAGCACTAGGACTGAGCTGGTTTTGTTTCTTTGAATAAAGTGTTACCATCACCGACACTGGGTGCTTTATTGCTGACCTATGCCTGACTCCTGACACCATCCTACCACTTTATTTGTCCCGACAAAACTCTTTTTTGTCTCTCTCTCTAGCTTAAAAGAAGGTAAGAACTAATCTTTTCCAGAGCACTGTGGTTTAGAACAAGTTCCTCCAACCCACCCTCCGTAAATTTGCTGTTGAGTTTTAAGTGTGTGTGTGTGTGTGCGTGCGTGCTATGCAGCGCTAAGTGGCCTGGCAACGTTCTAATTAGCCTGACTTCATTTGCCTGCCATCCCTTGTAATGATTTTTCACAGAAATGTTATGATTAAGTTGTGCTCTGCAGACTGGGGGTCACCCTAATCTAATAATGTTTCTTCCTTGCGGCCTCCAGCATTAATGAGAGCAGAGAAGGCTGGCTACCTGGCAGTTTTTCATGGTGTGTTTGTGAACCAACCCATTGTTTCCATTTTTTAAAAAAGTGAGAAACCCATTTTGATGCAATTTTTCTTCAGGCCCTACAGTTACGCTAATATAAACATTGGGGGGTGGGCTGTGGAAACTCATGTGGAGTCTTTTGTATCCATGTAGGTTCCCCGTGCATTTAGAACTGTGATTTTCCAGGGTTAGTCCTAGTGATGTGTAGCCATTGCACTGCTTGTGCGCCAGAACAATGCAGAATTCAACTCTTCCCACCCCCAACAGCTAATGCACAAGGATGGGGGCACCAGTCTGGGTTCACTGCTGTTGTTGGATCTTGTAGCACTTCAAAAATATCATACCCCATAAGCGTCCCAGGGAAAAACGAGACATCCCTCTTTTTTTCTTGTGGGAAGATGGCAGCCATTCATAGCTGCCAAGTTATCCCTTTTTTACAGGGATTTTCCCTTATGCTGAATAGGCTTCCTCGCAAGAAAAGGGAAAACTTGGCAGCTATGCAGCCATTTTTGGTGCCATGATCTCAGGCAACTTCGCACCATGATCCCCCTTGAAAAAGTGCTTTTTAGGGGGCCATGACGTTGCGTGGCATCCCAAAATGTGTTATTTTTTCCCCAGGGGGAAAACGCTGTGTGAAATCGTGTAAGATCACAGCGCCCAAAATGACGATTGATGAGAGGAGAGGGTGCAATTCTCCATCCACTCCCTGTAGTGACCTGATCTGTACGAGGCATATGAGTGTGTTTGTGTGAGAGTGTGGGGTGCCCCATGCCTGTTTTGGCCATGCTGATTACTGGCATGTGGCCCCTGGAGGGCTGACCAAAGATTAATGTGGCCCTCAGACCAAAAAAAGGCTTGGCTATTGTTAATGCGAGATGAGCGCGCAACCCCAGAGTCGGTCACGACTGGACCTAATGGTCAGGGGTCCCTTTACCTTTATTGTTATGATAATAATTATATTTTATTATCTATACTGTATATATAAAAATGTAAAAAGGGCATGTGGGTTTCTGTCCACTTTTCTCCGGAACCGCTTGACCGCTTGCGCTCAAATTTTGACACAATGTCCAAAGCAAATGTCCGAAGGTTCCTATAAAGTTTGATAAAACAGATGTCACACCTGTGCAACATAAAACCCCCCAAACCCCATGTTTCAGAACACACCAAACAGATAAAAGTGCATGCTGGGAAATAGAACGGAGAAGCAGAGTCTCCATTGGCTTCAGATGATTGGTGACATCACAACATTCCACAGCAACCAACTAAAAACAGGCCTTTAGAGACTAGGCCGAATGGAGGTACTGACTCACCTGGGTGGGGGTTTGGAGGAGGAGGGGATGGGATGTAGGTCGGGACAGAGTTGGGAGATTCACAGGGATGAGCCGGGGAGGGGGGGGGAAGGAACAGAATAGGTCATGGATCGGGACAGGGTGGGGGCAGTCACAGGGATTAGCCACTGCAACGCGTGGCAGGGCCAGCTAGTTATTTATATACCGGTAATTGTTATTATTTCCCTGCCCATCTGGCTGGGTTTCCCCAGCCACTCTGGGCAGCTTACAGCATATATGAAACATAATAAAACAACAAACATTAAAAACTTCCCAATATAGGGCTGCCTTCAACTGTCTTATAAAAGTTATGTAGTTCTTAATCTCCTTGACATCTGAAGGGAGGGTTTTCCAAAGGGCGGGCATGACTACCAAGAAGGCATTCTGCCTGGTTCCTTGTAACTTAGCTTCTTGCAATGAGGGAACCAGCAGAAGACCCTCAGAGGAAGACCTCGGTGTCTGGGTTGAATGATGAGGGTGGAGACACTCCTTTGGGTATACAGTACTGGGCTGAGGCCGTTTAGAACTGTTATAAGAAAAAAAAACAACTGCTCCTTTTCCCTTATGGGGTATCCAAGAGCCTGTATAGAGTAGATTCCCTATCGGTAGGAGAAAATAACAGAGGCCAACCAGAGAATATTGTGAAGCAAAGTAGCTAATAGGCCTGATCTTTATTAAACTGTTGCAACAGGATCCCGCACTAAACCCACGCAGGGAGGGAGCAGAGGAACCCCAAGCAATGGTGTGCAAGCCCTTATATAGACTTTTTGAAATTGCCCACGCTGTAGCTCAAGACCACACCCCAAAAACATCATACAGTGGTACCTCGACTTACGAACGACTCGACAACTGAATTTTTCAACTTACAAATGGGGCAAATGGCCGCAGGCTTACAAATTTCTCGACATCCGAACGGAAACCGCGGTGGTTTTAGATAGGGTTTTTTCGACTTGCGAATTTTTAGATGGGGTTGCTTCGACTTACGAATTCTTCCGTTTCCAATGCATTCCTATGGGAAATCACGTTTCCAACGGCGCTTTTCAATTACGAATTTTTCGACCTACAAAGGTGCCTTCGGAATGGATTAAATTCGTAAGTCGGGGCACCACTGTACATACATCACAGAAGGAGGCAGTCTCCAACAGGGCGGTCTACCACAGAAATCCTGTTTGTCAGGATACCTGACAATGGTCACTGATTGCTCCACCTAGGCAGCCTGGCCATTCCTTTTGAGATGCTAAATACTTAGTTCCTGAATCCAGGTCACAAACTCACCCTATTCATATACAAATACGTCCTTAAGACAGGATTTGAGCAAAGGGACAATGGGGAGCTTTGCTATTTCCTTCCTTACTGCAGAGAATATTTCAGGTCACTGGAAGAGTCACAATGGCTTCAGGATTGCTCTCCTATACTATTACTTATATACTTATGTATGTGTTTGCCTTGTAAGTTTATGAACATATGATTTATATATATGAGACCTTAGAATTCCTATAACAGGCTTTAAAGGTGAGCACCAACACTTTGTATTGTGCACGGAAATGAACTGAAACTAAAGTCTCAGGGAGACATCCCCACTCCCTCCTCAGCATTACCAGGGCAAAACAGAAATTTGAGACGTGTGCTTTAACAATGGACAATAGCCCTTGTGGGAGATTATGAAGATGGAAGTGGATGTAAATGGATCTAAAGCAGTGCGTCTTAGAAAATGGAGCTAAGAGGATGGCTGGATCGTGTTATTCAAATAATTATGTTGTTGGTTTTAAACAACTCTTTGTCTGGAATCCTTGGGGTGAGGCAGGTGGCTGGGGAAGCCTACTCTACTGGTTTAAATGGGATGGTTATCCTATATCTGTTTTTTGAGATTACTGTACCTGGAAATAATAGAGGATCAAACAAGAAAAACTGGTCAGGGAATAAACAAACAAAAACCTACATGCCTATTGTTAAGGGAAATGTCTGCTTCGTTTGCCTCTGTACAGGTTTCTAATCTTTTTTCTCATGCTATTAAAAAAAAACCCCTGCTTTGTGCTTTTTATCTGTTTCATTTACTTCCTCCTTTTCCCAGTTAAAGTTCTGGTAGGCAGGCTTCCAAGTACTGGGGACAACAGGTCACATATCTTAATCAACTTCCGAAAGCAAAAAATTATCTTCCCAGCTCTCTTGACATTTTTGCTCAAATGTGGTGCACAATGCTATCGCTTGATAAATTGGTATGAACCTACATTGTTGGGCTAGCTCTTTTGTCTTACCATTTTTGCATCTCTACAACCTCTAAAAAATACTCTTGAAATCTGTTGTAAACAAAATCTGCCCTTATCCCCTTATGGGGTACACAAGAGCCCTTATAGAGTCCTTTGTAGGTTCTCCATCAGTAGGAGAAAATAACAGAGGCCAACCAGAGAATATTGAGAAGCAAAGCAGCTAGTAAGCCTGATCTTTATTAAACTGTTGCAACAGGGTGCTCCCCACACACACAGGAGAGAGGAGGAGGACCCAGAACAAAGGTGTGCATGCCCTTATATAGACATTTTAAATTGCCCACCCTGGAGTCCAAGACCACCCCCAGAAACATCATACATACATCACAGAAAAGGAGGTCTACAACAGAAATTTGAATGTTGTTGTTTTTCCTGTCTGCCAGGTTATCTGATTTATCTGATTGCCTTTCCTGGTAGTCTGGCCATTCCTTTGAGATGGTAATTACTTAATTCCTGAGACAATGGGAAGGTTTTTTTCACCACCTCCCTCCTTGCAGAGAAACACTTGGTCAGCTTGGGAGTCAAAATGGTTTCAGGACTGTCTTCCTGTGCTGCTTCAGACATGTGGTTTATATATTTATGTACGTGTTTGCTTGGTACGTTTACAAACATTTATTATATATCTAAGACCTTAAAATTCTTATATCAAAAACATTTTTCCCCCCCCCGGGGGTGGGAATGTCATTAGTATAACGTGCTGTAGGCAAGCCTGTGTATTTATTAGGGTTAAATATGCACTGAAGAATCTTTAACATAAGTCTTATGTACAGACACCAGACGGAGATAACGTTTATTTTCAGGCTGTGAAAGGTTTCAGAGGCCAATTTGTAAAGGTCTCAGAGTAGCCTGACATCCCCCCCCCCACCATCCAGCCTGTCAGTTGGCAGTCCTAGGCTTTATGCATCAACAAATTCTTATATAAAGGGTACTTATTTGCAAGTTACTTCTTCTATGCTAGGTGAATCTGCCTGGTGGTATCTGCAAAGGATAATAAACTAGATTTGTTCCAAACGACAGCCCTAAGGCTGTCTGCTCTATTTGCCTTTCACTAGAAGGAAACTGAGGACAAGAGCACAGCTCATTTTGGTGCTTGTTTTGGGCTGCAACTGGGCTTGTTTTGGGCTGCAGCTGCTCCCATCAGCCCCAGCCAGCACAGTAGGGTGAATATTTTCACGAGGAAATAAAACATTATTGCCTGTCAAAGTCTGCCCATTAAACTGCTGTTAAAGGCACAGTTACCATGTTCAAAAAATTGCAGCCCCACTGGACCCTATTCTGCAGTCTAAAAAAGCACATAGATTTCATACAAAAATTCCTTCAGTAGCACCTTAAAGACCAACTAAGTTTTTATTTTGGTATGAGCTTTCGTGTGCATGCATGAATATAGATTTCATAGAATCATAGGGTTGGGACTTGGGAGGGACCACAAGGGTCATCTGATCCAACACTCTGCAATCCAAGAATATTTCACCCAATGTAAGGCTTGAACCCACAACCCTGAAATTAAGAGTTTCATGCTCTACCAACTGAGCTATCACTACCTTGCAGTTAATAATTACCAGTTTATGAAGGTGAAGTTGCAATGTCCAGTGATAAAGGTTTGATTGAAGCAAATAAATGGAGAGATACAAGCAGAATGACAAAGGAGCTGTGTTCAGACGTTGTGCTAAACTGTGATTTATTGTGAGCAGGAATTAATCTAAGTGAGCCTTGGGGTTGTGCACCTCCCCACTCTCCTCTCCTCCTCCAGTAAGACCAGAAGCTTTCACTTCAATTATTTTATATCAATGATAGCTTAGCTTTCTGTTCAAATTCTACATTGTGGTTAATCTTTATGAACAAACCATGGTTAAGGTTCTCTCTCTCTCTCTTCTCTTTGGCGATCACTCGTAGCCGAATAAGATTGTCTTCCATAAACATGGTTTTAACAATGAATCCATAAGTGGCTGTGGAGGCCAGTTCTGGACCCACACGTCCTTCCACAGTGGGGACATTGGTTTCCGGGTAGGAGTTGATCACAGTGTGGATTTGCCAAGTGTGCCTTCCTCTTAGCACGTTTCTCCCTTGCGTCCTGAGATCAAGTGTCTTCAAAGCCCATGACACGTTTGGTAAAGGCTGTTCTCCAACTGGAGCGCTCGCAGGCCAGTGTTTCCCAGTTGTCAGTGTTTATACTACTTTTTTTAGATTTGCCTTGAGACAGTCTTTTAACCTCTTTTGTTGACCACCAGCATTATGCTTTCCATTTTTAAGTTCAGAATAGAGTAGTTGCTTTGGAAGACGATCATCAGGCATCTGCACAACATGACCAGTCCAACGAAGTTGATGTTGAAGAATCATCGCTTCGACACTGGTGATCTTTGCTTCTTCCAGTACACTGATATTAGTTTGCCTGTCTTCCGAAGTGATGTGTACAATTTTTCAGAGACACCATTGATGGAATCTTTCGAGGAGGTGGAGATGGCATTTATGAGTGGTCCATGTTTCACAAGCATATAGTAAGGTTGGTAGTACAATAGCTTTGTAAACAAGCATTTTGGTTTCCCTGCGAATATTCTGGTCCTCAAACACTCTGCACTTCAATCGGGAGAAAGCCGCACTTGCAGAGCTCAGGTGATGCTGGATTTCGGCATCAATGTTGGCCCTTGTGGAAAGGTAGGAGAAGTGATCAACATTTTCCAATTTTACACCACTGAGTTGGATTTGTGGCACTGCAGAGGGGTTATTTTGTACTTGTTGGTGCAGTTTTTTGGATGTTGAGTGATAGGCCAAGCTTTTCGTAAGCTTCTGCAAATATATTTAGGATGGTTTGGAGGTCATCCTCTGAGCGTCCGCACACTACGTTGTCATCAGCATACTGAAGATCTATGATGGAAGTTACGGTAACCTTACTTTTTGCTTTTAGCCTGCTCAGATTGAAGAGCTTTCCATCTGTTTGATATATGATTTCTACTTTGGTGGGGAGTTTCCCTTTGACAAAGTGTAGGATCATGGCAATGAAAATAATGAATAGAGTTGGGGCAATAACACAACCCTGTTTAACACCTGATCCCACTGTGAATGGTTCACTTTGAGAGCCATTGTTATCTGCAATTGTGGCTGTCATATTATAATGGAGGAGCCGAATGATGTTTACAAATTTACCTGGGCAGCCAATTATCAGAAGGACAGTCCATAGGGCATTATGATTTAGTGTCAAAAGCCTTAGTCAGGTCAATAAACGCCATATACATGGGCTGGTTTTGCTCTCTGCATTTTTCTTGAAGCTGTCGAGCAGTGATCATGTCCACTGTCCCCCTAGAAGGCCGAAAACCATTTTGGGATTCAGAAAGGGTCACCTCAGATATTGTTACGAGACAGTTTGCTAAGATCCTTGCAAGAATTTTGCCGGCAGCAGCTAATAGAGAGATGCCTCGATTGTTTCCACAATCAGTTCTGTCACCTTTTTTAAAGAGACTGATAATTTTGGCATCCCAAAAGTCTGCTGGGATTTCTTCTCTGTCCCAGATTTTTTCGATGAGCTTGTGAAGTTGTTGTGTAAATTCAATTCCGCCCACTTTGAAGATTTCGGCAGGTATCCCATCAGGTCCACTGGCTTTGTTGTTTTTCATTTGGTTAATAGCTGTACACAACTCTCCCAGATTTGGAGATACTGCAAGCTCACAGTTTGTCAGGTTCAAATAATAAAAACGGGATTAAAAGCTTTCAAATATTTACTGGCCTCACTGGAAGAGGAAGGGGGTGGGGAGTGTGCGAAGCTAAGACTTGCCATGGCTCATTCCCATCATGATAAATCATGGTTTTTGATGAGCTCAAACTGCAATACTAAGCACACCTGCAAGGCAATAAGTCAGATTGAACTCAGATAGGGCTTACTTTTGAGTAATCACACTTGAGATTCTGTTCCATGGGAGACGTTTAAAGCTATATATTTAAAGTTGACCATTACAATTTAATCTAACCTGACAGATATATGTGGTAAAGTTTTGTTTTTGTAATTTCATTTCCTAATGGCACTGCCTATTTATGATGCTAATAAGGTAAGACAATCCTCCTTTCTGTAAGGTCACTATAACCAGAATTGTCAGTGATTCACCCATTACCCAGCTGCAGCAATGCAACAGCAACCAAGAAACCTTTTAAGTTCTTCCTTTCAAAGACAATCTGAAATGTGCGTTTCACATTCTCATCATTGTGAAATTGCAAACTATTTTTAACTGAGTGGCAGTTAAGGTCTGAACAAATTGCTATGGCCATGCTCTGGGTCTTGGTGCAATTACTGCTTCAACATGCCACTCCTAAATAAATTACTTTGAAACAAATTTCATTTCCTAGTAAGTGTATTTAGGATTTCTGCCCAAGCATGTGATCTGTGGTTGGAACAACTTTTGTCTGAAAGCATTTAAACAACAGAATTATAACCATATATCCAAATCTCTCTCTCTCTCTCTCTCTCTCTCTCTCTCTCTCTCTCACACACACACACACACACACACACACACGCATAGATATCTCATACAATCATAGAATTGGAAGGGATCCTGAGGCTCATCTTGGCCAACCCCTGCATTGCAGGAATATGCAGCTGTCCCTTACAGGGATTGAACCAGGCTTTTTTCCAGCCAGAACTCAGTTCCGGCACCTCTCAGGTGGGTGCTATTGCCATTATAAGAGAACAAGGGAGGCATTCCTGGTGAGTTCTGCCACCTCTTGTCCTAGAAAAATAGCACTGCCTGCAACCTTAATGTTGTCAGCACCACGCTCCAACCAGCTGAGCATGGGTGTGTGGAGGTGCTAACCTATATCATTAACATAAAGGCCTTCATCCGGTAAGAGCTTACTTCCAGGAAAATGTGTTCAGGACCACAGCTGTAGGCAATAATAGCAACGCACAGATAACACAACCTTATGCATGCTTACTTGGAACGTCAATCCCAGCGCATTCAGAAGGGCTTGCGCCCAAATACCCATGCGTAGAATTACAGCCTTCCCGACTTCATAAAAATCTTGCAAGAGCATCCTTTAGCATAATTGAGGCTGTACTCTGAAGGACCCTTATTTTGGAATACAACTTATTGAACTTAATAGAACATAGAAACCTGTTGTATACTGAGTCAGACCAGTGATCCATTCTAGAGCATAGTTGATCCATCTAGAGCAGGCATCCCCAAACTTCGGCCCTCCAGATGTTTTGGACGGCAATTCCCATCTTCCTCGACCACTGATCCTGTTAGTTAGGGAACATGGGAGTTGTAGGCCAAAACATCTGGAGGGCCGCAGTTTGGGGATGCCTGATCTAGAGCATGGTTTCAGTTGAACCATTCACAGCTCTACCTGAAGATACTGAACCTGGGACTTTCTGCATACAAAGCAGATGTGCTAGCAGTGAGCTTCAGCCCTTCCCCAGGGATGAAATTAGGCTTTATTTCACCCAGGTCAAAGACCCAATTTGGCACCCACCCACCCATGTATATACAGGCTGGGAGCCTCAATGATGCCCCTCTGGAGGCTTTACCCACGGCAAAAAAAAAAACTCAACATCCCTCCCGTAGCTATGGCTCTGCCTTCCCCAGTGGGATTCAGCATGGGTTTCTGATTCTGCCTGGAGAAAAGCTCTAACCATAGTTTGCGGAGATTTTTTAAAAAATATATTTCATGGCATGGGTCCAGGCTTTGGGAAATTGTCTGAATCAGGCCATTATGAATTCAAGGCTACATTTCACAAATATTTTCACATAGTTTCTGAGAATGCTGCAACAAGGAGACACACAAACCCCACACATAATTCAGGAAGGAGACACAGCAGTATTGTTTGGCTGAGATTGAGATATCTTACTATCTAATTTATTCCAATATATGTTATTATGAACTTTCATTCTCCTGGAAACAAATTGCAATAAATTTAACAGCAAATGTGATACAGACATTTTCTGTTTGGAAAAATAATTTTTAAGAGAATCACTGATATTTGTTAGTATATTTTTAATTAAATTTGACCATTTATGATGTATGTTAATACAAACACAAACATGTTAAAGCTGCAGCATGGCAGAAAGTATGCTATGTAATTTTTTTACAGGAAAAGCATTTTAACCCAATCAATACACAAAGCTATTCAGCTATGAAATGTGAAGCTTTCATATGTATTTAATCTTGCCTTATGGATCATTTCCAGAAGACAAATAGTTCAGGATCTTATAGCATCTTAAAGACTAAACAGATTTACACTGCAATCCTATGCATGTCTCATCAGTGGTAAGCTTCAATAAGTTCAAATAAATTTACCCCCAGGTGTGTATAAGATCGCAATCCTGAGTGTGGTAGCAGTTTTTGTGGATTAGGACCCTCCCCAACTGCCTTTGGCAGATATAATATACACATGGATTCAAAGGGGTGAATGGTAATGCAAGGAGCTGAAAAAGGTTTGTGCTGTTTCTGTACCATGCCAATGCAGAGGTTTTCAAACTTCTGGAGCAAGAGTCTCATTCAGGTGGACCACAAAAAGGCTGTGAAGCAGTCAATAATATCCGTACCTGGTTCTCTATTTGATTTTTTAATAGGACAATATATCAAGGCTGTTTTAAGCAGGTCTGGATTATCAAACAGACCAATACTGCCTAGGGTCCAGTTAAAAGAGCCTTTCTCAGTAGCCTGGCCTAGCATCTACAAATTTGATGCTGGCTTTGATAACGATGCCAGTGCTGAAGGGGGGGGGGTAATGGAATGTTGCTGTTTTATTTTTCTTCGTCCATTGAATTAGAAAGACTAAAGTATAGTTACTTAAATAAGTTACATACATGCATTGATTTGTAAAGTTGTGATACACTGAGATCTCAAATTGACCACGGTAAATAAAAGTTTGAAAACTGTTAGACGGAAGCACAGTAACCCATTCACAACTTCAATCAATTGCACAGTGCTAACATGGCCAAAGGTGTTAAAACAGCAAAGCAGTTGAAAAGACAAGTTTTATGACCTATGACTGCTGTTGTAAATGACTCACTGTGCATTCATCTTTTGTGCTTTTGGCTTTTCCATAGAATGTCACAGATCATCTGTGCCTCTTATATTTCATGTCATTCTGACCTCACTTTTCAATCTGTGTAGGTGAGATATACACACACGTGTAAGGGCACACGGTACATCTAAAAAAATGAGTTCACAAAAATTCATGCCACAATAAATCTGTAAATCCTGAAAGTGCCAATTTTGCTGTTTTCCCTCAATATCAGAAGTGATGGCCAAGTGCCATCTAATGGAAATGTTGTAGCACAGCATCCAATATTAAACCAGCAAAGGTTTCATTAACATTATTTTTCAAGAGATCAGTTTTTCAGATTTTCAGCTCAATTCACAATTAATTAAGTCCCAAAGTGACTGCATTTACTGTATTTACTCACATCTAATGCTCTCCTTTTCTGGCCAAATTACGTTGTGAAAATTAAGGTGCACATTAGATTTGATAGCACATTTACTTTCACCAGCAAATACTTTTTTTGGTTTCAAGGTTCTGAAAATTGAGAAGCACATTAGATTTGATGGCGCATTAGACTCGAATACAGTAAATCTGTTTGACTGAAATCAGTATGACCAAACCACCTTACAGACCACTCCCAAATATTCCCCAATAGAACATTCTTTCTGGTAATCAGTGATATCAACATAATTTCCATGTTTAGAGCAAAGGTGGGAAAATAGATATGGCATGGATCTTGCTCCTTCAGAACCTACTCTGGCATTCTTCATTTTTTTCTTGTGCCCCCTTTGCAGGATACCGTATATACAACGGGTTACTTTTGGGATATCAACTTGCAATGATTGAAAACCTACCATAGCATATTAGCAGCAAATCAAGGTTAAGTGGCTAAAATCCCATCCTCTGATGATTGCAATGATACCAAAAAGTGCAGTGTCTTCAGAGATGTAACCACTTAGCAGCAAACTGCCAGTGCATTGTCCTGCTTACTGCAGTTCTAAGCTTTGCATCTAAGCCAGGTCTGCTTAAATGCAAAACTTTAGCTCCTAATTTTTTTATGAATTCCGAAAGAAATTGGGATCTGAAATTGGGAATTAAAAGCCATTTTCAGTCTCATGAACGGTGTTGTGTCTGATTGTGGACAAATCACAAAGTCGCAACCCATAGCTGTTGGTGGAGCATGAAACTCTCTCCCAGCCTTCATTCCATTTGGAAAATGGGAATACTGTATCTTTTTTGGCTAATGCAAGGAAAACTGTACAGTAATCAATTTAAAAATGGAAAGGAAGTGTGATAGGAAGGAACAATAAACGGCAGCTTATGATTATTTAAGAGCAATTTATTTGCACCCCAAAGGCAAATGAGGGTGGTGGAGGGAGAGAGAGGTGGCTGAATATACTAAGATAGTGATTCCCACTGTCCACTTTACCCTGGCTCAGTTCTTATGTCCTGCTACATGCACTTGATTTTGCCTTTCCATGAGAGACTAAGGGTGTCATTTAAAAATAAAGGGGTTTCGCCTTCCCTGGGTCGTTAGGGTCCTGCTCAGAGTAGCTCCACTGAAATTAGCAGACATTCTCATTAATTTCAATGGGTCTACTCTGGGTATGATCAATATACAGTATACATTTATATTCCATTCTGTCCATAGTAGCGACTAGGTCACTCGAACAGTCGAATGCCTGCGATATGAAACCAAAAGTAACGACTTATGTGCGACTCTTGGGTTTGTTCGGTTTGGTAAAAATATATTCTCGTCGCCTGCCTGATGACGTCTTTTGACTGGCAGGGCACGATCAAAGCGCAAGTTGGAACCCGCTTCCGCCGCGTGCCAAGCAACGTACCCAAAATACCTCAGCCCCAAGTTTTCTCGCGCCGCCCTCGAGCGCCAGCGGCAGCTGCGGTTGCCTAGCGACCGGGCAGAGGAGCAGCCGTTGGGAGCCACGTGACCTCGGCAGCCGCGCGTGCCAATTGGAAAGAGGGCGGGCGGCCGGGCGTAGCCAGCGGCAGACCAATCGGCGGCAGGCGCGGCGTGTTTTAAACGTCTTTTGCGCTGGGGGACGGCTGCGTGTTCCGCTGTGTTTGGGTTGTTTGGCCGCCGCGGAGCGCGGAGCGATGCCGAGCCGCCCGGAGGACTACGAGGTGCTTCTCACTATTGGCGCCGGTTCCTACGGCAGGTGCCAGAAGGTGCGGCGGAGGTCGGACGGCAAGGTGAGTAGAGGCTGCGAGCGGGGGGAGGGGGGAGCCCCGGAGGATTGTGGGAAACCCGGAGGATTGTGGGAGCCCTTCTGATGCCCCGCGTAAGGGCGGGGGCTAGGCCAGTGGGTGGGAACGCTGTGCTTCCCCTGATGTTGTTGTGTTACAACTCCCTAGATTCTCTATGAGCATGAGAAGAGCCCTACTGGATAAGGCCAAAGGCCATATTATATTATTAGTGTTATTATCAATGCTCCCCCCTATTTAAAATGTTTAGGGCTATTCATTTTGACTCAAGAAAACCACCGTTTTATAGTTCAAATCAGGAAAAATAAACAGTAAATGGACAAAAGTACAGATTCACAAAATGTTTAGGGATATGCATACTCCTGCGTCCTCCCAGAAAAAAACACTGATGATGATGATGAATTTACAGTATTTAGTTATATGTCATCAGATAGGTCTCTACACCCAGAATTCCAGTGTCAAGGCCAGCTGCTGTAAATTAGAGCAGGGGTATCGTTCTCCAAAAATAGTCCAGCAGCTCTCTTATGCAAACATAGCAGTAGGAGCAGCAAATACAGTGCAGGAAGAAGTTTTATCTGCCCTGCAGTTGCTCCTGTTGCTCCTTTCTCTGCTGGGGGTTTCATCCGGTGTCCTTCTCTCATAGTGGCCAATGGGATACCTCAGGGAAGCCAGTAATCAAGGCCACTCCTGCTATTGTTCCCCAGTGACTGGTATTCAGAGATATGCTGTCTCTGGCACTGAAGGTGGCATGCAGCCATCATGATGAATCGATAGCCTTATCAATGCTCATGTAGCCTGGAGCTGAAGGCAGTTGGAGTCTAAAGAAAGCTGAAGGCCACAAATTCACTATCCCTGTCTTAAAACATATGCATAGGGATACCACCAAAGAAAGCTTGATGCAAAATAAAGCTTGGAATCAGAAACAGTCTTCAGTGTTAGAGCTCAGCCCTGGTGCAAAAAAAAAAAAACATTTCTTTGAGCTCCCCCCTCCCCTTTCCTGTTTTTACTACTGCACCACAACACGTGGGGCTACCTTTGAAGGTGATCCGGAAACTGCAATTAATCCAGAATGCGGCAGCTAGACTGGTGACTGGGAGTGGCCGCCGAGACCACATAACACCGATCCTAAGAGACCCACATTGGCTCCCAGTATGTTTCCGAGCACAATTCAAAGTGTTGGTGCTGACCTTTAAAGCCCTAAATGGCCTCGGTCCTGTATACCTGAAGGAGCGTCTCCACCCCATCGTTCAGCCTGGACACAGATCCAGCGCCGAGGGCCTTCTGGCGGTTCCCTCACTGCGAGAAGCAAAGCTATAGGGAACCAGGCAGAGGGCCTTTTCGGTAGTGGCACCTGCCCTGTGGAATGCCCTCCTATTGGAGGTCAAGGAGATAAACAACTACCTGACATTTAGAAAACACCTAAAGGCAGCCCTGTTTAGGGAAATTTTTAATCTGTGATATTTTAATGTATTTTGGTATTTGTTGGAAGCTGCCCAGAGTGGCGGGGGAAACCCAGCCAGATGGGCGGGGTATAAATATAAATAAATAAATAAATATACATATGCTAGTGAAGTAAAATTTAAGCTGGTTCCTATGAACCCAGAGAAATTGATCCTGCCCAGGGAGAGCCCAAGGATCCAGGCAAACAGACGAATTTAAGCGTCTCCTGCCCACCAAATAACAGAGACCAAACCAGGACGTATGAAGCAAGGCACTTTTATTTTCGCTGTTGCAACAGGGTCCTTCCTCTCACGCAGGAGAACAAGGAAGGCCCCAAACAAAGATGTCTTGCCCTTAAAAAGAAATTTGAAATTGGTTTCAGCCCACCCCCCAGAAGCATCATCCATATGTCACAGAAGGGGTGTAGCCCAAGACCCCCCCTCCCTAGATTCATCATAGGTACATCATGAAAGGGGAGGTCTGGTGGCAGTAATCTGAGCATCCTGGACCCTGCCCCCTGCCCCCAAAACCTAATCAACAAAAAAGAGAGATATTTACATTTCCCTGTTTCCCAGCCAAGTTAATCACACCCTTTTGTCTGGCACTCAGGTATCAGGATGCCAGGGTTATCACTTTAATTCCTGAGACAATGAGAAGGTTCCCCCCACCCCCCTTCTTCCTTGCAGAGGAACACCTAGTCAGAGAGAGAGTCAAAATGGTGTCAGAAAGGCCTGTCTTCCTGTGCTGCTTCAGACATGTGCCTGTACTGTACATTCATGTACATGTTTTATGAACAATTATTATATATATATATATATATATGACCTCAAAATTCTTATAACACTAGCAAAAGCGTCAGATTGGTTCTGGCACATGAAAGGATTCCCCAACCTCATTAGAACATTGTACTGTGTTGTGCTCTTAATTCTGCAGTTGTGCATTAGGTTGGCTAGATGTTTAGAATGAAGTTGCAGATTTCGTTTATTAGTATGTTTGGCATGGGAAGATTTGCCATGAGCAAAATCTCAAATTACAAAGCTACCACAAGTAATAAAATACACTAATAAAATGAGGTGTGAATCTCTTGCAGTGGAGAGATGAGGTCAGGTTTGCTGCTGTTGGGTGCGGGAGTGGGGGTGAGATTTATATTGGTTTAAAGTACGGTAAGATGCTAGTCCACTGAGCTTTTAAATCATTGTATTGTTTTAAGTTTTTTTATATGTTTATTGTCTAGAGATGACTTGCTCCTTTTTTCAGGTCTTGGTCTGGAAAGAACTTGACTATGGATCTATGACAGAATCTGAAAAACAAATGCTTGTTTCTGAAGTGAACTTGCTTCGTGAACTAAAACATCCGAATATTGTCCGTTATTATGACCGTATAATTGACAGGACAAATACAACACTTTATATTGTGATGGAATACTGTGAAGGTGGAGACCTGGCAACTCTGATTGCAAAATGTACAAAAGAAAGGCATGTAAAACTTCTGGATTATCATGACATTATCTGGTGCTGTAGGTTATTAAATTAGTTATGAGAGGTCACAGGTATTTTAAGCCAGCAACCGGAAATAATTGTGATTTTTAATTTTTGAGCCAACTGTCATTAAAGGTGCAAGATTATTGCTGAGCAGAGATGACCATTTTTACCACACTGGCGAAATTTTCTTTTCCACTTGGCTAGATGTTAAACCATACAGGCAACCAAGTAGTTTGCTTTACCATGTGGTAAATAAGATTACTTGCTACACAAACTGCCTGCTTGTGGGAAAATAACAGTTTGCTTGGACACGGACGACCGCTTTCCTAAGTAATTACATACTTAGTAAATGTTGTCTTTATTCCCTGTAATCCTCAGGAGGAATATTCCTGTGCATTCTTTTATTTATTTTTTTATTACTTCAGTTTGTTTGTTTGTTTGCTTTAGAATAGGAAATCTACAAGAGAGTATCAAGGAAATGAGGACAATGTCCTGTGCATTTTAAAACATTAACTTGACTGTCCTGGCAACTAAAAAAATATACAGTGAGAGGGGTTTTAGCCTTGGATATCACCCTTGTCAGTAGTGAACACTACAATACAGTTGTGATAATCCTAAAATTACAACATGATGTACTAAATTTGAAATGCATCAAAATCTTTGATTTAAGAGTTAAAAAATACAGTTTACAGTTTGCTCACAAGGAACCCATGTCCCTCTGTAAAATAGCCTAAAAGTTGTAATGTCTTGCACTTGGCTTTATAAAATTAAATAAATAAAATGTCTAATTTGTTGAGCTGGAATCCTTCTGTTTTGGCACTGCATTTTTCCCGTGTTTAAAAAAAAAACTGGTGAAAAGTTTAATCTGCCTAGCAAGTAATGAAATGATTGTGGGGGCTTTCAGGTAGTTGCCCAGAGATAGAATATCCTTTATACTTAAACTTTTTGGGATAGCTACAGTTTTGGCATTGGGATAATAGAATGAGGATTACCAGTGATCTGCAGTTTTACCTGTTCCATGCTTGGGTGAGTAATATTAGAAAAAGCTGTCTCCCAAATTCTTTGTCAGAGGGCCTGGAGCAGCAGCCATGCTTCTCTTGGGTTTGTAGAAAAATAAACAGCAACTTTAGATTCTGATCTACTCTGAACAGCTGTGCAAGTGAGACAAGAGTCTGCCTCTTGGACTTGGGGAAAGAGGTGGGGATTTTTCTCACTTGTGTGGAAGTTTGAATAAGATAATGACTAGCAAAGGAGAGATTCCTTGTCTGGCATGTATGCAGATTTAGATAAGACTGTCTCTCTTCCAAGTGCTCTACGAGTACTGGAGGTCTTCAGAGGTTCAGCAATGTGGCAAAGAGAAACAAGAATGTCTCCTGTTCTTTTCTTCAGTGTTAGCATAATTGGGAAATTCCTGCCTCAGAAAGGACTAGGGAGCAGGGAGATAATACCAAGGACAAATGGGATTTAGATAATAAGACAAGGCAATATTTGTGGGATTCTTTCAGGGGATTATAGTTAGCTTTCAGTTACTTTCATGTATGCTTGTGAACAAAACACATATATCCAAAGCACATTATCCAAAGAAATGAATGGCAACCATTCACTTCTATGGGAAAATTGTTGCACTTGGGGAACACGAATTTCTTTACTAAAGTAATGGAATATTTGAAAATGGGCTGAAAGTGAGAGAATGGATTTTGGCTTAAAGGTACTCAAAATAACCACTTGTTTCCTCTTTCAAAAGACATTATGTGGAAGAAAACTTTGTCCTTCGCGTCCTCACCCAGCTGACCTTGGCTTTGAAGGAGTGCCACAGAAGGAGTGATGGTGGCCACACTGTGCTTCATCGGGACCTAAAGCCAGCAAATATCTTCCTTGATGGCAAGAAGAATGTGAAGCTTGGTGACTTTGGCCTGGCCAGGATACTTCACCATGATACCAGTTTTGCAAAAACATTTGTTGGCACACCATATTATATGTCTCCAGTAAGTGTCCCAAGATGAAAGCAACTGCTTTGCATTTTGAGCATTTTTACTTTGTGATTGCCAGATCTAAGTTACCTTTCAGCAGCAGTGCCTTAAATTAATTGGTATATAGCATGTTTTGTTCTGTTTACAAAATACAAGTCAAGGTATACCATGCTGTATACTGTGTAAAATATCACCAGAATATCTTTCAGAGAGCAGAAATAACAACTGAAATATTTAATAGAGAAGAATTAAATAAATTACACTGGTTTAAATGTTGTGTTCTGCTTTAAAATTATGGTAAAACTTGTAAATACTGACACGGTTGTTTTACAATATTTATATGCAGCTTGATCATAAAAAACTAAGTAGTTTACAAAAAAACAGAACAACACTGGAATTGTCCATAAGAAAAGTTAAAAGCAGGTAATTTTTTTAAAAATGCAAAACATACCTAAAATCAGCAGGGGGCTTAAAACATGTCAACTCATAAAGTCATGGAAATTTAATTGCATGTGCTTCCTTAACCGATTTTGGAGCCTTCAATCTTCTCTTAATATTTAAATGTTAACATACTAATATATGCTTCCTAGGGGGAGTCTTAAAAGTGAATTGCAGCTTAGAAACTGCTCAGTTTAATTGGTTTCGTATCATTCATTGTTACTAATTTTATGAAAGAATGCATTTCTAGAAAAGGGAAAAAATGGTGGTAAATTTCACTAAGAAAAGCAAGCCTTAACCCTCTTAACGCCAACTGCTGGAGACAGGTTTGAATTCCAATATGACCTTGCTCTTTCAGTGTTATATTGACATGGTCAAGTCAAAAGGTGGACAAGTTGACAGTCCTAAAATACAGTAAGCAGCAAGTCTGAGTTAGCACTAAAAGTGTTATTGCCATTATGGAATGCTACTTACTACGTAGGATTCAGAGTATCTGAAGAAGTGTTTATTACACACAAAAGCTCATACCTTGAAAGCTTATATTTAGTTGATCTTAAAGGTGCCACTGGAATTATTAAAAAATATTTTTTCATCTTATTATACTTACTATGTGTTTTTTTAATGCTTAACTCCTAAGTAATACTCCAGAATGCATACTGGTAACCAATTTTGGGGCCACATATAATCTAATTTGCAAACTAATTATTAAGCGCCTAATACTAATATATTTTCTCGAAGCTACGAACATGAGTTTGACCAAACTGCGGGAGGCAGTGCAAGACAGGAGTGCCTGGCGTGCTATGGCATAGCTGCCAAGTTTTCCCTTTTCTCGCGAGGAAGCCTATTCAGCATAAGGGAAAATCCCTTAAAAAAAGGGATAACTTGGCAGCTATGTGCTATGGTCCATGGAGTCACGAAGAGTCGGACACGACTAAACAACAACAACAACAACAACAACAACTAATATATTCTGTTTCCCCCCTGTTAGGAACAAATAAATCGCATGTCCTACAATGAGAAATCTGACATCTGGTCTTTAGGATGTCTTCTCTACGAGTTGTGTGCGTTGTCGTAAGTATAGTACCAGCCAAAAGTTTCTAGGCAGGTATTTGGCAGCATTTAAACTCATTTCTCAGTATTGTCATGCTCTTGAGAAGAAGCAACTAAATCAAAACATGGGCACCAAAACATTCTAGAAAGAACAAATAAATAAGAATTCATTTCAAGTTGATGCTGGGGTGAAGTGGAAGATCATGTTTGTTCACTCTTTCTAGGCCTCCATTCACAGCCTTTAACCAAAAAGAGTTGGCAGAAAAGATAAGGGAAGGGAAGTTCAGGCGGATCCCATACCGTTATTCAGATCAGCTGAATGAACTCATCACAAAGATGCTGCACCTAAAGGTAATTTGATCCCCAAATGTGCTGCTGCCCGAAAAAGAATTGTAATGGCTTTTTAAACGTAACATTTCTGCACAGTGACTATAATAAGTCTCCCTGATTTCAAGGATTACTGTCGGCCTTCAGTTGAAGAAATTCTGCAGAACCCTCTGATAGCCAACCTGGTATTGGAGGAGCAAGGGAGAAACGTGGAGAGAAGAGGGCGGCGATCAGGAGAGCAAGATAAAGTAGAAAGACTTTCAGGAACTCCAGTGAATGAGCTGAAACTGAAAGAGCAGCAGCTACAAGAGAGGGAGCGAGCCATAAAAGAGAGAGAACACAGGCTAGAACGTAAGAAGTAATGCAGCAATGGGATGCGGGGGTTTGGATTCCATCCTGCTCCGGCAGTGCCTTCAATGGGGAGTGGGATGCATTCCCTTTGGTAACATGAAGGAAACGTTAATACATTTCTTGCAAGGCAAAGGACCCCTGGACAGTTAAGTCCAGTTGAATTTGACAATGGAGTGCAGTGCTCATCTCCGCTTTCAGGCTGAGAGCCAGAGTCTGTCCACAGACAGCTTTCCGGGTCATGTGGCTAGCATGACTAAATCACTCCTGGTGCAACAAGACACTGCGACAGAAGCCAGAGCGCCTGGAAACGCCATTTATCTTCCCGCTGCAGCAGTACCTATTTACTTGCGCTGGTATGCTTTCGAAGTGCTATGTTGGCAGGAGCTGAGACAGAGCAGCGGGAGCTAACCCCGCCTTGCAAATTTGAACTGCTCACCTTGTAATTGGCAAGCCCAAGAGGCTCGGTGGTTTAGACCACAGCACCACCTGCAACCTCCCTCATTTCTTGCATGCATGATGTGGCAGCCCATTTGGAATGAATGAGGGTTAAGTCATATGTAACTTGGAATGCACCTGCACTATTCAACTAATAGTTTCATGGTGCCTAAACATGGATGCAGTGACACTACTTTGCTTGCGTGTGTTTTCCGTTATGGATCTTGTTCATCCTTTTATAATAAGCCAAGGACACACTTCATAGAAGCAGAGGGCCTTCACATACTATGCAGGTTGCATGCTGCTTTCCCTATGGGCATTTACTGGTCAAAATAAAAAGCTGTCATGGGTGCACATTGTCTGCAATTGGATAACATGGCTTGTCTTTTGTTCCAGAGAGAGAGCGGGAACTGTGTGTTCGAGAGAGACTGGCAGAAGAAAAACTGGCTAGGTTGGTTTAAAATGTCTAAAGGTGTCTTATTTGGATAAAGGCTTTTCTCTTATTAACCAGCTCCTTTCTAAACAGGGCTGAGAACATGGTGAAGAATTACAACTTATTCAAGGACCAGAAGCTATTGCAGCCAGCGACATGCCCAGGTAGGAGAAGATGTTGGAAGCTCTTAACGGACTGCTAAACCAGGAATCCCCAGATGTTACCAGCCTTAGTACTAGTGACCTCTCTAGTAACACTCCTTCTATGGTGGATATTAAGCTAGCTTTCCTGGCAGCTCCAGTATGTTTTAATACCGGCGGCAGCTTAGGTTGGGCTTAATATGTGTATGAAGGGGCCAGATTGGATGCCCACTGTGGTGGTACTTCCCTTTGTCAGTAGTAAATGCTGGATACTTCAAGCTGTTGATGCTTCTCATCTGTATGGTAAACCATGACTTTAAGAGGAGGCCTCTGAAGTGCTGTATACTGTGAATTCCTTGAAGATTTGGTCAGTGGCAGAGGTGTTTAACATCTTTGCCACTCAGACAAATGAACAGTTGGACAACCTAAACCTCTGCTTCTCTTTGCCTCTGCTGCTACTTAACTGCTAAGCCTAGTTTAGATACCACTGCTACCCAAGATGGGAGGCATCATGACTACAGTGAATATTTTCTACAATTCAGCTGTCACTTTCTAGTGCCAGATCTATGTGTGTGCATTATACCTCTGTCACCTTACGTGTTTACGATTTGGAGCCAATCTTGGCTTACTTGAATTCTAAAGTTAATCCTGAAATAAAATATATTTTAACTTACCATTTTGTAAATGGCTGTGCAAAGAGGCTAATTTAGGCTACCTTGGGGTTTATATGGTGGTGACTTACTAGTTAGTAGGTTTTTGTTCTTGGAGGCCATTTAGAATGGGCTGTACATCCTAATGTATATCCAAACTAGATGGGGATTTAAGCCTCATTCAAAAGCAGCCAAAATACAGGTAGCTTTTCTTTGACTGTAGTCAATTTTCATATATCTTGCTTTAAAACACTGCAATTCTAGGTTCTATGCTGTTTTCTAGGCATATAGTCTGGGATACCATGAACTGATGCAGCTTGATTTTTTTTCTTTAACCTTTACTTTTCTTTGGGACCCCCCCTCCCTCTTCATTTCAAAAGCTGTTAGGCAGCATGAGTGGCTCCTTTATAATAAACAGAAGCCTAAAACCCCATGCAGCTAGCTGTGTGGACTTCTGGAAGCCTACCAGAGTAACTGCCAAGGGGTGTCTACTCAATGCAAAACGCAAATTCTAGTATGTTGTTTGAGCAATACTCGTAGTAAAGAAATCCAGCAAATAATGTAGCCTCTTTAAAATACCATTTTTCTTTGTGGGTAATGGCTTTCCCTTCAAAATCACAAACAGGTCTTCGCTAATCACCACGAACTTAAATGATGATAGAATTCTTATTTATCTGACTTATCAAAAAGGAATGGTGTGGTATCAAAGCATCTTCAGGAAGTGAACTTCTTTGTAGTCTTCAAATCAAAATGAAGCTTCTGCAAAAAAAAAAGCCACTGTGGTTGCAACTGATATTTTTCCACTCCAGCCCTGCATCACTGGGCAAACCCACTTGACTTGAGTAATAATGTAACAATTGCATTATCTGGGTGATGCCCCTTGGAAACTAATGGGCTTTAAGTCCATTGATTTCAGGGAGTACATTCAGAATATTACCTAGCTGGATGCTGTCCAGTAATAATACAGCTCTTGCATATAGTAGCCTTTTATTGTTCCATATGTAGGCTGCATTCTATGGCTTTACTTATCATTAAAATATGTAATTTTTGGTTGGGGGGGGGACTTTGACTGAAAGTCCTTCAAAGGTGGGCTTGCTGAGTTTTCCCAGTGTTTTCTGGGCCTTCACATCTCCTGTGGCCAAAGAAATCTGAAAGCATTGCAGTTAAGCTGCATCAAAAAGGTATTCTGTGCCTTACAATGAGGTATTAAAGTCTATTCAAAACTATTGTAAAGGAGGCCTGACTAGTAGGCTCTTTTAACATAAGAATCCCCCTTAACTTGCAAAATATCTTCATTTTCATGCCCACTAGTCACCTTTTTAATATATTTTTGATGTGAGAAATTGCTTGGCTAAATTACTACCAAAACATTCATGGTAAGCAAAGCTGTATACCCACCAGTTCCACTCTCCAAACACAATGCATATTCAGGAAATAATTTGTTAGGTGAGTGTTCATGTAATTGGTCAACGATTGCTATAGATTCTTGTTGAAAAAAAATTCTAAAGCGTTGCCAACCATGGAATTCTGATCCTAAAATGACGACAAAGCCCTCTGAAACTTTGCAAAAGGCAAATGAGGAAAGAAAAATGCTCTTATCTTACTTCCACCCTGCCCATGGTTTCTGGCAAATGGCTGCCACAGACTAGCAAAACACAAGCAGCCTTAAACAAGCCTTACTTTTTATTTGTTTACAGCTCAACGCATAAGTCTGCCTGTTTGAATATCTACTTCTACATTCAGGCAATTCTTTGTGATATTGGTCCAGCTTGTGAATCACAGTAAACCACAGTTAATGGTTTGCTATGAGCAAGCTGCTCTCCACTTGCGCTTCCACAATCCCACAGTTAGTGTTATGTTCAAGTCAGGCATCATAGTTTGTTTCACTCCTAAGAAGTAAAGATCTGTAGTTAGGTTTGTTCTTGGCTTACTAATCCCGTGTTTCTTGGAGCTAAGCAGACCAACATATCTGTCTTAGCATAATGCTAAGCTAAAGAGCATGGTCTGTTTCTCCTGTTTTCTAGCATCAAGGAGCAAAGTGCCCTGGAGCAGCATGCTCATGATAAACTGTTAACTATGGTTTACTGTGATGTGCAAATGAGGCCCAGTGACTCCTCAAAAAGAGGCATAGTAAAGGCAGCTATTGGTGCTTTTCTTATTACTGATCTTCAGCTATTGTCTAGATGTACCCAAAATCTAGATATGGTTCCATGACATATAGTGCAGGGATTACTTTCAGGTTTTAGATATATGCTGCAGTTGAAGCGGGCTAACATACCATGGGTGAATGGGTTTTGAAGCTGAACAATTTGTGGGCTTGTTTTTTGTTTTAAATAAAGGAGAAAATCCTGACACTATCAAAGTAAATGGTACATTGTCCAAAGGTGGGTCAGAGAAGGGATGGATGAGTGGGAGAAAAAAAATACAATGGCATGCACTTGGGGTTTGGTTGGCTGGGGATAAAGACAAATATAATGCTGTAGCCACAGTTTGGCAGTGCATTCCCAAGTTCTGGAACAGACATGAGAGCATAGTATTTAGTATCTTCAGAGTTGGGACCTTCTCCTACCTGCTGTTCACTAGGAGTGTTGGACTATAACTTGATCATCTCTGACCATGCTGCTGGCAGCTGAGAGTTGTTCAAAACATCTGGAGAGCAATAGGTTGGAGAAGACTGCTTTTACCTAACGCAAGGAAAGTTGGGCTGTTTTTTCCCCTGGGTCCTTCTAGTTGTCCAATTTCCTTCAGTTCTCTCATGACTTGAACAAATAAATAAAAATATTATTGCTGCTGCTTCCAGTAGAATCTTAGGTTATGTCCATCAGTTGATAAGCAGGGTCAGTGCTACTTCCAGGGTCTAGACACTCCTTCAAAACTGCCAAATTACTGACCTCTCCCTTAGTTTCCCCAAAGAAGAGGATGAAGTCAGTGGATGTTACCTCTCCTTGTTGCATCATTAATAGAAGATGACAGCTGAAGGTGGGCCTGAGGCTTCCATGCATTGGCAGTGGGGTGCTCTCCTTGGACATGGGCATTGGCAGCTGCCCATCATTGCTGACATCTGACACTTCCCTTGACCAGTGGAGAAGAAATCTGCTTCCAAATTGAAGTCTGAGCTTGAGATACTTATACCATGATTAATCATTGCTCTTAGATCAAGGATGGGGAACCTCCAGATGTTGCTCGACTTCTAGCTCTTAGAACAGGGAGACCTGTATTCAAATTCCTCCTCAGCTACAAAACTTGCTAAGTAATCGTGGGCCAGTTTCTCTTGGCATAAACTGTCTCCCAAGCTGGTTGTGACCATGTGTGTGTGTGGGGGGTATGCAGTCTGAGACCATGTCTGCACCATACATTTAAAATACTATGATGCCACTTTAAAAGTCATGGCTTCCTCCAAGCAATCTTAGAAGCTGTAGCTTGTTAAGGATGCTAAGAGTTGTTAGGAGAACTCCCCATATCTCCTCCAATGGCAATAATTTTCAGAGTTCTGTGGGAAGAACAATTGATTGGTCAACCACTTTGAGAATTGGAGTTCTGGTAGAGGAATAGGGATCACCTAACGACTCAGCATCCTTAACAAACTACAGTTCCCAAAATTCTTTGGGGGAAGCCGTGACTGTTAAAGTGGTCTGATACTGCTTTAAATGTATAGGTGGATGTGGCCTGAGTTACTACGAAGAGTATAAACGTAATAAAATCAAAACCTGTAGCATTCAGTGAAACCACCCTTTTATCTGGAACATGTAGCCTCCTGTGCAGTGTAAAATAATAAAAACACATAACACTAAAACTCAGTAAAGGAGCAGTGTTATATACTGTGGGTGTAAGGAGAATATATACATGATGAAAAGTGCTCACTTGCCAATTTCTTGTGTATAAACAATTGCCACACATGAAATTTAGCTTCTTCAACTAAGCATGTTTATGCTGCACCCACTTGACATGGTTTTAAACTGGTTCATACTTGCAAATTGCTTCCGTTTTATAAAATAAAAGTGCATTGACCAATATTGTCCTTCAGGGGTGAATTAAAAGTAAAAAACAAGGCCCCTCATCCGTTGGCTCTTTCTCCTAAGGCAAACAAGATTTATTTCTGTCTTTCACACACAGAAGATCTCTATATGATAATCCTTCCCTTCGCAATAATGTGTACAGTCTAGAAGGCACTTTCTCCCAGATGAGCCCTATAAGAATACTGAACCCAGCCAGATGTGCAGGGTATAAGTAGTAGTAGTAGCAGCAGCAGCAGCAGCAGCAGCAGCATCCGCAGCAATTGTTACCAGTACTACTAGTAATAATTACTACTACTACTACTAATAATAATAATAATACCCTGCACATCTGGCTGGGTTCAGTATTCGTAGTACTGAATGCTTTTGCCCATGTAACTAGCATGGTACACACACTTCCCCAAACAAAAGGCAGTGATCTCGGTGAATTTTTTTCTTACAAGGAGTGTGGCAGCTGTGGAGCCTTCACTGTAATCAAAATTTCGCCCTGTAGAGGGGTATGAACACTTGTAGACTTTGCTGAAAACTCAAAATGGAAGGAAGTGAACTAGAGGTGGCTGACCTCTGGCTTGCCAGACATTGTCAGACTCCAGCTCCATGGAATGGCCAATAAGGAATGGCGGGAGTTGGGAGTCCAAACGACATCAGAGAGCCAGAAGTTATCCACCCCCAGAGTAAAGAATAAATGAATATTCAGTGAGTGAGAGTTTAGTATTTGAAAAGCATCTTTCTGTTTTTTAAAGATGATGAAGCGCTGCCAGTCTTTCTTACGAGAAAAAAGAAGGTTCAGTTTGGTGACGAAAGCAAAGAAAATGCTCACTCTGAGGACAGCCTGGAGAATTCCCTCCCCTCGAAAGAAAAAGGTTGTAATCTGAAGAAGCGTCTCTATGCTGCCAATCTGCGGGCTCAAGCCCTTTGTGAGCTGGAGAAACATTACCAGCTCAAAAGCCGCCAGCTTCTCGGAATGCGCTGAATATTTGTGCGTATCGTGTACAGAACTGTGATGTTTTCAATAGTGTCATTTAAGCTGATGTTTCCTGTGGCATTTATGATGAAAATCTGAGTAGGATTGTTTTAGAAAAGGTGCTAAAATAGTCTTTTAAACTCTATGTAAATAAATGTAAATAATTGTGTGGTTGTATGCGAGTAACTCTTTTCCTTAGAGTTTGCATTCTTGTGCATTTGGCTTGCTAGTGTTGCATTGCTAGGCCAGTTCTAAATATAAATATTCATGGTGTGGTTAGCTAGATTTTTTTTAATGATTACGATGTGATTTTAACAAATAGCACAACACTGGATATGAGATTTAAGGAAGTGATTCTCTTTGAGTCTCTAATTTAGATGCATATAATAGTTGGATGTTTTACAAGCATAATGTTGCACCTAGCACAATATCTGTTCCTTCTTTCTAATTAGCTGAATTATTTGCCCTCCAAAATTTTCTGTAATGTTACATTGTTTAATGAAAAATGTTTAAAAAAGAGCCAAGTATGTAATGTGTTCCAGGACATCCTCACAGAACGGAGTAGATACCAAAATTTGACTGGAGGAAATGAATCTACAGGTAGCCTTTTGTTTAAAGATTCATTTCTCATGGGAGGTTTTATACATTAAATATGGTTGTATATGAGTTCTTACGTCTGAAGGAAGGTCATAAATTTCCCAGGAGATATGTGGACTTTAGAGGTCAGGATGCATACATACTCGTTGGATGAAGCAACATGTTATTAAAAGCAGAAGTGTAAATAGTCTTTTATGCCTTTTTGTCATTTTCGCACCTTGTGATGAATGTATGAAGCCACTTTTGGTCTCTCATTAATCCAAAACTTTGGATCGAATTTAAATAGCTTAATTTTATAGTGGCCTGAAGATGGTGCACTTGCTCTGTTGATGTGGTGATCCAGACTTATGCCTCAGCTGCAAGTGCCTATATGTGAAATTAACTCCTTTCTGCTTCAGTAGAGCTTACTGTCAAATAAATTTGGCCCATGCATTCAGCTTTAACCTATATTCACATGCCACACTATTTTAGAAAAGCTTGGCCACCCAGTTCCTCTGAAATACAGTCATACCTTGGTTTAAGTACGCCTTGGTTTGAATATTTTCAGTTTAAGTACTCCACGGACCGTCTGGAATGGATTAATCCACTTTCCATTACTTTCAATGGGGAAGTACACTTCAGGTTAAGTACAGACTTCCGGAACCAATTGTGTTTGTAAACCGAGGTACCACTGTACATGCATGTTCTGAATTAATGGGATAGCTGTTGTCTTCATTGCAGCCTGGTCATATGCACATGGCACATGAGTTGCAGGCTTTTTGTTGACAAATCTCTCTCACACACATGGACACACACACACACACACAAAATTTTGCATTACAGCCTAGAAATGGCTTATCTATCTTCAGTGAGAACTATGCCAGATAAGTGCTTGGTTTCCATTGGTTTGTGCCTCCCCTTTGCATACCAGTTTACAAACTACTGTACAAAAGTAACTGGAAATGTGAATTTTAAGCTGTTATAGCAACATGTTCCACTGACACTTGAATAGCTAGGTTTTCCAAACCCTTGCAGTACTCTTTACATCTAGTGCTATTTTTCTAGAAAAAGCAGTGCTGGAACACCCACCAATCCCACTCATGAGCTGCAGTTATGCTTTCCCCACACAGCAGCTCCCCAGCTTTCCACCTTGGTCTTGGTACCTAGGGGAAATAATATCTCACCCTATCCGTTCCAGTCTCTCACCTAGGAGCAAACCCACTCACAAGCAACCCCCCATGAGGTGTTCCTTTAACATCAGCCCAAAGGGGCAATGGCAGCTACCCTCCCTTGCACCCCCAGAAACAACCCACAACCAACTGTGGCAAACCTCCTGCTCTTCAGTGGCAGGTCTAACCAACCTACCAAACCTGGTTTCTCCATGTTGCCATCCTATGGTCTAGCGAAGAAAGGCTGGGGAGCCTAAGACTAGTATTCACCAGCCTATCGTGGCCTCAGAATAAATAGGCTTTCTGCAGAAAACTCGTTACAGCTGTAGCAAAGTTCTTGCTCTTTGTGGGTGTGGCTAGTTGGCCAACAGGAAGCTGTTCTCCAGGTGCAGCAGAAATGGGCTGAGGGAGTCTAGGATTAGGGTCCTCATCCAAGCCAGCAATGCTACTGCTACCTCCTGCTGAGGATTTGCTTGTCTGCTCAGAAATAAGTCCCATTGTATTCCAAGGTTACATTTGGAAGCAAACATCCTTGGGCACCATCCAATGTCTGCCCACTTTCTGTTTGCACAACAGGACTTCTGGTCCCTGCTGCACCTGGTGATAGCAGGGACCATCTCCCTAGAACTCCCACGTGACCCCAAAATCTGCTCCAGAGATTTCACCCCGCCCAATCGAGGGAAGATTTTGTGGAAGGGGCAGCTGCACTGGGCAGAAGAGGAAGCTGCCTCCTTCTGCATCTGACCTTTAGTCCATCTAACTCAGTATTGGGTCTGTTGACTGGCAGTGGCTTTCCAGGGCTTCATTCAGATGTGTGTGTCACAGCCCTACCAGGAGAAGGAGGGGACAGAACATGGAACCTTTTGCATGCAAATCACACGCTCTTCTACAGTCACAATCCTGCTGTGAGGAGAAGGCACACTGCCCGAGCCAATGCACATTTGTGTTACGTTGGCTCACACCCGTCTTGAAAGAGATTTACCTCTGATTAAATTTCCACGGTACCCCTATGCAAATCCCATTCAATTGCCTATCCCATTCAATTGTTTTCCATGGGACTTGCACCCCACTGCTATGTGTGCTTATGCAGGACCAAATCCTACTGTGTTCCTTTCCTAGATTAAGTGTGCATACAATTGTAGCCTCCATAATAGCAAAATCTTCCCATATTGTATACTTAATGTGCAAATCTTTGAAGCAGTCAGAATGTCAGCAGGCACAAACCCAAGGAAATGCAGGGGGAGGCCCCAATGTTGACCATTAAAATGAAATGGTTACATTCAATCCTATTGTAGTTTTAATCAAAACCAACAGAAAATCATATAATAATAATAATAATAATAATAATAATAATAATAATAATTTATTATTTATACCCCGCCCATCTGGCTGGGTTTCCCCAGCCACTCTGGGTGGCTTCCAACAGAAATATTAGAATACACTAATTTCTTAAAGATTAAAAGTTTCCCTAAACAGGGCTGCCTTCAGATGTCCTCTAAAAGTCTGGTAATTGTTTTTCTTTTTGACATCTGGTGGGAGGGTGTTCCACAGGGTGGGTGCCACTACCGAGAAGGCCCCCTGCCTGGTTCCCTGTAACTTGGCTTCTCGCAGTGAGGGATCCGCCAGAAGGCCCTCGGAGCTGGACCTCGCTGTCCGGGCAGAGCAATGGAGGTGGAGACGCTCCTCCAGGTATACTGGACTGAGGCCATTTAGGGCTTTAAAGGTCAACAGTTTGAATTTGCATAGGTATGCTTACTCCAGAGCAAGCCTCCAGGGGGCTTCCAGGTTAAGGCTGCAATCCTATACCCACTTCCCTAGGAGAAAGTCCCACTGAAGTCAATGGGACTTACTTCTGAGCAGACATCTATAGGCCTGCCCTGTATGTATGTATGTATATGTACATATATAGCAGCTGCAGGGAACCTTTGACTCTTCAGATGTTGAACTACAATGTCCATCAGCCCCAGCGAACATGGCCAATAGCTAGGAATGATGGGTGTTGTAGTTCTGCAACTTCTGGCGGGTTATCCCCCTCCTGTCATAAACCATTGAAGGCAGGCAATGCCATCCTATACATGTGTACTTCAAACGCTGTGTTGAATGAGATTTATCCTTATATAAGTGTTTATAGGGTGGATTATAGCTTTAATTTGTTAAAGGTTATTTCAGATCACTGTTAGAATACAGCCAAAGATTAAATATTAATTTTTACGACTGCGGAACAGTTGATAGGCTGATATTAATACTGCATTACTACTGTGCGTCATTTACACTGCTTTTCCATTTAATCTTTTCGGCCAAACAAGACTGGAAAGTTAGTATGATAACAGCAAAGATTTGCCTGTATCTGACACAGGATGGTGCAGAAGGATAAAGGCCACGCTTGGGAATTTCTTTGACTTAATCCTGCATATAATCTCTGGGAAGTCGTTTTCTGTGACCATCAGTAACAGGCCCGTGTCACTAAATATTGATTCAGATTTGAAGCTGATGGAATTTAGAGTGCTTGTGATTTTGGGCCTGGTCCACTGTGTATACAGTATCTGCACAGATCCACATCAAGCATTTGTTTGGCTTTTTCAAACAAAATGGAACAAGACATGATTTATGGAACCAGCACTTACAATCGTCTTCCCAGGTTGCTTGCTGTTCATACGCATTAAATGATTAGCATGCAAAGTTAATTTGCAGCCCTCGAGTCATTTGGCAAATGGGAAACTTGAGATTTTCTTCGTTGTCATTGCTTGCAGCAAATTCATGTTGATGTCTGCTGTTTTATATGACCCCAAGTAATTGAAATGTTTGTCTGTTAGTTTGGACTTGATTGTTCAGTGTCCCTGATTAATTTGATGGCCATATTTTCACTGCAAAGCATATTGGTGCCTAAGTGCTCACGTACTTGTAAATACTTAAAAAATAATAATATTTAATTTAAACAGACTCAAAGTGTGTCACATGACTAGTTTTACTTATTTATTTGCTTGGCTGCCTGCCTCATTCATTCTCTGTTGGTTAGGAATCCTGTTCTAGCTGCAGGAAATTTGGCCCTGCCTCATATATCCCTCCTTACCGCCTAACAGGAGTGGTGGTCAGAATTTGGTAGGGTTTGTATATGCACAACACATTGTAGTAAAATTTAAGCTGGTTCCTATGAACCCAGAGAAATGGATCCTGACCCAGGGAGAGCCCAAGGATCCAGGCAAGCAGACAATTTTAAGCGTCTCCTGCCCACCAAATAACAGAGACCAAACCAGGACGTACGAAGCAAGGCACTTTTATTTTCGCTGTTGCAACAGGGTCTTTCCTCTCACGCAGGAGAACAAGGAAGGCCCCCAAACAAAGATGTCTTGCCCTTAAAAAGAAATTTGAAATTGGTTTCAGCCCACCCCCCAGAAGCATCATCCATATGTCACAGAAGGGGTGTAGCCCAAGACCCCCCCTCCCTAGATTCATCATAGGTACATCATGAATGGGGAGGTCTGGTGGCAGTAATCTGAGCAGTCTGGACCCTGCCCCCTGCCCCCAAAACCTAATCAACAAAATTGAGAGATATTTACATTTCCCTGTTTCCCAGCCAAGTTAATCACACCCTTTTGTCTGGCACTCAGGTATCAGGATGCCAAGGTTATCACTTTAATTCCTGAGACAATGAGAAGGTTCCCCCCCCTTCTTCCTTGCAGAGGAACGCCAGGTCTGAGAGAGTCAAAATGGTGTCAGAAAGGCCTGTCTTCCTGTGCTGCTTCAGACATGTGCCTGTACTGTACATTCATGTACATGTTTTATGAACAATTATTATATATATATATATATATGACCTCAAAATTCTTATAACAACATCTAGTTCCCCAAGCACAGGATAGCGGAGGTAACCTTTTAAAGACCTACAATTATCAGATTAAAATCCAAGCCACAAAAGAATTCCTAGATCTGCACCACTGCCCTTCTTTGGAATTGGGATGTAGACTGATCTTCTCCAATCCTCTGGCCATTGCTGAGTTTTCCAAACTTGCTGGCATATTGGGTGTAGCACCTTAACAGCATCATCTTTTAAAATTTTAAACAGTTCAGCTGGAATATCATCACTTCCACTGGCCTTGTTATTAGCAATGCTTTCTAAGGCCCATTTGACTTCACTCTCCAAGATGTCTGGCTCAAGGTCAGCAACCACACTACCTGAGGTGTACGAGACCTCCATATCTTTCTGGTATAATTCCTCTGTGTATTCTTGCCACCTCTTCTTGATGTCTTCTGCTTCTGTTAGGTCCTTACCACTTTTGTCCTTGATTATGGTAATCTTTGTACGAAATGTTCCTTTCATATCTCCAATTTTCTTGAACAGATCTCTGGTTTTCCCCATTCTATTGTTTTCCTCTATTTCTTTGCATTGCTCATTTAAGAAGACCCTCTTGTCTCTCCTTGCTGTTTTTTGGAAATCTGCATTCAGTTTCCTGTATCTTTCCCTATCTCCCTTGCATTTTGCTTGCCTCCTCTCCTCCGCTATTTGTAAGGCCTCGTTGGACAGCCATTTTGCTTTCTTGCATTTCCTTTTCCTTGGGATGGTTTTCATTGCTGCCTCCTGTATAATGTTACGAGCCTCCATCCATAGTTCTTCAGGCACTCTGTCCACCAAATCTAAATCCTTAAACCTGTTCCTCACTTCCACTGTGTATTCATAAGGGATTTGATTCAGATTGTATCTTACTGGCCCAGTGGTTTTTCCTACTTTCTTCAGTTTAAGCTGGAATTTTGCTATAAGAAGCTGATGATCTGAGTTACAGTCAGCTCCAGGTCTTGTTTTTGCTGACTGTATGGAGCTTCTCCATCTTTGGCTGCAGAGAATATAATCAATCTGATTTCGATGCTGTCCATTTGGTGATATCCATGTGTAGAGTCGTCTCTTGTGTTGTTGGAATAGAGTGTTTGTGATGACCAGCTTGTTCTCTTGACAGAACTCTATTAGCCTTTGCCCTGCTTCATTTTGAACTCCAAGGCCAAACTTGCCAGTTGTTCCTTTTATCTCTTGATTCCCTACTTTAGCATTCCAGTCCCCAGTAATGAGAAGAACATCCTTCTTTGGTGTCATTTCTAGAAGGTGTTGTAGGTCTTCATAGAATTGGTCAATTTCACTTTCTTCAGCACCGGTAGTTGGTGCATAAACTTGGATTACTGTGATGTTAAAAGGTCTGCCTTGGATTCGTATCGAGATCATTCTGTCATTTTTGAGATTGCATCCCATTACAGCTTTTGCCACTCTTTTGTTGACTATGAGGGCCACTCCATTTCTGCTACAGGATTCCTGCCCACAGTAGTAGATATGATAGTCATCCGAACTGAATTCGCCCATTCCCTTCCATTTTAGTTCACTGATGCCCAGGATGTCGATATTTATTCTTGTCATCTCATTTTTGACCACATGCAGCTTACCTCCACTCATAGTTCTTACATTCCAGGTTCCTATGCAATATTTTTCTTTACAGCATCGGACTTTCCTTTCGCTTCCAGGCATATCCGCAACTGAGCGTCCTTTCGGCTTTGGCCCAGCCGCTTCATCAGCTCTGAATCTACTTGTACTTGTCCTCCGCTCTTCCTCAGTAGCATGTTGGACGCCTTCCGACCTGAGGGGCTCATCTTCCAGCGTCATAACTTTTATATGCCTGTTGTCTTTGTCCATGGAGTTTTCTTGGCAGGGATACTGGAGTGGCTTGCCAGTTCCTTCTCCAGGTGGATCACGTTTAGTCAAAACTCTCCACTATGACCTGTCCATCTTGGGTGGCCCTGCATGGCATAGCTCATAGCTTCTCTGAGTTATTCAAGCCCCTTCGCCACGACAAGGCATTGATCCATGAAGGGGGATCTGCACCACACCAATCCCAAAAGCACATTTCCCGTGAAAAAAATATTTTAAAAATCCTTCCTGTCCTAACACTTCCCATTAAAGCAGCGGTGGGGCTTTAAAAGAAGATTGGACAAATTCATGAAGGATAAAGCTATTGATGGCTACTACCCCCGAAGGTTATGCTCCTTCTCCAGAATGCCAGCTACTGGGAATCACATTTGGGAAGCATCCTGTTCCGCTACTTGAGGTGAAATGGGAAGGTTCCCCCCTGCTGTCACCAAAGGCTCCCTTCTAGGGTTGCCAGACTCAATAGAGGACAGGACTTCTGTGCCTTTAATTGCCCTGCTCTCTTTTGAGTCTGGAAACCTTAAAGAGAAACCAGCAGACCCTTTGCCTGGAAATTAAACAAAGGGTCTGCTGGTTTCTCTTTAAGGTTTCCAGACTCAAAAGAGAGCAGGGCAATTAAAGGCACAGAAGTCCTGTCCTCTATTGAGTCTGGCAACCCATCTCACTTCTCTGGGTTGCACAGCCGCGATGGTGGGTTCTGGTGAGATCTTGCAGGGCTTTTGCAACATCTCGCGGCATGCACAAGATCCTGTGAGATTTCAGTGAGAGCTTGCAAGATAGATTTTGGCGAGATCTTGTGAGACCTTGAAGATGCTGCTGCCACCACTTCCCCACCAGCGGCCAAGGAGGGACAGGGTGCCTGCTCTTGGTGTTCTGCCGCCCGAGGCGGCTGCCTCAGTCCACCTCATGGAGTTGCATATTCCTGCATTGCAGGGGTTTGGACTAGAATAGATGATTCTCAGGGTCCCTTCCAGCTCAACTATTCTATTATTATTTTATTATCTAATTGGTCACTGTGAGAATGGGAGGCTCTTCCAGCAGGGAACATGCAATCTTCTTAATTACAGGAATTGAACCTGGGACTTCTGCATGCAAGCATGTGCTCTACCACTGATCTAAAACCCTACAAAGAAAGTTTGGGAAACAGTGCCATAAAGAATGGACACATGAAGGTGCCTGAAAAGCCCAGGGCACAATTTTTCACAGCCCTCTCGTGGCTATGGTGGCTCATTTAAATAAGCATTATTGCACACACACACACACACACACACACACACACACACACACACACGTCTGATCTTTTAGGGAAACTGGTTTGTGGCACAAGGGCTCACAATACGCTATAATCGCACACCTAATTTTGCCAATATGCAGTTGTATCCCACCTCAAAATAGCAACAATTATCCTTAGGCTCACTGGGTCAAATGGGCCTTTCTCCCAATTGTTTTCCTCTCCAAACCATGGCCCACTTTTTGAACCCGAAGAGAATTTCAGTGAATCACCGAAGTTAACTCCCTTGCCATTTTTAGTTACTACCAATAAACATAATGTGCTACTGTTCCTGTTCAGATCTGTGGACATGGTGCTTAACAGGTTAGCATAACAAAAGACAGCTCTTTGCCTCAAAGAACCTGGGATCTAAGGGAACCTCCAGCTTGATCGTTGATTGAGAGGTCTGATGCAACAGACCTGCTTCCGAAAAGGATCAAACTTTTTGTGATAAGGAAAGTCACAGGAAAACACAGTAGAAAATGTGAGCTACCCCTGGCTTTGATGCAACATCAGCTATCCTCCCTGCAAACAAATTCCAGTGAATGTTCATTAACTAGCCAGCATCTAATCTCCCTCCAAATAAATCAAGATGAATGCTCAATGAACAGGTAATCTGAAAGTACCCAGAATTAAAGGCACAGAAACTCCTGCCAAGACCACAAGGGTGTCAATTCTGTCACTCATTAACTTTTCCAGATGTGACCTAATCTTTACCTTTCCTGCAGTTTGATGACCACTTGGATATACAGTGCCTGAAGACCAATAATGTTTTCCATCTCATCCATAGCTGCTCCTCACCAGGGATGCAAAAGTCCAAGTGCACAGTGACCACTGATACATAAATAATTGGGCAGAAAACTTGAAGAGGTATCATTCAGAGGTAAAGGTAAAGGGACCCCTGGCCATTAGGTCCAGTCGTGACCGACTCTGGGGTTGCGGCGCTCATCTCGCTTTACTGGCCGAGGGAGCCGGAGTACAGCTTCCGGGTCATGTGGCCAGCATGACAAAGCCGCTTCTGGCGAACCAGAGCAGCACACGGAAACGCCGTTTACCTTCCCGCTGTAAAGGTAAAGGGACCCCTGGCCATTAGGTCCAGTCGTGACCGACTCTGGGGTTGCACGCTCATCTCGCATTATTGGCCGCTTCCAGGTCATGTGGCCAGCATGACAAAGCCGCTTCTGGCAAACCAGAGCAGCACATGGAAACGCCGTTTACCTTCCTGCTGTAGCGGTTCCTATTTATCTACTTGCATTTAGACATGTTTTCGAACTGCTAGGTTGGCAGGAGCTGGGACCAAGCAAAGGGAGCTCACCCCGTCACAGGGATTTGCCGACCTTCTGATCAGCAAGCCCTAGGCTCAGTGGTTTAACCCACAGCACCACCTGGGTCCCTACCTTCCCGCTGTAGTGGTACCTATTTATCCACTTGTTGTTTGAAAGTGCTTTCGAATTGCTAGGTGGGCAGGAGCAGAGACCGAGCAACGGGAGCGCACCCCGTCATGGGGATTTGAACCGCTGACCTTCTGATCGGCAAACCCTAGGCTCTGTGGTTTAGACCCCAACCCCAGCGCCATCTGTGTCCCTCATCATAGCAAGCCCTAAACTATGACTTACTATGAACAAGCAGCACACTAGTGCATACCGTTGAATTGCTCCTGCTCTGTTCTACACTTGCACTTTGACGTGCTTTCGAATTGCTAGGTTGGCATGAGCTGGGACCGAGCAACAGGAGCTCATCCCGTCGCGGGGATTCGAACCGCTGAACTTCTGATCAGCAAGCCCAAGGATCTGTGGTTAGCGGTACCTATTTATCTACTTGCACTTTGACGTGCTTTCGAACTGCTAGGTTGGCATGAGCTGGGACCGAGCAACCACAGCTCACCCCGTCGAGGGGATTCGAACTGCCGACCTTCTGATCGGCAAGCCCTAGGCTCTGTGGTTTAACCCACAGCGCCACCCCCATCCCCGTTTAGAGGTAGAACAACTGTTTTGCATGTAGACGGTCCCATGTTAAATCCTTGGCATCTTCAGATAGAGCTGGCAGAGACGTCTGTCTGTCTTAAATCCCCAGGAACCTCAGTCAGGTCAGGAGAACCTGTGGCCCTCCAGCTATTCTTGGGACTCCAACAGTACAGTACCAGCCAGTAGGCAGGGCCAGGGCCTGCAGTACCATGAGGCAGAGCATCAGCATAGCCAGGATTTTTGTTGGGAGGGGCAGGACTTTGTTGGGGGGAAAGAACTGATGTGATTGGTCAGGTAGTTAGTTGAGTATTTCTATTGTTTTACTTGATGGGGGACAGTTGTCCTCACCCCACCCCCTCTTGGCTACACCCACAAGGCAGTTGCTTGAGGTACCAATTCTGAAGGGAGCTGTATGTGTCTGAGAATTTTCTGTCCCCTTTCCTTATTGCAAAAGGCCCAGGTTTTGTTTGTTTGGAAAGCGGGTTTGTTGTGCAAGAGTTCCAAATTGGCTTGCATTGTGCAACCTGTCAGTGATTGAAGTGTCCTCAGCCCCACAAACTAGTTACATGTTTAAAGATCAAATCCAGCACTTTGAATCACACCCAGGAGATCACAATCAAGATCACAGAATCATAGAATTGCAGAGTTGGAAGGGACCCCAAGGGTCATCTAGTCCAACCCCCTACAATGCAGGAATCTCAGCTAAAGCATCCATGGCAGATGACCATCCGACCTCTGCTTAAAAACCTCCAAGGAAGGAGAGACCACCACCTCCCGAGGGAGACCATTCCACTGTTGAACAGCTCTTATTGTCAGAAAGTTCTTCCCGAGGTTTAGTAGGAATCTCCTTTCTTGCAACTTCCTCATAAGATCGTTAAAATTAAAATTCCCATTCCTGACCCATGAGGCGGTTTCCTTTGAACTAAGACAGAGGTGATACTCTTAGAGGAGGGGTGTGGCCCTGAAAGTGCCTTCACTGCCTTCAGTCAAAATCCACTCAACCCCTCCACCCCTCCCCTTTTAGCTAATTGACCTTAACGCTAAGGGAAATTAACCCTTAAGTTGCACACAGAATGAGCTCTGCTGTTGCACTTCCAACAGAGCTACTGTTTGGTCAATCCCCTTGGTTTAAATAGGCTATCTGAGTGCCTCAGAATAAGCAGGAGGCATAGCCCAGCCATGAACCAACTGATGTTCCCGTGACCTGTCATATAGTAAGTCACTAAACTGCACTGTTTGGAGAATCCAGACACATTAAAGCTGATAATATTAAGAAGGGCAATAAATCATGACACAAGATCCTTTGAGATAATGACTTCTGGGGTGGTGGAACAAAGTAATGAAAACAATGATACTTGTATAATGAGGTTGTCTAGAAAGATGTCAAGTACTTTGTGCTCAAATGAATGCAGTGACAATATGGGAGTTGTCAAGATACACTACATTGCTCGTGTTTTTGAGAAAGGATAAAGTGGCATCAGTTCAGCAACCCTCTTCAATGAAGGTGAAAAGTTTATTTTCCTGCAACTAGCAGATTAAAACATTTTCACCTTTAACAATGACTTAAACCAGGGTGGGGGACCTTTTTGGTTCCATAGGTCAGAACCTTCACAGGCTCAGCACTGCAGGCCAACTTTGACAGGTTGTCAGGGAGGGTGCCCTCTGTTATCCCAATGATGCCTGCAACATCAAAGGAGACTTGGGGCCATCAGGGACAGAGATGACTTGGCCATGGTATTCTATGCTTTAAGAACTTCCAGACTGGATTATTGCAATGTGCTTTATGTGGGGCTCACCTTGAAGATGACTGAGGAACTTCAACCGGTTCAAAATGCAATGGCCAGGTTGCCTTTTGAACCCCTGTTCTGAAACAACTGCATTGACTTTGTGGGCCCGATTCAAGGGGCTCGCACTAGTTTTTAAAGCCCTAAACGACTTACACTCGAAATATCCGAGAGACCACCTATTTCTCTATAGACCCTCTCATGTGCTAGGTTAGCAAAGTGGAGCCTCTTGGTAGTGGAGCCTCTTGGTAGTTCCTCCACTCTCAGAAATTCAGGTGTCATGGCCTGAATTTTCTGTGGCAGCCCCACGTTGTGGAATTCCCTCCCTCCAGAGGTCCATCTGGCACCTTCACTATAAAACTTCCAGCAAATACTGAGGATGTATGTTTTCAAGACCCATCCTATTCCCACGATTGCAATTTATTTTGACTGTTTTTAATTCTGAATTTTAATTGTAATTTTTTTTTTACCTTCCCTGTGACGTCTCAGATTCTGTTTACAAAGTGGCTGGACTCCCACTGTGTTGCCCTTTCTTATACTTAACTGCAGAGGACTCTGATTAGTACTCTATCCCTCCCCCTCTCAACTTCCTGCCCCTCCCTGGATTTTAGTACAAGCAAATCAGTCCCATGCAACAACTGGACCAGAGGAGGGAGTAGTCCTCAAATATTTGGTAGGGAGGGATGGTTCCTCACAAGGATGCTGAGCTGAGTCATAGAATGAGAGAACCATAGTGGAAAAGGGTCATCTAAGGGCCATCTAGTTCATCCCTTTGCTCTGGCAAGAAATCCAGAGCTAGAAGAGATAGCACAAGCCATTCCACCTTTTAATTCTAAGAATTGTTTGTGAGTAACTTGTCTCTCTAGATTTCATATAGTTAAGAAACATGGCAATGGATGCTTTCTCAGGAGATAAGCAGAAATATGTTGCACAACAACCTCACAATGAATTTCTATTATTTCAACAAGCCCATCGAGACATATAATTTAGTTATGTACACTTGTTTTTCATATTTGGAAATTTAATCTGTGCATTCAGTAATACTGTTTTATGGACACTACCGTACTTAAGAGAGGTTTAAAAAAAATAAGCAGTTCCTAAATGTTTCTAAATTTATATTGAGGATTAAACCATGCTGTCCTTTGTTTGCTAAAGACTAGACTACCTAAAGAAGAAGAAAATAGATCTCTCGAAAGATTGTGACAATAGCTAGCACATCAAGCACTTTTTAATTAAAGTATCAGCAAATGCACCTGTTCTGTATCTTCTGAGTCATCTTCATCTGTGAGTCACTTTTACAGGACTTCTTCCTCATTTTTAATACTAAGGATATGGTGAAAGCCAAGAATATAATTAGAGGTACAGTAGGTTAGCACTACTGTAATCCACGTTTGGAGCACTTCCAGCCAGTGGGAAAGTTGGGCTCTCGAGCCAAATCAGAACTTTGCTCTGCAGTTTGTCAACAAATCCATACAATCTTCTCAAACTGCCAAGTCGCAGAGCAAGGCGAAGGTTTCATGACACTGAAACTGGGTTACACCCAGTTCGAAATAAAAACATTGCACAATCTGGAGTTGTTGAATGAGTGGTTGTGAAAAGCGCATATTGATTCAGCACTTCCTACGTAGAAAGCAGGGAGGGTTGTGCTGAATCTGAATGCCAGTTGCTGAAAACGGCAGGAGGGGAGAGTTCTCTGGTGCTCAGATCCTGCTTGCTGGCTTCCCACAAGCACCTGCTTGGCCATTATGAGAAAAAGGATGGATGGTGGGCTAGATGGGCCATTGGTCTGATCCAGCAGGCTCCTCTCATGTTTTTGCCAGACAGAAGTACACACAATTCTAGTGTTCTTTGGCATGTTAGTTGCTGCTGATAATTAGCTGGTGGACAAAGTGTTTGTTTACATTTCTTAGCTTGTCCTTTCTTGTGTCAGGACAATCCGTTTTTGTTCAAATGTGCACCGGAGAGCCAGCATGAATGTGAGGCTGAGACAATGAAAAGAGCCACCTGTTTCTATTGAATCGTATCCCTTGTTGCTTGTAGGTGTTGGGGCCAGTGCCAAGGGTCGCCAGGATTGGGCACCTGCCGAGAGCCCACAGTCCAGGATGGGGCCATTGGACAAGAAGCCCTTGTGGACTTGCTCCTCCTCTTCACCATTGCAAACTACTCGCTTCTTCACCCACCTCTTTCTTCTGCCCTGCCAATGGTGGCGGTGGCAGAAGAGGATTTAGGGGAGCACAACCAGTTCAGTCGTGATGGTTGAAGAGCCTCGGGGTTGCCACAACTATGATGTAGAATGAAAGATAAGAAAGGGGGGCACCAAATTTTGGCATTGCACAGAGTGCTGCTGAAATTTGAGACCCCAAGGTGGTGGTAAGGAGGAGTAGATGCCACTGCCTGCTTACAAACTGACTAAGCTTTTTGAATTATTATGCTGCAAATGGGTTGTGCAGTTTTGAATATTTTACGCATAAAATAGTTGGCCATAGCTCATGCTCCTTGCGGCATGTTGCATAAGCAAGAAATAGTGTGGGTTCAGTAGATGGGTGCCATAGTCCAGAAAGCGGGGATATGTTCCTAACCCGGTTAAGTCAATTGGTTTGTCACTTCAGTTTTTGGCTGTGGCCCAGTATGTTTGCCTTTTACCTGCGCTCAAGGCATCCAAGCACGAGCAGTATTCCATTGCCACTAGGCTTCCATCTATAAAATGAGGGGTTGCATACAACAGAGTAGCCTTCTACTTGTGCAACAGAACTTCCTCCTTCCCATCTTTGTGTCAGTTTGCATTTCTTAGTACAGAAAGTATTGATCTGATGCATAGAGATCTTTCCTATTCTATCTGATTCAAGAGGGTTCTGAAAGCTTCTGTGTGAAAGAAACAAGCAGAAGGTTCATGATATTTGACTTACTCCTTCAGAGAAGCTGAGTGCAGCTGGCTTAAACTAGTTTTGTTATCTCTTTCTGTCAAGGTCATGCTGACTATAAAAGTAGGGCCAGAAGGAGCCTGGGCTTCACTTTCTCTTTCTATCTCTCTTCTGGTCTGGTGTTCTGTATACAGTGGTACCTCGGGTTACAGATGCTTCAGGTTACAGACGCTTCAGGTTACAGACTCTGCTAAACCAGAAATAGTACCTCGGGTTAAGAACTTTGCTTCAGGATGAGAACAGAAATCGCGCGGTGGTAACTCAGGTTAAGAACAGTTTCAGGATAAGAACGGGCCTCCAGAACGAATTAAGTTCTTAACCCGAGGTACCTCTGTATAGTGTTAAGGTTTAGACTTATTATAATTGCAGGTAGGTAGCCGTGTTGGTCTGAGTCGAAACAAAATAAAAAAATTCCTTCAGTAGCACCTTAAAGACCAACTAAGTTTTTATTTTGGTATGAGCTTTCGTGTGCATGCACACTTCATCAGATGTGCATGCACACGAAAGCTCATACCAAAATAAAAACTTAGTTGGTCTTTAAGGTGCTACTGAAAGACTTATTATAAGTTATTGTAAATTTAAGTTAAGTCTGCTGCAACTGGATTTCTTCTGGACAGTGCCAATCCTGAATGCATTGGATTTGTGACCATGGATGTAATATTAATAGCCTCTGGTCTACCGGTATTTTTTGGGAATCCTGCAACATGTTTTTACTCTGCTAACTATACGTCGGAGTTCTGCTCTGAATCAATATTGAGTAGAATTCCATGACACTCTGCTCTCCAGTCCCCTCCCCACCCCTGCCTCCTCAAAATCCACTCTGGAGAGGTGAGGAAGGGGAAGTCTTGTCATTGGTACAGGTGCCAATACTTCGCCACAGTCTACCTAGCTCGGCGCATGATGGGAAGTGTGTGCAGGTCCTCTCCATTGACCCACTAAGTGTGTTGTCCCTGCCAGTGTACTTAGGGACAGATCAGCCAATGACCACTTAACATGCATGCAACTTGCATGGTTGATTCCTAGGTAGTTAAATAAAGAAATTTCACAATTTCCATGCATGTAGGTGACAATCAGGTGATCTATTCAGGTGGAACAGTGCACTGGGTGGACTGAGAGAAACAGGTGTAGATTTGATCTTTTCATACATTTATGCGGCGGCGGGGTGTGTGTGTGGAGTGTGTGTTCAAACTGGCTCACTGTGCAGTTTTGGGGTTAGGAAAAAAGAAAGGGTAACTGCTTTGTCTGTTGAAAAATGTAGTCGAAATAATACTGTTCACATCTCCCCCACGCCCAGATGTAACATCTCTCTTATGTGTCATCGCAATCCTATATTATAGTTATCAAGCATCAGGCTTGTGTCACAGCTTGGCAACGTAACCTTTGCTTAAGACAAAAGGCTCTGTTAATAGCATTATTGTTTCTGGGTTAATCAGTGGCTGGCCGTTCACCTTGTACCAAAGACACATGAGGACATTTATTAAACGGGTGGCTGATACAGAAACCGGATGTGCTGCATCCGTTTTGGAAGACGAGATGAAAAATCAGAATTCAGAAAAGTCTTGGCTTGAATCAGCATCTTAGCAGGGAAGCAGTGAGATTGTACATAACTAGTTTTGGCTTTTTTTATCTTAGGATCTAATTATTGGTCATGTCCACAGAATGGAAGATGGCAGGACCCCCAAGGACATTATCTATGGCAGCGGTCAGCAAATGCTTTCAGCAGGGGGGTGGTCCACTGTCCCTCAGACCTTGTGGGGGGCCAGACTATATTTTGGGGAGGGAAATGAATGAATTCCTATGCCCCACAAATAACCCAGAGATGCATTGTAAATAAAAGGACACATTCTACTCATGTGAAAACACGCTGATTCCCAGACCGTCCATGGGCTGGATTTAGAAAGCGATTAGGCCAGATCCGGCCCCCGGGCCTTAGTTTGCCTACCCATGCTCTATGGGGAGCTGGCTCTAGGCACCAGGCCAATTGGCAGCCCAACTCTGAATTACAAAGATGTCTGCCAACATGACATGAAGGCTGGCAACACCAACCCAAGCCATGTGGGAATCCCTTGCAGACGACCACAGTGCCTAGAGACAATCAGTGAGGTTGTGTATCCACAGTAGTGACCAGAAGAAAAACAACTGCTGGGAGGAGCGCAGAAAGAAGCGACGCCATGGTAGACCTGCATCAGCACAACCGGACGCCTTCATCTGCCCCAGCTGCAACAGAACACGTTTCTCCCCTTTCAGTCTCTACAGCCACAGCAGGCGCTGTAACTCTCCAACAGTTTGACTTCACCCCCAATGGCACACTCCTCCATTGTCTCCTCAGACAGATGCCAACCAACTCAGTCACTGGAGACTCCAAGGCTCCTATTGTATGTCTGCTTGGGCTTTTGAGTGGGACCTTAATTTCAAGTAGGCATTTAAAGGATCCATCCCGTCCACCAAAGAATCCTGGGAATTGTTGTTTGTTAAAGGTGTTTAATTCAGAGTAGACTAATTGAAATTAATGAACATGACTAAGTTAGGTCCATTTATTTCAGTACGTATGTTCTGAGTAAAACTTAGTTGACTATCACCCAGCACATCTTTCATACATACACTGTATGTATATATAGGCTGTATATAGGCGGGTATATCAAGAGCACAATTAAGGGTTTGGGTGTGGTGTTATCTGCATACCTCTCTCCTTCATTGCTCCCACCCCAGGTTTCTGCTGGCCTAGATGGGTGGCCTTACTCACTGGAAGTCAAGGGTGACTTCAATCCACTTGCTGACCTTCAGTTTCACCTACTTAGAGCTAGGGAGGTTAGACTTCAAAGCCTCCTGAAAAATGCAGGATCCATTTTTAATGAGCTGTTATCAGTTTCCCTGGCACTTAATCCGGACTCATTAGATCTACTTAAGAAAATATGTGTGGACCTTAAAAAAAAACAACCACGACAGTTTTATTTAGGGTGTCTAGTTTCAGCCGCTATGTGACTGGTACGCCTCTTAAATAAGCAAATAAATAAACAGCTTACCAAAGGATCTCCCGATCTTTTGTTCGTTTGAAGCAGAGATGGGGAACCTGTAGCCTTTGAGAGGTTGCTGGACTTCAACTGCCATCTGCCTCACCCTCAGACAGCAAGTCCAATGGTCAGGGACAAAGTAGTCCGGCAACATATGGAGGGCCAATATTTTCCCAATTTAGAGTCACTGTGTATTAACATGTCCTTGATTAATGTGTTGCTTACATTGCAGCTCGGCTCTGCCTGTAGTCATAATTTTTTATTTCAGAATGGATCGATCCTTGGGACAATCTGCATCTCTACTAACTCACTGGTCCTACACCAGGGATGGGAAACATTTTCTTAGTCCGAGGGTCATATTCCCTCTGGATCTGCATGCCAGTGGGCAGGCAAGGCCAAGGCAGACATGGTGTGTGGCCACCCCAAACACAAACCACACACCTCACAAGCTGCAGCCTAGACCTTTGGGTTTGCATTTCCTAGTGCAGAAAGTATTAATCTAATGTGTAGACATCTTTCCTATTCTAATTAATTCCAGAGGGTTCTGGAAGCTTCTCTGTGTGAAAGAAACAAGCAGAAGGTTCATGATGTTTGGGTTATTCCTTCAGAGAAGCTGAGTACAGCTGGTTTAAACTGGTTTTGTTAGCATTTCTGTCGAGGTCATGCTGACTATAAAAGTAAGGCCAGAAGGAGCCTGGGTTTCACATTTTATTTCTATCTCTCTTCCTTCTAGTGTGGTACACAGTATGCATAGTGCTAAGGTTTTAGACTTCTTATAAGTTATTGTAAGTTTAAGTTAAGTCTGCTGCAACTGGATTTCTTCTGGACAGTGCCAATCCTGAATGTATTGGATTTGTGACCATTATGCTCATTTGCCTTCAGTAGCAGTAAAGCTCTGCTGGATGTAATATTATTTGCCTCTGGTCTATTTTTTTTTTTTTGAATCCTGCAACGTGTTTTAAGTTTTTACTCTGCTAACTATACGCTGGAACCTGCTCTGGATGAATATTGAGTAGAATTCCATAACATAGACCTTTTTTGGTCTTGCACCTACAGAGCAGCATATGGGGCAGTCCCACAGAAGCTATTGCACCTCTGCTCCCTGGGTTAGCTCTGGGACAGGCCCCTGCCTGCAGCACACTCCAAGGCAAAAACGTCCACATCTGTCCCAGGAGCACACATCAACTAGTTTTCCCTAGGGTCCCCAGATTGTCTCTCTGTTCCTGCTTCTTCCAGGATAAACTGCACGCTAGGGGACTGCAGAATTGCACTCCCAATGGCCTATTGTTAGACCCGGTGAACAAGGCTTACACAGAGGGGTACAGGAACATATGGCACTGCCTTGTACCGCTGGTTCAACTAGCTCAGCATTGCCTGCACTGACTGGAAGCAGCTCTCTAGGGTTTCCAACGGGGGTCTCTCTCAGCCTTTGCCAGTTCCTGGGGAACATAGGCGAGAAGAGGTGACTTTGAGCTCCTGCTTGGGGGGATTCCATGTGGTGCAGTGGGTCAGTGCATCTGGCTGTTAACCAGAAGGTTGGTGGTTCAAGCCCACCCAGGGGCAGCTGTGGGCAAAAGATTCCTCGGGGTCCCTTCCAGCTCTGCCATTCTATGAGTCTATGATCATCTGGTTGGCCAAGGATGCTGGACTTGGTGGATCTTTGGCCTGAGGTAGTGAAGATTGTAGAAACACACATCACAGCAAATGCTCATCTCTCTCTGCATAAGCCTATTGCTGCTAAAGTTTGTTTTGTTGTGCCAGGTCTTATTGTAACCAGTGGAACAAGTTTGCCAAATTGTTGCTTGCAATAGATGAAGCTCATCAGCTTCTGTGCACTAAAGATTTCCATGCTATTAACTGCAGTCGTTATTTTTATTATTTTAAACCATTACTCTTTTCCATTTTCTGTAAGCCACCTTCATCACCGTTGTTATAGTACAATGACCCTTAATGTGCCCAAGAATGTCACTATTTACTAATTTTTTAATGGTATCCCAATGTATCATATTTATATTTTAACTGGGAATTACGTAGAAACTCCCTCTCTTCATTTCAAGTATATGCCACCACCATATGGCCTGTTGTGCCCCTTTTGTTCCAGACCACCAGTTTTTCTGACATGAGGCCCATTGTTTGAGACTTGCCATCTGCCAAGTTGCATATGCCTGTAGATCACATGCAAATTCTTGGACTATTGTTATCCAAAATCCAGCCCCAACGTAACAGCAGCCCCCCCCCCCTCTCTGTGTGTGACTGAACAAACCTTTCCACAAGACATGTAAGGCTCATAGAGGGTAGATTAAGAAAAATAAACACCCCTGTATTCATACATTCTTGATCATTTCACCATTCTAAAAGGCAACCCATTGGATACACTTACCGGTATTTCCTAAATATTATTCGAAGAATTTCAGCCTCATCAATCCACGCCCACTAGTGTTTAAAGTTTAATTTTCTTCATTGAGTCGATGATCTATGGCAGTGTTTCTCTCAACCTTAGGTCCCCAGCTGTTGTTGGACCTACATCTCCCATCACTCTTGACCACTGGTCTTGCTAGCTAGGGATGATGAGAATTGTAGTCCAGCAACAGCTGGGGAACCAAGGTTGAGAAACACTGATCTATGGGGTGGTGCTGCTGACCACTATATGACAGGGGACAAAGGTCAAGTAAGGATTACAGTGGTACCTCGGGTTACAAATGCTTCAGGTTACAAACGCTTCAGGTTACAGACTCCGCTAACCCAGAAATAGTACCACTGGTTATGAACTTTACTTCAGGATGAGAACAGAAATCGCGCGGTCGCAGCGCAGTGGCAGCAGGAGCCCCCATTAGCTAAAGTGTTACCTCAGGTTAAGAACAGTTTCAGGTTAAGAACGGACCTCCAGAATGAATTAAGTTCTTAACCAGAGGTACCACTGTATAGATCTGTGTCTGTGTTGAATGCTTCACGCTAAGGCCTTCCGATTCCTTTGATACTGGAAATGTTTGATAGACTTGCCATGAAAATTGGCCCACTACCACTCCGACACTACAAACAAACAACGCACGCTCCCCTATCTCAGTGTCAAGGGAGCACCTTTTGAGAGACTTGAAGCAGCCTCAAAGAGTTACTACTGTTTTTGATGCACCAGCCTCATATTTAGGTCGATAACTTGAGCCAGCTATTCTGGGATTCAGTAGAAATTACTTCAGGTTAAGGTAATTTATTGACCACGGTTGCTGCGACTTCAGCCACAATGTGCAGACTAAAGTGGTGCTGACCAGAACGCTTCCTCATTCCATGTAATTTACATGCTACACCCAAATTACCAGTATGTGTGTTATATAATATTTGTTTGAAATATTTCTCTCCCCGTGCTTTCTCAAAACTGCTGTTACAGCACACGGGTGTTTACATGTGTATGTGGAACTATCTTTTTCTCTAGGCAGCAGTGCTCCTGCTCAGGTTTCCAGCCAGCCATGCCCTCCCCAGGATACTCCATTCCATCCAGCCCTGGGTTTCTTCTCCAAGTGATTCAACATTCCATGGCTACTGAGCACACCCGGTTTTCACTGCATTGTTTCTGGAGTGTTGTGCCTCCTTAGTTGTTACTGTGTTTTTTAAAAATGTTTTGTACTTCTGCAGACTTCAGGGTTCCTTCCTTCTTGTTCCCCACCAGCCCTCTTTTGGCTGTCATCCTGTTGGTACTCACTGCTCATTATTTGAGTGATGAAAATATCAAACCTCCTCCAACATTTTTCTGATGATAATAGGGACATTCTGGTTCTCAAACTTAATCCGTTCCGGAGGTCCGTTCCAAAACCAAAGCGTTCCAAAACCAAGGCGCACTTTCCCATAGAAAGTAATGCAAAATGGATTAATCGGATTAATCCATTCCAGACTTTTAAAAACAACCCCTAAAACAGCCATTTAACATGAATTTTACTACCTAACGAGACCATTGATCCATAAAATGAAAGCAATAATCAATGTACTGTACTATAAAACAAAAAAGACATTACTGTAGATGATAAAAATAAAATTATTATTTTTTCCTTACCTGCACTGATGATAGCCATTGTTATCCATTTCTGCAGTCACACAATCAATGGCTTTTATCCATTTCCGCAGTCACACAACCAACCAATCAGTAGCTGAACTGGGTTCCACACAGTCACAAAAACAAATTAACCAAAAATGCCTCAAAAATAAAAACGCAAAATAAATAGCAAAAACAAAAGCACCAAACTCAATCCATTCCGGAAGTCTGTTTGACTTACGAAATGTTTGAAAACCAAGGCACAGCTTCTGATTGGTGCAGGCACCCTGGAAACAATAGCCAACATTGGACGTTTGGCTTCCGAAAAACATTCGAAAACCGGAACACTTACTTCCGGGTTTTCGGCATTTGGGAACCAAGGCGTTTGAGTACCAAGGCGTTTGAGAACCAAGGTACCACTGTATACCCCACCCATCTGACTGAGTTGCCCCAGCCACTTTGGACGGCTTCCAACATATATAAAAACATAATAAAATTTACACAAGGCTGCCTTCAGATGGATCAGGGGCCAGCTAAGTCTACACCCTGCAACTTTGCTCTCATGAAAATAGAGACATCCTAAGGAAAAGCAGGACATTCTGGGATCAAATCAGAAACCGGGATGGCTTCTGTAAACCCGGGACTGTCCCTGGCAAACAGGGACACTTCGAGGCTCTGAAATATTCCACCCCCTGACCTTTATGTGTTAACTGAATGCTTGAATAAAGTCCCCACACTTGTGTGTGGTGTATGTTTGTGTGTACAAATGCATATCTGTAGCCCACAAGGGGCCGAAGCCCCCCATCTCTGCATGTTCCCCAAGCATCCTTTGAATGACAGGCTTCACATAAAAGAGAATTAGAGTATGGATGCATAATATCTGAAAGGAAGAACAGATGCCCGCTGTGGAATGAGTCTATAATCTGTTCTATTTTTAAAAAGGGAGACACACTAGAATGCAGCAGCGAAAATGCCACTTTGTTGCTTTTGCTAATAAACAAGATGTTGTTTGGAGGCGGTTCCAGGTTAGGGGCAGCAACATGCCCTCAGAAGACACACACAGCACTCTCCACATCCATCTCCCTGCTGTCTTTTTAGTTTTGCCCAAAGTTGTTGAGCTTTTCTCGGCAAAATCTAAAGAATAAGAATAAATTTTTCAGCTATTTTAAAGAAAATTCACCCAAATCTACATGGGTTGCCATACATCCAGATTTTACCGGACATTTCAGCGATTTCTCCCTGATACTGCTTCCGACTGCCATATTCTGTCTACGTCCAGGAAATTCCAGACGTACTGTATGGCAACTCTGTCCTTGTGGCTCTATCCTCCCAGCCACCCAGCCACCCAGAGGGAGGGGCAAGCTGAGTGGAACCTGCTTCTCCTTCTTCTGCCACTGTCCCTGCTTAGAGGGGACAGGAGGTAGGCAGCAAGAGTAAACAGGAGGGGAACCAGGGCCAAACCGATGGACAAAACTTTCAATTTTGGTTTCTCTCTATTTCTCCTTTCCCCCAAATTTCATTCTCCTTATTCTGCAATAAATTGTTATTTATTTATTTTAATTCCACAGAAAAAAACAACAACCAGCATTCTAGCACACATTTCTCGTAAATTTCATATTTGTGCATGCAGTTTTGCAAAATGCTGATGTTTCTGCAAGCAGCCTCTCCAACACCATTCATTCTTGTAAGCTATTTATTCTTATGCACACTTTCTCCTAATATGCACATTTTTGCACACATCATATCACACAAAATTTGGAGAGTTTATATTTCTGGGATCAGCCACACATCGAGGTGGCCCAGTACTGTTCAGAGTATCTACTTCCTGACTGGGAGCTAAAAGACTACACTACACCAACACGTCAGTGGTGAGTTACTGTGGCTGCAAGGAGCTGTCAACATATGCCCAGTTGCTAGATTGGGACGATGCTTCACTTTAGAGGCCTGTTATTAAGAGGTGTGCTAATGACATTGAAAAGGATTAACAGTGCAAACTGTGCTACTACCCACAGTGACGTTAGAGACAGAGGTGGCTGAACTCACATTGCAGGTGTGGTTAAAGGAGGGCTCAGTTTTTTGAAGATCTATTCAAAGAACAAGCAAACTGCCTGCTCATAATTAAACATCAGGGAGAGGGCAATGCTAAAACTTTCTTCTTTATGCACACCACCTCTGTGTCTCTACTAAATCTCTCTCTCTCTCTCTCTCTCTCTCTCTCTCTCTCTCTCTCTCTCTCTCTCTCTCTCTCTCTCTCTCTCTCTCTCTCCTCTGAAGGGCTATATGTGACACAATTGCTTTTTAACACATATGATTCTCTCTTCTCGTAGTACCTCTAAATCAGGCATCCCCAAACTGCGGCCCTCCAGATGTTTTGGCCTACAACTCCCATGATCCCTAGCTAACAGGACCAGTGGTCAGGGATGATGGGAATTGTAGTCCAAGACATCTGGAGGGCCAAAGTTTGGGGATGCCTGCTCTAAGTCAGTGGCAGAGCAACCAACTGTTCCAGCAGCAATAGAGCAGAATGCTTTAGGTCAGTTGGCTTCCACCTTTCCAGACCCAGAAACCACCTTGAAGCCCAAACATGCATTTAGAAACCCACCTTTTAATTCCTGCATTGCGCTACTGCGGTTGCAGGTAGTATTTACTTATTTAAGATGTTTAAGAACCACCTATTGTCATAGATCTCCAATTGATTGCCAACAACATAATATCCATAATTACATACCAAACAAATCAAGCAGGAGAGTATTAAATGTGACTGGATAAAATCAACATTTCAGAAATGCTTGCTGAAATAAAGATGTTTTCACAGTGCACCAAGATTCATGCAATAGTACAGTAGGAGGATTTTGACCCAAGGAAAAGAATATAGGGTTATGAAGACATGTGCTGGAGTAGCACTTAAAGTTGCCCTTGGTTACTCAAATAAACAGTAAAGACCTGACCAAAAACAATATTCATCAGCCAGTGTTGTGTAGGATCTGGGAGATCAGGGTTCAAATTCTCACTTGGGCATGAGTTTCACTGGGTGACCTTGTGCCAGTCACTGTCTCTCAACCTAACCTACCCCAGAGGGTACTTGTGAGGCTAAAACAAGGAGGCCCCTTCATGGATAAAAAGCAGAGACATCACCTTGCCAACAAAGGTCCGTATAGTTAGAGCTATGGTTTTCCCAGTAGTGATGTATGGAAGTGAGAGCTGGACCATAAAGAAGGCTGATCGCCGAAGAATTGATGCTTTTGAATTATGGTGCTGGAGGAGACTCTTGAGAATCCCATGGACTGCAAGAAGATCAAACCTATCCATTCTGAAGGAAATCAGCCCTGAGTGCTCACTGGAAGGACAGAGCCTGAAGCCGAGGCTCCAATACTTTGGCTACCTCATGAGAAGAGAAGACTCCCTGGAAAAGACCCTGATGTTGGGAAAGATGGAGGGCACTAGGAGAAGGGGACGGCAGAGGACGAGATGGTTGGACAGTGTTTTCGAAGCTACGAACATGAGTTTGACCAAACTGCGGGAGGCAGTGGAAGACAGGAGTGCCTGGCGTGCTCTGGTCCATGGGGTCACGAAGAGTTGGACACAACTAAACAACTAAACAACAAAAACAAGGAGGAGCAGATAGTTCAGTCGGTAGAGCATGAGACTCTTAATCTCAGGGTTGTGGGTTCGAGCCCTGCATTGGGTGGACTATTCATGCATTGAAGGGGGTGGGATAGATGACCGTTGTGGTCCCTTCCAGCTCTACAATTCTATGATTCTTTCTTGAGATCCTTGGTGGAAAGGTGGGATATAAATGCAATCGAAAAAATATATGCTAAACTTTAGTATTAGTTTAGTGTGTAAAAAGTGTATTCTTTCCTTGAGTATTTGCTATTTATTTGAGCAGCAATACTTAAAATCTCAGGTTTAATTATTAGCTGCCCTGATGTCACTAAGGGTTCAACACGCTGTTCATGGACTCTTTGAGATAATGCTGGCCTGGAACACCCAACAACCTGCATAGAAAGATATCCACTACAATGGAAAAACTTCATTGAAGGATGTGTCTAAAGGAGATACAGTAAAGCAAACAGCTGGGGGAGAGGGCATTGCAGTCCTGTTTTCTTTTCCCACTTTAGGAACTGCATTGTTTATCCGTTGTTGTTATTATCCTTTACGCTGGAAGTAGCTTTCCTTCAACATGCTAGCCAATATTTGATAGGGGTCTATAACGTGTCCCATATATTGGCTTGAAATCAAATGGGATATGTGAATGCCAGACAACACAGACTAAGCACTTTCGGCAGGCAAGGCCAGAATTGAGATGCCAGCATTATTATGGTAGGTGTGTGAGTTTCATGAAATCAACGGGTCAGAAGGTCTGGTATGTATGTGTTGCCTTATTAGACAGAAAGAACCCAACCTAAGTATATAACTCTTAATAATAGATGCAGTGTTGTGTTACTTACGCACAGGGAAGGTCAAGGAACCTTAATGAGTTGTCATCTCAGTCCTATTAAAATGTACTCTCAATAGCAGTGACTTGTTTAATTGAACAAAAGAAGAGCTGTGCTGGATCAGGCCAAAAAGGCTAATCTAATTCAGCGCCCTGCTCTCACAGTGGTCAGTTAGATACCCATGGGAAGCCTACAAGTAGATCCTGAGACATTGCTGAATTGGGCTGCAAGGAACTGGAGAAGTAGTTTATTAGGGAATTAGTACCTGGATTGTCCTAAGCAAGTATGAGAGCTTAGTTCCCTACAGTGATTTGTAGGCAACATTATGGGCCAGGAGGCAAGAGTCAAAGGCAGGGGAAGCGTCAGAGCTGGAGGGTGGAGCACAGGATGGATGGATGGGAAGAAGACGAGGAAGAGGCAGGTCAGTGGTGCACTCCTGGCATCACTGTCTCCCAGAACTAGGAGGGGACTGAAAAGGGATGAGCAGAGGAAGTTTCCACACAGGCATAGCCTGCTGGGCAAAGGTACATAAACTGGTGGAGGAGGAGGGGTCCCCTGTTGCAGCATAGCACACAGAGCTGTTGAAGCTGCTGTGTTATCTTTGACAATAAAGAGTTCACTATCTGCCCTGTGCATTCCTTTGGCTCTGAGGCGCCCTTGACAACCTTGCACATCCTGCCAACCTAAGCATCCCTGCCATGCTGATGCCAAGGGCCAGCTAGCTATTCTACAATCCTCCTCATTGTTTACACAAACTACGAGACTGCAAATCCTGAGCTCACCAACAACTGCTTGTTAATTTAAACCAGGCATCCCCAAACTGCGGCCCTCCAGATGTTTTGGCCTACAACTCCCATGATTCCTAGCTAACAGGACCAGTGGTTGGAGAAGATGGGAATTGTAGTCCAAAAATTCTGGAGGGTGGAAGTTTGGGGATGCCTGATTTAAACAGACTCTCCTTCCTTGGAGGTTTTGAAGCAGAGGTTGGATGGCCATCTGTCATGGATGGTTTAGCTGAGATTCCTGCACTGCAGGGGGTTGGACTAGATGACCCTCAGGGTCTCTCCCAACTCTACAGCTTTATGAGTCTATGAATGGGTGAGAGGCTGATACACCATTAGGGAAGAGAGGGCTTTTTCATTCTTGGGTCCCTGACTGTGGAAGGCTCTATTCAGAGAGACTTGCCTGGTATCTACAGTGGTGTCATTTCAGCACCAGATGAAGATCTTTTTATTTGCTCAGGCCTTTTCACCATCCCTCTGAGCTTTATGCCGTTTTTGCTCCCTGTGACTTGTGGTTTGCATGCTGCATTATCCTTGCATTGCTGGTAATAATGTTAGCGAGTCATAAAAGGGACGAGCCTAAATCAGGGCAGGCAGGGATATATCCAAGCAAAGTTAACTGTCTGGCCATTTAATAAAAAGTGTCAGGGTGAGAACATAGGCAAGGTGGGACTGACAAGGAAGTCAATAAACAGGAGCAAAGTCCACATTCCAGGGCCTGTTTCAGCAGAAAGATCAACAGCTGTGGCATTGCTCAGACACTTCCAGCTTCTTGCTGTGTCCTTAAAGGTAAAAGGTAAAGGGACCCCTGACCATTAGGTCCAGTCGTGACCAACTCTGGGATTGCGGCGCTCATCTCGCTTTACTGGCCGAGGGAGCCTGTGTACAGCTTCCAGGTCATGTGGCCAGCATGACAAAGCCGCTTCTGGCGAAACAGAGCAGCACACAGAAACGCCGTTTACCTTCCCGCTGTAGCGGTACCTATTTATCTACTTGCACTTTGACGTGCTTTCGAACTGCTAGGTTGGCAGGAGCTGGGACCGAGCCACGGGAGCTCACCCCGTCGCGGGGATTCAAACCGACGACCTTCTGATCGGCAAGCCCTAGGCCTCTGTGGTTTAACCCACAGCGCCACCCGCGTCCCTGCTGTGTCCTTAAAAGTGCTCAAATATATCCAACAATGACAGCCACAGGGTGTAGTTGGGGGGCTAGGAGAGATTCCCTAGGTATAGCATCCTAAGGGTTGGGAACAGTTCTGGCACAATAGGAAGTAGCCAAAAGCAGGGGCGTAGCTAGCTGCTCTGGCACCCAGAGTGGTGGGGCGGGGTGAGCTGCCCAAGGGAGCGCTGCAGTGTTCCGTTCAGGAGGATCCGTTCAGGAGGATCCTGTCCACGGAGTCCGCCTGGCGGACGCAAGCGCCACGCTGCTGTTTCGGGCAGCACTGGAGAGATTCATGGCTCTGGCGCGTTGCAGGCCAGGCCCCGTGGTAAGTGCCCCCCCCGGTGGTGTGCCATTTTGTCACCCCCTCAGGGATGACACCCAGGGTGGACTGCACCCCCGCACCTTCCTACACCCCTGCCCAGAAGCAGAGTTGGCATGAGACTTATGTCTGCTGCATAATCCTTGCTTAAACATGAATCCTAAGCATTTTGTTGTTGTTTAGTTGTGTCCGACTCTTCGTGACCCGATCTACAAATAAATTCATAAATTTATAAATTTATAAACAAACAAACAAACAAACAAACAAACAAACAAACAAGTCTTTATGAATTCTAACACCCAGTGCTATTTTTTTATGGAAAATGAGGTGCATGAAAACCTCCCTTCTTTTCTTAGAATGGCAATGGCGCCCATCTGAGAGGTGCTGGAACTGAGTTCCGGAGTGTTCCAGCTGGGGAGGAAAAAAAAAAAAGCCCCGCTAACACCATAGATCCATAGCAGATTTAAAGAGCCGGAAGCTGAAATAGCTCTAGCCTCTTTGTGTGTTTGTTACACCCTTTCCAAAGTAGACGACAGGCCTGTGGGTGCAGGATCCTCTCTTCCAGGGGATGAGGCCAGAGACTGGAATCAGAGCAGAACTCGCCCTCAGGGCCAACCCCAGATGTAGATGCTATACCAGAAGCACCTCTACAATCAAAGCCCACCATGCCAGTACTTCTTTGCTCAAATTGCCCACCTCTGAATCAGAAGATTTCCACTCAGAAGTCCTCGTGCAAAGGTCACCAATTTTTACAGGCCCATAAGGACGCTCACTGGAAGGACAGATCGTGAAGCTGAGGCTCCAATACTTTGGCCACCTCATGAGAAGAGAAGAATCCTTGGGAAAGACCCTGGTGTTGGGAAAGATTGAGGGCACAAGGAGAAGGGGCTGACAAAGGATGAGATGGTTGGACAGTGTTCTCGAAGCTACGAACATGAGTTTGACCAAACTGCGGGAGGCAGTGGAAGACAGGAGTGCCTGGCGTGCTATGGTCCATGGGGTCACGAAGAGTCGGACACGACTAAACGACTAAACAACAACAAGGACGTTTGGATTTTTGAGGAATGCTATGGGTGCCATGCCCTCTGGTTACTTCTCTCCCCTAAACAATCCCTTCAGGGGCAGATTTAAGGCAGTGCCTTCTGGGCTCTGACAGGATTCTAGAGTCCCCCTTCCTCTGTCCCAAAGCCTGGCTTAAGCCGACACCACGAGGGCTGCAGGGACGGCATCAAATGGCTTTGCACAGGGCAGCAATATTACCAAGGTCCACACCTGACCTCTTTCTCCTGAGAGCCAACAAGAGGTGTGTTTTTTTTTTTTAAAAAAAAAAGGTAAAGGACCCCTGGACAAAGGACTCCAGTCAAAGGTGACTAAGGGCTTGCAGAGTTCATCTCACATTCAGGCTGAGGGAGCCGGTGTTTGTCTGCAGACAACTTTCTGGGTCATGTGGCCAGCATGACTAAACCGCTTCTGCACAACGAGACACCGTGATGGAAACCAGAGCGCACAGATACACTGTTTACCTTGCCATCACCTATTTATCTACTTGCACTGATGTGTTTTCGAACTACTAGGTTGGCAGAAGCTGGGACAGAGCAATGGGAGTTCATCCCTTCATGCAGATTTGAACCACCGACCTTCCGATCGGCAAGCCCAAGAGGCTCTGTGGTTTAGACCACAGCGCCACACAGACCGCAGAGCCACACATGCACATATACATCTCTTTTCCAAGGAAACTGAGTAAAAGTCAGATATAGTAGAATGAATCTGAGTCTTGAAAATCACATAGAGCTGATAGAAAAGAAATGGGGGCAGGGGACATGTGATTTTTCCAGCTTTCTCTCTAAACTGAGAGAGAGAGAGAAAGATAGCAGCTGACTGGAGCTGATGGGAACTGTAATCCAACAATATTTGGAAGATACCAGGTTGGGGAAGGATGCGCTACAGCTTTCTGAGTTCATGAGGTTCTCCATGAAAAACTTGAGCTAATCCCATCACTACTGCTTCAGTTGTGATCCAAAAACTGAGCTATGTTTCTGGGAGAGTGCCTTTTAATATTTCAAAATTATCCATAATTATAGTTGGTTTCCCCAAGGGACTCTTACAACTTGTTGAAAACGTAAGATAATAAATCTTTCCATGCTCGCAAACATTCTCCCGATGTTCTATTATTTTAATTGCCATTTTATAACTGGAGGCTACAATTACCGTAACATGGATTTCATAGAGAAGAAACAGAACCATCTTAATAATATGCAATAATGTCTCCTTGCTATTCAGCTAATGGTAATTGTCATTTATGGTAAGAAGAAGTTTGTTGAGATGAAGGCGGATATATTCAAAACTGTGCAAGCTGGCTCCTAATGGCATGTGAAGATTCAAGGGAAGTTATAATATGATTACGCCTTCTGCCTTTGAGCTCTTTGCTCTCCTACTTTCAAGGCTCACCGAGTTCTGGGAGGTGGGGTCTGGAATGCTTTCTAAAGAAACTATGTCCATCAGCTGTCGTCCCCCTGGTCCCCCATTATCTCCCAGATTTCCCCCTCATCTGCCTCTAAGCTGTGACCTCCCTCCAACCCCTGTTGTAATTCTAAACTGTCTTCCTCTTCCTCCTTCCAGGAAGGGTAAAGCTGGGGAGGCGGTCTCCACCACTCCCTCCTCTGCCCAGTCCCTGACATCTCTGCCTCTTGGCCTCCCTCCTCCTCTGCTTCTGGACCTTCCCTCTGCCACAGACTCTTACTGCTCACTAAACCCTGTTACCTCTTCAGCTTCTGATGCCTCCTCCTCCTCCCATTCTTCTCCCTCTACTCACGCTTGCCATCGTCCCACCACCAATCCCCAGGCTCTGAGCCTCCATCCCTTGGGGGTTCCCCGGCTGGTACCTCCCACCACTCCTCAGCATCCAGCCAGTTCGTGACACTGTGCAGAGAGCTGCTGGTCAGGCTTCCAGCTTCTCTTTTTCTTTTTTAATGTTTATTGAGTTTTACATAAAAAAAGAAAAAAAGAGAAAACGAAAAAAGAGAAAAATACAAAAACTTTATAAAAAATAAAAAATACAGATATATAGAACAATATCATCACGTCTTGTTTCTTCAATGTTTTTCACTTATCTTCCTTACGATTCTTTTATAATTAATTCATAGCATTTCCAGAATCTTAACTAAACATCATCAGGATGCCTCTTAGCTCTCTTATTTATAGATAATTCTTAATCAATTTATATAAAAAAGTGAAGAAAAAAGATGGAAAGAGAAAACCCATAAAACTAATAAAAAGACATAATCATATTTTTTCAATTTCAAATCTAAACATTTCGGACTTCCTCATTCCCCCTCCTTGAGTTCTTTATAATTCACTAATTATTGCAGTTTCCAATTCTAAAATTACATTCTTTCTTCCAAATTATAACTTCTTTTTGACCATTGACCCTTCATACTTCTCTTTACCTTAATTGTCCAATATTCTTTACCCTTTTACCCAGAAATATTCAAACTAATTTTCAAAATCTTTTACCCCCTTTTTATTCCCACTCTCAAAACTAAATCTTCTCCTTCACCCTGGATTTCCAACTGTCACACAATATTCCATTCCATCAAGTATGCTTAGCCCCCATTGGAATGGGTGTTTGGGGGCTGGGCTGGGAGTTCCCCTTAGATATTTTCTTGGAAGTATTTTTATACTTCTGCAAAGTGTTTTGGCTATGTAAGCATTCACACTTGGAGAATTTGGTTCACTACTACTATGAATGATTAATTTGCTATTATTTATTGCCCTCCTATCCCACCTTGCCTCCAGGAACCTCAAAGCAACATACCTTTATCCCAACAACAACCCTATGAGGTAGGCTGGGCCCAGATACATAGTGAGCTTCACAGCCGAGTAGAAAATGGATCTGGGTATCCTAATCATACAGCCTCAGGACCAAACCAGCAGTGAAGCTAGATGTGTCTTTTGCATTTAATGTCCAAGGTTGGGTTTTTTTAAAAGAAAGAAAGAAAGAGAAGAAGGAAAGAGCATTAGCTGGGATGGTTGGGTTTTTTAAATTAACCCTTTCCTTCTCTTCCTTTGGACTTGATGAAAATCCTGGCATTTGTATTCGGAGGAAATCTCTCATTAACACTAATGATGACAAGACAATGATATTGTGCCCTGATACACGCTTGACACCATTTTGAAAGAAATGGATTGCTGTTCATATTCTTCCTTCCTAGATTATACAATTTTTTTTTACACCTGTATCGGAGTATACCTGAAGCTTTCCCTATTTATATCATAGGCTTCTGCCCTTCAAACCTCATCAGACCCATATACATTTTAATTTGCAAAGTGTTTAAATTACCAATTTTGTTATGGTTAATGGCCGAAACAAACGGAAATGGAAACAGATAATTAAATATCCGATCACCAAAGAACTTGTGCCCCCATTGCTGAGTAAGACTGTCTGTAAACCACCTCCAAGAAATATATTCTTAGCAAGAAAAATACCTTCCGGCATACCCCCAACTTTTCCAGTTAAAATATAGAGTTTGGGATATACTCTCCATATAAGAAATACGACCCAGTGTATAAGGTGACCCGCGACTTTTGAGAAGATTTTCCTGGGTTAAAAAGTAGTCTTATACGCAGGAATATACAGTAGCTCAAATGTACAGTTTACTAATTTGCCACTCACAGGGCAATTCCTGCAATTACAGGACAGGACAGGAAAATATTTACCGTTCTTTTTTCCTTCCACAAATTTATTGCTTTTAGAATTTTTCCTTCTGCTGAATCATTATCATGTGCTTTCCATAGAACAGATGATTATGTGGAAAGAGCAAAAATAAATACACCTTTTGGATAATTGCCAAAGCCGTTTCTTTTTCCTTCCACAAATATACCGTATATCTATTTTATATGTTGAAGCTGCTATGCTGGTCAGTTATGGTCTGCATAAAACAAAGAAGGTCCCCCAGGGTATCAGAACAAGGTCAAAGGAACCTCCCAAAGTGGAAATGGTATAAAAGGTTATTTATGAACAGAATAGCAAGACTACATGTAAGATGGATAGAGAGAGATGGCTACATCTATATTTACACACATACACATGCATTAGAACAGGCATCCCCAAACTTCGGCCCTCCAGATGTTTTGGACTACAATTCCCATCTTCCCTGACCACTGGTCCTGTTAGCTAGGGATCATGGGAGTTGTAGGCCAAAACATCTGGAGGGCCGCAGTTTGGGGATGCCTGCATTAGAAATAGCCACAGCTTCGTGACAATGAATACTATAGAGCCACTCTTCCCTCCAGTATCAGGAATCCCAGGTTTTAAAGCTTTTCTTTTTTAAAAACCAATTATTTTTGAAACCGAAACCAACACTTTCCCCTCTCCTTCAAAACAGTTTAAAATCTTATATTTGTCCTTGCCATGTATTGTTTTACCCAACTTGCAGATGCCAGAATGCAACACCTACAAGCCACCTGCCATTCTTAAGAACAAAGTTGAGGGAGAGAGAGAGAGAGAGAGAGAGAGAGAGAGAGAGAGAGAGAGAGAGAGAGAGAGAGAGAGAGACGGGGTTTTCTAATTGGATCTGTAATTTCTTTTGAACTTCCCAATGCTTTCCTGTCTCAGTGGGTTCCTATTAGTTGCAATCATTTATTTATTTTTTAAAAAGTGAAAATCTGCAGTTGCGTACTCAATAGTAGGTCCCATTTAGTTCAATGGAGCTTACTCCCAGAGAGGTGGGGATAAAGATTGGATCCTGATTAAACCATTAAGGACATTATGGCATGAAACAAGGATTGTAAATTGAAGGCATGCACTACAGCTATGAGTGATTCCATTTGTTACTGGAGTGAAGACTAAAAGGATTTCTAGGAGTGTGTGTGTGTATGTGCATAAATGGCAGGCCATTTCCCTACCTCCATATGCTAGGGATTGAACCTCAGACCGTCTGCATTTAAAAGATGTGCTCTAGCACTAAGCACTAAGCAATGGGCCCTGCATGACTTTGTGATTTGTTTTCTGTCAGGACTGAAAGCCTCCACTGGACAGGAATGCTTGTTGAATGGTGCCCGGCGGGTGGTGTGGTGGAATCTTCTATACCAGACGGTCCTGCCAGACCACTTAATACTTTTTTCCTCTGCTGTGCTAGATCCTGCATGATTTTTAATTGCATTTTTACAGACATACCACAGATCAACTAAATGAAGCTCAATGACATTTGGTGGTCTACAGACCAATTTGGGAAGCCCTGCTTTAAATAAAAGTAACTAGCTAAATATAACTTGTTTACTAAATGACTAAACAACTTAACAACAACAATTGAGCTTATTCCCCCTTTTAGAAAAAAGAATCAAACTAAGGAACAGCAAAATATATCATGTGGAGCTCACTTTTATGGGTGGTGAGGGGCAAACAAGCCTTGCTGAGGTCTGCAGAGAAAACAGAAAAACCTTCTGTATTAAATCCCCAGTGAAATACTTTAGTTAGTAAGGAGCAGTAATCATGAGTCAGCCCTCCTTCATTCTTCCTCTTCTTTTACTGGCCTCCCAGAGTAATTCAACTACACAGTACTCTGTTCCTCTTCTTAATAAATGTTCTCCCCACCACCACCTTCACAATCCCCAGCAGAGAAAGGATTTGTAAGGAGCCAGATGTTTTGACTAATTTGCCATTCATTTCCATAATTGGGTAATACACTGGCTTATTAACTCGTACTGAAGACGTAGTGGGTGGATACTGCTGAAGAAATATGACACTGCAGTCGGCAACTCACTGATTATGTGTTGTCCCATAACTTGATACAGGTGGAGTTCAAGGGAGAAGCTGTACAGCAGTATGATACTTTTTTTTGTCTTGATGCATTGATACTGTAATTCTGTAATGCTCACCCGGGAGTAAGCCCCACTGAGCGCAGTGGATGTATGTAATTTAACATCTGGGTAGACATGTACTGCTAAACGGATAAATCCATATACTGTTAATGGATAGCTGTAGCTTCCATGTGCTATTAAACTGGAGAAGACTGCATCCCTTAAAATGGAAATGAACATCATTATGAGGAAAAGTGGTTGACAATGCCTAGAAATGCATTGGGAAGTAGGTTGCCTTTTCATGTTGTTGTTGTTTAGTCGTTTAGTCGTGTCCGACTCTTCGTGACCCCATGGACCATAGCACGCCAGGCACTCCTGTCTTGCACTGCCTCCCGCAGTTTGGTCAAACTCATGTTCGTAGCTTCGAGAACACTGTCCAACCATCTTGTCCTCTGTCGTCCCCTTCTCCTAGTGCCCTCAATCTTTCCCAACATCAGGGTCTTTTCCAAGGATTCTTCTCTTCTCATGAGGTGGCCAAAGTATTGGAGCCTCAGCTTCACGATCTGTCCTTCCAGGGAGCACTCAGGGCTGATTTCCTTAAGAATGGATAGGTTTGATCTTCTTGCAGTCCATGGGACTCTCAAGAGTCTCCTCCAGCACCATAATTCAAAAGCATCAATTCTTCGGCGATCATGCCTTTTCATATCTGTGTATAAATAGGCTGCATTTTTCCCTCATTTGGGCAATACAGTACTGGAAACAATATTTCAGATTGCAAATTTTAGATGGCAATTTCAAACTTTTGAGAACCAGCCTTTCATAGAGTTGTAGAATATGGAACTGGCCACCTCTATAACCTAGATCACACCTTTACAAGTTAACCAGAAGCCTTTGGACTAAAAAGTCCTATTGCTTTGACCCAAGGTATGTTGACATCATGACCAAACATTATTTATAGTTACTGGAAAGTAGTGCTACTTGGTTGTTGTACCTGACTGAATCATACTTGGATTGGGCATATTGAAATCAATGGACACAACTGGCTTAATCCCATTGATTTCAGTGGTTCTACTCTAAGTAGGGATGGAGTAAAGATCTGATTCATTATGCATTTAAAAGCCAAATCTATCAAATTCACACTTTCCAAAACAGTACGCAAACCAAAACACAGCCATCCTTTGAAATTCATAATCATCTGTAATTATTTGTAATTATCCAAAGTATTACAGCCTTAAAAGAAATCAATTTCATTGAAAATCCACAACTTACCAAATGAATTAAATTAACATCTGATGATATGGTGGAACTTAATTCCTTGGCAAAGGAGCAGGATACACATGTTTAACTGCAGAATAACAGCATCAGCAATTGCACATGATGCACATGTAAGAATGTTATATATTTTTATGTGAACCTATGTTGTTGTTTTTTTAAAAAAAGATTGTTTGGGTACATTTGGCTGGAAGGTTGGATTAACAAGTGCACACTTCTAGCAAGTGCTTACTCAGTAGCAAAACAATCATAAAATTTGTCACTTTGTATTTACGAAGAGGCTTTCAGCAGCATGTTTGAACCTGAAGTAACCACAGCCAAACCAAAACTTTACAACAGTCACATCTCGCTGGCTCCAAGTGTAAAATCTTGACATTTTGATTCAAAATAGGCAACACAATCAAAGCAGCGGAAGATAGAATTAGCTAGTGTGTCCTTTAATTTAAAGTAACCACAAGCAATTGTGTTTCTCCATACAGTACTGGTAGATAGCAGCCTCAGTAGCAAGAAATATCCCAGAGCAGTTGGCTAAGAATCACAAAGGGAAGCCCTACTGCAGCAGTCTCCAAACAATTTATCCTCTCATTAAGATACATTGGACTATTCAAGAGTAAACTGCTCTAATAGTTCTAGCCATTGCAATGTCTCTTCTCAACTGCTGCTTTTTGGAATAGTAATTGAAAAAGTTGGTTTGAGGGACATTCCATTACTGTATCAAAATAATGGTTGGAATAACTGAATCAGTGGGTTCCACTGCCAGATGACCTTGGAATTAACTGCCACAATTCAAGTGTGGACTATTCACCGAGGAGATTTAATCTACCGAGACTGTCTGAGAAAAACGGCATTTGGGAAACAGGCAACTTTTAATATCCTTAAAATGAAATGATGCAAGACGTTGAAGCACTGGCAGTGTAAACAGGCAGTTAATTTTGGAATTTGATTATTGGCTATGCTGAAATAGATTCTCAAGACATCCCTCTTGTGGAGGAACCACAGATCACTAAACAATTGCCGGTTGTCAATCCTTCACAAACCCCCAAATTCATGAAAGTTACCTCTAAAGTTATGAAAGAAAGGAAGTAGTAATAAAATGAAAATTATAAAGTATTGGCGATTCTTGAAAGCATACTGCAGCAATGCCAACAGTGGTGAGCTAATATAGCATAAAGCTATATTAGGTGTTATGTCAGCTGTGGTGCCTGGCTTTCGTTAAAACAACAAATATGACCAAATAAGATTTCACCCATAACAGCATCCCTTGTGCCTTCCAGAGGAGATACCCCAAAAGGAAAACAAATGCCTTTTCTGGGCATCACAAGCCCCCAGGCAGAATTACACATCCCAAGGGCCAAATTCCAGTAACAGCCTTCTGCTGGGGATGGTTTTATTTCTGGTGAGACTTATGGTTAAGATAAAAATGGTTGACTGACTGGTTGATTAAATTCTAGCATTATTGTAAAACCTAGGTTTTTCAGAGCAGGGTGGTAACCTGAATGGTGACTGAATCAATCAGTTTAATACCTAAACTATAAGCGGTGGCGGTGAAATCTGCAAGTCCTACCAGATTCATGGACACTTTACAGATACCAGTAGCTCTGTGCTGAATATAGGATTTCCAGACCTTCACAAACATGTTTCAGAGGAAGAATTTATGGCTGTCACAACAAGATGGGGTACCTCATCAGGGCCTGTTAGACTTGAGATGGGAGGGCTGGTGTATTTGTTTTAGTGCCTGTATTGTCAAAACCTGGATGTCATGAACCACTTGTGCATCATAAAGCAAGCTGGGCAGAGATGGATGGGCATTGACTGTGCGTACAATGCAAGCCAATATTAATACATTTCAACTCCAGTAGGTGCGGTAGGTGGTGTCCATACGGCTAGGAGACACGCATTGCTTTGCCAGGAGAGGCGACAACATGGAAATGTGTGTGCATTTGGGATTCTTAGTAGCTTTGGCATCTGTTTGTTATTTGGAGGATTTGGATATCTACCAAGAGAAGAAAAGCAGGACCCTCAATGCTTTGGGCAGGCTGCTATCTAGGGAGACCTGAGCACAGGAGAACACAAGCAAACATCTTTTGTAAGGTCCCAAAGCCATAAATATGACCTAGAATAGGGATGGTTTGCCCGTCGATCCTGCCATATCCCTTATGGTGTGGGCGAATCTTGCTCACTTACTTGGATGTTGTGGAGAAGCTGTGAGCTGGTTAAATAACACGAGTGTTTTGTAGCCACCCTAAAGGGCGAACAAGATCTATTGTTACATAAGGTGCCACAAGACTCTTTGGGCGATCTTGGGCCACTCTTGTTTTTCCCCCCGGCACGACCTACATTGCAAGACGATGATGAGGCAAGTAATATGTAGGCGCCCCCGAGGCAGGGGAGCCTAGAAATGTATGGAAATGTGTTGTTGCTATTGTTATTGCTTTTGACGCATACAGGGACAACGCTACTCGGGAACCGTTGCCCTTAGGTGCTGCGAAGGGGAAGAGTGCGGTGTATCGCGTGCGCACTGACAGGTTCACACATGCCCAGCGCCCTCCTCACATTCGCCCCGTGTCCGGGCGCGGTTGCCAAGAGCGGGAGGGTCAACCTGTCAGTATCGCCGAGGCGGAAGGGGAAGCTCGGGCCGGGTGTAAAAGAGCCGCTGTGAGGTAAATGCCGCCGCGTTCCACTGGTGGGCCGTGTGGAAAACCGGGGCGATGCGCGCGGGTGGGAGGGGCGAAGGAGGAAGAAGGCTCTTCTGTTCCTTCAGCGCAACCACGTTTTGCACCAGTCCCGAAAAAAATGACTCTTTCGGAGGCGGAGGCAGAACGGAGCGAGGAGCGGAAAGCGAAGGCTGATAGGCTGCCGTACACCGCGACTGACCGCGTCCCCCCCAATCGAAACCAGCGCCACGCCCCCCGAGGCCGCGCCCCCGCCCCCTCCAGACGAAGCCGAAGGTTCGGCGGGCGAATCGCAAAGCCGCGTATAGGCGTGGCGGTTGGGACTGGTCGCAAGGCCGTTTCGGTGCCAATCAGCTCGCGGGGAGGCGTGACCGATCCACGCCCGGTTGCCGGGGCCGCCGCCAATGAGCGAGTCTGCTAGGTGGGCGGGCCCTCACGGCGGGCGGCGTGGTTGCCGGGAGCCGTCGCCAATGAGGAGGCCCCGAGTGGGCGGGCCCGCGCGGCGGGCGGCTCTGGGGTTCCGTGTGGAAAGGAGTGCGAGGGGGTTCGGGTGCAAAGTTTAGTTTCAAACCGTCTGCAAAGAACGGCGGTGCCGCTGCCTGCTGGTCCTCATTCGAACGCGGCGGCAGACGGAGGCGGCGGCCGAGGAGAGCGGAAGCAAAGAAGCCGAGGCGTCGACAGCCTGAAGCGGCCGAGGCGCAGTCGAAGAGCCGCCGGCTGCCGCTCCATCACCTCCCTCGGCTACAGCGGCGGCTTCCTGGGCGCCGCCTGGTTCCTGCCGGGTCTCCTCCGTCTCGGCTGAGGATGGGCGCGGAGCCTCCGGTCCGGCGCCGGTATGGGTGCCGCCGGGCGCGCCTGATGTGCATGCTGGCGCTGACCTTCCTGTTCTTCGTGGTGGAGGTGGCGGTGAGCCGGGTGACGGACTCGCTGGCCATGCTGTCGGACTCCTTCCACATGCTGTCGGACGTGATGGCGCTGGTGGTAGCGCTGGTGGCCGTGCGCTTCGCGGAGCGCACCCGCGCCACCAAGAAGAACACCTTCGGCTGGGTGCGCGCCGAGGTGATGGGCGCGCTGGTCAACGCCGTCTTCCTGACGGCGCTCTGCTTCACCATCCTGCTCGAGGCCGTCGAGCGCTTCACCGAGCCCAACGAGATCAGCCAGCCCTGGGTGGTCATCGGCGTCGGCGCCGCAGGGCTCCTCGTCAACGTCCTGGGGCTCTGCCTCTTCCACCAGCACGGCGGTGGCGGAGGAGGCCACGGGCATTCGCACGGGGGACGAGGAGGGGGCCAACGAGGCCGGAGCAAGGCAGAGCAGCCTCTCGGAGACCGGCAGAAAGAGGAGGAGACCAACACCCTGGTGGACAATTTCGGCAGCTTCAATGGAGTCAGCCTGGAGAAGCTAGGTGAGCTGGGGGGGAGAGGTGGGCGAGCAGGCCTCCCCTCTGCCCGGGGATGGCTGGCTTCTCTCACGCATCCCCCCAAATATGAGCGGTACCCGGAAGCGGTCCGAGCCTCCATAATATTCCAACTAAACTGATGGCCTGGCAATATTTCTAGTCTGCACAAGAGCTTGTAAGCAACACTTCTAAACAGACATTTGCATTCTGTAGGTTCAAAGATAAAATGAAACTGCCCTTTCATAAGGAATTGCACACTTCATATCTCATAGTTGTGGTGATAGTTGTCATCGGGGCATAATATGCTTCCTTGGTTGCATTTAAAGACCTGGCAAAAGAGGAAGTGCTTCTAGCTACTGGAAACCAATACCATGCAAAGGCTTTGGGTGTAGATCAAGGAATGTCAAGGAGCTCATTCTCCCCATCAGGAATGTTGGGAAGGCAGTTAACAGAAGCTGCTGCAGCACCCATTCGTTATTCTGTTCTGTTTTATGGAAGGAGCCCTTTGTACAGAACAGGAACACACCTTACTTTATAGAATAAGTACTGTACCTTGAATTCCCTACATGAAAGCCACCAACATTTCACAATCTTTGCTGGTTGGCATTAAGCTTTCGCAGAATGCAAGGAAAGGAACTACAGCAGTGCTTTTCAAATTTCTTACCTTTAGAGCCCCCTTCCCAAGATGTCTGCTGAGACAACCCAGCATGTCTGTCTTTGAACCTTGCAGAGGAGTCTGATGCAAATTATAAAGCAAGTAAGTCAGGGCAGGCATGCCTTTCACCCCCCTTTAATGAAAAGTATGACTTTAGGAACCATAAATTCCTGTGACCATGCACAGTAGTGGTGGGAAAGCTGTTACAGAGGAAGTTACTGCTGTTAATGTTCTTGCCCAGGTGTCAGCAACCTTCTTCAGCTCTGGGCCGGTCCACCATCCCTCAGACCATGTGGTGGGCCAGACTATATTTGGGGGGGGGATGAACGAATTCCTATGCCCCACAAATAGCCCAGAGATGCATTTTAAAGAAAAGCACACATTCTCATGTAAAAACACCAGGCAGGCCCCACAAATAACCAAGAGATGCATTTTAAATAAAAGGGCACATTCTACTCATGTAAAAACACGCCAATTCCCGGACCGTCCATGGGCTGAATTGAGAAAGCAACTGGGCTGCATCCGGCCCACGGGCCTTAGGTTGCTTACCCCTGTTCTTGCCACTGAGTAACCCTTGGGCTTCCCAGAACAGTTCTGACAACTAAGGTACTACAACCAGCCTTCTTTCTTTTACAGCTTGATGAAGGAAACTTTATATCCTATAGCACAGTTTGGGCTCATGGGGAAATCTGCACATCCCACTATGTAAGGGTTAACATGTTGCATTAAAGTGGACAGAGTAGCAAAGCTCACAGGAAGCTACAGTTTCTGTTAACTGCCTTCCCAACATTCCTGATGAGCAGAATGAACTCTGCTGACATTCCTGATCTACGCCCAAAGCCTTTGGATCGTATTGGTTCCAGTAACTAGAAGCACTTCCTCTTTTGCCAGGTATTTAAATGGAACCAAGTTGCAATAGGAAGCATATCCATAGGTGACAGTGATCATGACTATGGATGTGGGATGTAAAATTCCTTATGAAAAAGCAGTTTGTTTTATTTCTGATCCTACAGAATACAGTGTCTGTTTATAAGTGTTGCTTACAGCTCTTCTACAGACTTGAAATATTGCAAAACCATCAGTGTAGTCAGAATATTAAAGACCTATTCAGCCCGATATAATTTCCTGGGATCGTACCAAAATAAAAGTGGAGTGGTACAAATGTTTACATTGTTGCTTGTTGCTATGTCAGCTGAACTACTTCGCTCTGATTTGGTATTCTTGTTTAATTCTGTTTTCATTAAAGCTTTTATCATTAGTAATTTGGTTTTTGTAAAACAATGAAAATAAAGGCCCTATGTATTTGAAAAGTCATCTCTTAATTTCAGGCCACTGGAACTCATAATTGATCCTAGCAACATCTCAGATGAAAGAACTTCTTATATACTGTAGAAATAAATGGGAATCTATGGCAATACGCTATATTTAATATAATTTTAGTTTATGCCAGTAAATTATTTTAGGCCTCTATTTCATGTTTTAATAGGGAGTCAGTGATAGGATAATAGTCAGGCAGCATATTATGACAGCTGGTAGGATCTGGCCAAGTTGTTGTATGGCGAAGTTCCCTTTCATAGAGAAGTGGGCCAACTTCTCTCTTTCTGTCTCTATAGGGTGAATGTCTTATTTCTATAGCCCACCAGTCATCCTCAGTATTGACACCTAGGTAGGACACTGTTGCTCCTCTAGGGCTGTATGTGGCCTAGAGTTTTCCACCGAAGCTAGTCCATACAGTTGAAGGATGATTAGCTGTCAACAGACTACACAGCTATATTTCCTTTACTGAACTGCAAGTGAATGGAATTGAATACATTTTTTAAAAGTTATGCCAAGCATGGCAAACCTTGTATGTCCTGCCCCAGGTATAGTAAGGATTTTAAGTTGAACGTAAGTTTGCAAAATACTAGTGGGGCATAAACTTAGTCTGGCAATAGTTGGAGGTGATAAATGTTAGGTCCGGCGGGGCAAGACTATCACAATTAGGCAATATACTGGCTTACCGGTATTCACTGAGCTTTATTGCTTAGTGCAAAACAGGAAGAAGGATTTATTGAATAGTTCCTATAGTTGCAGGTCATGAAGCCTAAAAGTGTTGTATCGGTGTGCTTAGTTCATATCTTAAGCATATACCTGTTAGCAGACCTTGACTTTCTGCTACTTTTAAAAGCTGTCTTCTTTTTTTAGTATGCGTGAACGTAACTCTTGAACTCACTTGAGGATGCTACTTCTGGGACTTGTAAAGTACATTATATAGGTGGAGTTTACCTGGTGAAACAAGTGTGGGAGTTGTGATGGTTTCCAGTTCTACCGGTTATATTGGTGAAATCACCAGGCAAAATTTTGCTCACAGTCGATATCCATGAGTGAATATCTCAAAAACTTTTTGCAGTTCGCAAAAAGAAAAATCTCCTTTGATGTAATGGGTGGTTTGTATCGGCAAACCCATTTGTATGATATTCCAGTGTGAGAACAATTGCCTGTGTCAAAAAGCTGCAGAGAGGTTTCTCTAAACTATTAATATCTGGGACAGTCTTTTTTATTTGAATCAGAATTGAGGGCACACTTGTAAAGGAAGATGGGTGCATGTTTGTTTCAATAAAATTCAAAGTTTGGCTTTTGACTTCATATGGTCCTGACAGATGCCACTCTTTTTTGATAGACACCACCTGCCATTGCAGTGACATAGCTTCTCTGCCATGTCATTGTGGACATGTAGGCATGTATAAGCTGCTTCATATCCGTGACATGATATTTCATGGTAGTGGCATATTTCAACTGATGGTACCTGTTGTGCAGACTGGAGCTTTATTTTTTTGGAAAATATGAAATTTCTCTCCCCATTCCTTACTGCACACTCCCCTCCTCCAAATATTATATTGTCCCCAATATTGCTAGCAGTCTGTTAACCCACCCCACAAGGCTTCCTATCCATGTAAAAATGTTGCTCTTGTGTTTGCAGGTGATGGGGCAAAAGAGAATCAAATGGAACTTCAGCCAAATGGGACTATTGATAATGACACCTCTCTGGACATAGAAGCGGACGAAGATACTAGTGGTCAACTCAATATGCGTGGAGTTTTTCTTCATGTTCTTGGAGATGCCCTGGGCTCAGTTATTGTTGTGGTGAATGCTTTAATATTTTACGCTTACTGGACTCCTTGCCCTAAGGATGGGCCTTGTATTAACCCATGTATCACTGACGAATGTGCAGAAAACATTACTCAGTTGTCTAGTAGACTGAATGAAACTCAGATATGGAACATTCCTGTAGCTGGTCCCTGCTGGGTTCTATACTTAGATCCTGCATTGTGTCTCATAATGGTTTGCATTCTGCTCTATACAACTTACCCACTTCTTAAAGAATCCGCCCTTATCCTTTTGCAAACTGTTCCGAAACAAATTGATATTCGTTCTTTAGATGCGAAACTCCGCAAACTGGAAGAAGTTGAAGCTGTCCATGACTTGCATGTTTGGCAGCTGGCAGGAAGCAAGATCATTGGCACTGCTCACATTAAATTTAAGGACCCAGAAACGTACCTGAAAATTGCAAAGGATATTAAAGAGGTATTTCATAATGAAGGGATACACGCAACAACCATACAGCCTGAGTTTACTATTGGAGAGGCTGTAACCAAATGTGAACTTCCCTGCAGAACCCAGTGTGCTCCGAAGCAGTGTTGTGGAACTACGGAAAAGACTACTGCAAAGAAGACCGACAAGTCCCCTTCCGTTTCTATTTCTTTCTCTGAAATAGCCACTGACTCTTCACAACACAAAACCAGGAGGACTAAATCAGAGTGTTTGTCTGCTGTAAAGCTTGGGGAAGATCCTAACAAACAGTTTGAATCGTCTTTGTAATTCCCAAAGTTGTGCTGAGTGAAGTCTGGATTCAACCACAGGTTGATTTTGAGAAGACTACCATTAAAGAGACAAGTTGCAAAGTATTGTAATTGTTGAAGTCCCTGTTCTGGTCACAATACTTAAATCTAGGCTGCCTGTTTGAAAGGATATAATTGTGCCGTCCCAACACAATATGTGCTTGTGTTAACTTTTAGTTGAATTGCACCGAAAAGTTTACCGATGCTTCAACAACTCTGGAGAACCAGTATCAACATTTCTGCCAAGATGCTGCTTTTTTTTTGATTAAAAATTAAAATTGAGTTCTTCAGCAACCCATTTCTCCATTTGGAAATCAGTATGTGTTAGAGAAATCCAGGAAGAAGCCTTTCTGCTTATTGTGTGTGTGAATGTGAATGTTTTACAAACCATAAAGAAAGGAAGCCAAAGTTGGCAGAATTATTTTTTTAAGGTAGACTATTTGAGGAATTTCCCCCCTTATATATGAAAAAGTGAACCCTATTTCATGTAGGTTATACTCCATAGTATTAGTAGTAGCATCTTAAAACATATCTAGTACTGGTTGATTAAAAAAACAAACCCTGTTTTTGTGTTGTACTGGGGGCCTAATGAAAAATGGCTGCTTTGAAAATAGGATTTGTAAAAGATATGCATATCCACATGACTGTAAGGATAACTTTTAATACAGAAATTTACCAGTCCTTTTAAAGGCATCTCAGTTTGTGCATTCCCCAGTTGTATAGGTTTAAGAATTTTTTAAGAACACCTTTCTTTCAAGAAAATTTATGCCAGAACTAGAAACAACTGATATTTGTCATTGCAGTGTCATCTATGGCTTGCCGAAATGGAAGGGTTAATATTGTCTGGATTACATCTAGTTTTGAGTTAAAATAATGTTTTTTACTTTTTTAAAAAAACCACAGAATTTAGCAGTTTATAAACATTAATATGTTCTCATTTGATGTATTTCATGATGAGCCATTTTACCCAGTGTGCAGCTGAAATGCATTATTTTTAACACGATACAGGCAGCTGCTTCATGAAGCAACTGCTGCTTCAAATCAATCAATCTCAACCTGGTGCCTTCTAGATGTTTTGAACTGCAACTCCCCTCTGCTCCAACATGGCAGTGGCCCAGGGGTGATGAGTTTTAGTCCTAAACCACCAGGAGGGTATCAGGTTGAAGAAGGATGTGGCACACCTTGGCTAATTGTGACATGAGTGAGCTTTTAGATCCAGCTGTAAAGAAACCAGAAGCTTTCACGTTCACTTTTGATCAATTGCAGCTGTTCAGTTCATCCAAACAACATAATAATTAAATAAGATTTGGTTGAAACAAATCAACTTCAAACTATGGGTTATGAAGCAGGCTTGTTTCAACAAACCATAGTTTATCAACCGTTTAGGTTTTGGATATAATGGTGAATTATGCTCAATTGCAGCTAATAAAACAAAAACAAAACCGGAAGTGAAAGCTTCTGACCTCCTTGTGGCCATACAGAGGAGCAGCAGGAGCTTGAGACTTTTGGGGCCTTCTTCCTATCAATAAACCATGGTTTATTGTGACATTTGAACTCCTCCACCAGTCAATTCTCATAACCTGGAACACATTTTGTGTAGTGAAGGCATGTGTTGGAGTAAATTCTAGCCTACTTCAAACTTTTATGCTCTTTGGTTATGAGGAGCAGTTACTGCTACCTGTTCAGAAATGGAATTGCTGCACAAATTTTTGGATTGCAGTTAAGCCACTTGGCTAATCCTCTTAAAATCGCCACCTTAGTTCTATTGAAGTTGCAGAGGCTAATCTTATGTTGAATGCAAGGATGCTAGCTAATAGATTTCTGGATCTCAACTAGCCTTTACCTGTTCTTGATCAATTAAAAATAGAGCTGATTCTTAAATCAGAGGTGGCATTAAGGCTGACTATTTCTAAAGCATTTTTAAGAGCCCTTATTGGAAGTCTTTATGGGATTGCAAAATTTCCTTACATATTTTAGTTATTCCAACAGATGATTTACAAGAAGAAAAGAGGACAGTTGAGGTCTTCCTTATGCATTGCTACTTTACCTCTTTGATAAGTGGAGGTGGGGTGGGTCAGTGTAATTTGCATTGTTTAAATGCAGGCTCTTTTATTATATGGCTATTTAGGTTTATTCTCCAACTTAAAAAATTGTAAGTCACCAATTTGTTATTCTTGGCATGGAATCACAAACAAAGCAAGTGATCAGTGGCTTCCACTCTGCACCCCCTACTCAGCAGTGTTGCAGTCAAACCTCATTTTTTCCAGAAAAAAAATATTCTGTTAACGAGCTGTAAAGTGTTGGAAAGATGTATTTGTAAAATGATCAAATGCATCTACCTTTGCCTTCTGGGCTCTTTGTTATAAAGGCCACTTTTTAGTTAATACTCCCAAGTTTGTCCCCCACATATTATTGCACGCATGTAAAAACTGCTGTACATTTCTCATGGAGCTGTATTTTAATAAGATTTTTTCAGCTGCTTTTCTTTCACGTTGACATGGCTAGATTGGTATAGCTGGGAATGGGCAGGCATATATTGATGGACAGGCAGAAAAACTACAATAATATTGTAAATTCTGGGTCTTGAAGCCAAGGTTTCCTATCTTTTTAGTGCTAGAAGTATGAGCTTGCTCACTCTCTGTCTCCCACTCCCTCCCCTCCCTCTTTTAAAAATGTGTCTGGCCTATATCCCACATAGTAAACATTCTAGTTCAAGAGAGTCTCACTTTTAACCTCATCTGTCCCCTGATGGGCCATTTTTTAAAAATCTGGGTTAGTATACTTTGCAATATGGTAATAGCTTTTTTCAAAGACTGCTGCGTCTCTCTAAAGCACGAACTTTGACTCTCATATTGAGTTTGCACTGCAGTGGTAAGGGAGAAAAGCAGCTAATTGTGTACCAGGTGTGGTCCTGATTATTACTATTACTATTATTATTATTATGCAATAGCTTGGCTTTTACAACAGAATATGTTGTGTTCATCTCTGCTTTTGCAGGTAAGGTTTCCGGTATGTCAGCTGTCTTAGGTACATTTGGAAGAAAATGGAACAGCTGGAGTACCTCCAAACTACAGGAGGCAATTTTTTGTACTTGATTGCATATGAAAATATTGAAGCCAGTTTTGCAAATTCTTGTATAAGGTAGTATTTTTCTCCTCAATGCTAGTGGTGTTAAGGCTGTTCCATGTAGATAAAAGTAATTAACACACACTGCTCAGGACGTGCATTTGTGGTGAAGTGGCTATGCAAGTTTATTCTGCTGAAGTTTTGCAGCGAAAACTAAGCATAGCATAGCATATTGTAATGAACAGAGTGCTAAGCCACCTCTCATTACATGTTTCATTGTGAAAACACACTGTTGTATTCACTGCCTGTTAATATATGAAGCTGCTCAAAGAGATTTGAAATGATTGAACACTTAGGGTCTGTTTGCTGCATCACAAAAATATTTGTAGAACCAGCCTCTAATACAAAGGGTGGTATTCAGCCTTTTACTCAAGAGCAGCCCTGTGGAAATTAAAGGACATAACTTAGTAATGCCCACTAATTTCAGTGGGACTATTCTGAGCAAAACGTCGTTGAATACTACCCAAATAAATTACCTTTACGAAACAAAATTGAGTGTTTAACAGTGGCACCTAAAGTTCTGGAGAATGTTTCAAAACCACTTAAAGTGCTGGAAGCAAGTAGTGCTGAAGATGTCTTTGTTATGTTATAAAATCTGCTTTCCCCCTCTCTCCCAGCCTCTGAGCACCTCTAACTCTTGCTGTATGCAGATGAAGTTTCTGTTCAGAGTCTCATTTAAGAGCACTGAGAGCAGCTCTGGCACTGACTCCACTGAGATAATGGGAAACTATTTAGACTAGAATGCACTTTCTGACTTTTCTCATTGATGGGGCGGGGAACTACCTTTAACACTGCATCCTCTGCTTTTTGACTTTTTAAGTTTCTCGTGAAAGGAGTATTATGTATTTAAGGGTATTAAGTACAATATTTAAATATGCTGCTTTAATTTCATAACAGCATCGATGTAGCCTTCTGGGACTCTGGCTTATGTTTACAAAACAATGATTGAATATTACAGTAAATATTCTATTTTGGTTCTATCTTGCACCATTGCTTCACCTCTTGGTGGACTGAAAGGTACTATAATGCTTCATGTGCCTGAAATAAGAACATATTTGACAGACTTTTTTCTTTTGTAAGCCAAATGCAGCCTTACTTATAACAGGAGCTTTCATACCTCTGTGATCCTGGGTTTGTCATTAAAATGCCTGTGTGAAGAACACTTCCATGTCTTACAAATGTGTGAGTCTGATTTCCCCCCCTCCCCCACTTGCGCTCTCTCTGTGTTAAGTGTTCTTGAGCTTAGTCTCCAAACCCTTATGCTCAGTGGTAGCTAGAGGGGCATCTCTTAAATTCTATGGGTCATATTTGAAACCAATGCTTCGGAGACATAATTGGCATATCTGTATCTCGTGACATCATGCCAGTGACAACGGGCTTCTGCTAAACCAGTTATGACTGTGTTTCCTTGCATAAAACCTGAAAACTGAAAAGGAAATAAATGTTGCTGTATAAAACATGAAACTTGGCAGGGTCCTTTGTTTCTCCTCTTTTAAACATCCCTTTGCTTACTGAAATTGGTTTGGTAACATCAAAAACATTTCTAACTGGAGGTTTGGCTAAATGAATTTGTTCGCACTGGGTGTGTGTGCATAATGCAAGGTTAGTTTAAGTAGAGTTCTGAGACATGAGATATGGCTAACAAGGGCCCGTTTTTTCACCAAATCTCAAGCCCCAGGCCAGTTAGGGGGCATAGGTCTAGAAATGCTTTCACACCCCGCAACCTGATCTGGCTGCTAGGGCTGTGCACATGTTGCTACAGTCAGAAAGTCAAGCAGCAGCAGAATCTAGATCCAAGTCTTCACCTTCCTGATTCTGAACAGCTTATCAATTCTACCCACACCATACAATTAGTTCTGTGCATAGCTTTATCAGGGGTGCACTAGCTAAAAAGTGCATAAAAGAAAATTGCGTAGCATTAATATGTAATTGCTGACATCTCTACGGTAGTAGTTGGCGTGCCTATATGCAAATTTCTGCTGGCTCAAAGGTTGCACCAAGCAGCCTCTTGTTACAGAAGAACTAAAAGGAAAAGCAAGTTCTTGTAGTCTGTCACAAAGCCTATTAAGAGAGAAGCCCATAAACATTTTGTTGAAGTCCCAATTTTGCCAAGGCTAAAATGGGAGGAAGACTTGGGCAGATCAAAGGGAGAAGAGATTAAACACTGCCACACAGGTCTTCAGCGTGTCTTTAAAGTGTCCATAAAGGAAACTATCCAGGGAAGCAAAAAATCCCATGGATCACACAGCTGGGTAGATGAAAGAGCAATCGAGACGTAAACTGCTTTGGGAAAATCTTGTTCTTCCCCTTTGAATTACACATGTTTTTTGCTTGTGATGCAAGAGGTCTAACATCCTTGCTTCAACTTAAAAGCACCTGCTGTTCTGGAAAATGGTTCTGGAAAATGCAACTACTTTGGTTGATACAAATGTAAGCTGGGGTGGGTTTCCTTGTTTAGACCTCAAGCGCTTTGTTTTCGAATGTCTGTAGTCGGACACTAGAAAACTTCTACAAACATTTTATAGACTGATCTCCTGAGCAGAGCATTCATTTGCATATAGGTGGCTGGTAAAGACCTTGACTTGATCCCGCCTTGACGAGTGCAGTGACATGCTTCAGTGCATTCTTCATAGATCCTTCCCTTGTATAGAATTGGCACCTGCATCTTTGAGCAGCTGTCCGGGCAGCATGCATTGTGCACTCCTTCCGAAATGTAGATGCATAAATTAAGTTAAATCCATATGGTTTCACTGTCTACACACTGGCTTAAACCATCTGTGCCATTTCACCACAGTGCTCCCTGCTTCTGAAGATTATTCGGGTGGGAGAATCATTTGGTGGGAAAAGTGCTATTATTGCTAGTTTGGCTGCGAGAGAACGGGGGCCAGCTCTGCCATTAGGCAGAACGAGATTGCTACCTTAGCTCAATTTTTGAGTGCCATGAAAGTACAGAAAGTTGTATGGTATTTTGACTGTGAGGGTGCGGTAAGATGCATGAGGGATTTTCTGCCTCGGGTGCTAAAATAACTTACAGTGGCTGGTTTTGGGCACTCTGCACCTTGACTGGGGGAGGGATGTCATTTATTGCAGTGCCTCAGGCAGCAAAATATATCGGGCTAGCCACGAAGGAAATAAAAAAACCTATGAAGTGAATACCAGTTTAACAGTTGGCTTTTACAATGTGCTGTGTGAAACAACTAGACCAGGGGTGCCCAAACATTTTTCAAAGGGGGCCAGATTTGATGAAGTGCACACGTGTGAGGGCTGATCAAAGTTTTTGAGCTTTTTTAAGGATTGAAGTTGCTGAGTTTTTTTTTACCCCATGACATATACTGCCACGGGCGACGGATTTAATTGACCGGTGGGCCGAAATAGGCCCCCGAAATGGACTTTGGGCATGCCTGAACTAGACTCATGGGTTGAAGGTGCTTTTGCGATACAATCTTAATTTTTTTAAAATAAAAAAGCTCAGAAATCCATTGGCTACCATAGGCCGTTTGGTTTGCCTGAACTGGTCGCATGTATCTCTGCCCATGTGTTCAATCTGAGCTGCTGTGTGTCTCATTAATTGAGGGCCGGATATTCTTTTCTCGCAGTTAATGAAATGCCACTGGGTGAAACTGAGGCCTGGTCTACTCATGAGGTAGAGGAGCTCGGAGGCGGGAGAACAGAATGCTCCACTTGATTGCTGGTGCAGAATTCCATATTTGCATCCTCTCTTGTAGGGAAGAAAACAACCCTGCAGATGGAAAACCAGTATCACAAGGAATAAAGTGGGTTTAGAACTGTGCAGGAATAAACTTAATTGTTTAGGAGAGTTGCTTTTTTTTACAGAGAGGAGCATCCAAAACTGGTGCCCCTACGCATAGTGTGAAATGGTACACTCCAGTCCAGACTCTACCATCTCAGGATTCTCTAATCCCCCCCCAGCTCCATTCTGCTGCTTGTGTAGACCAAGCCTGCTCCTGGCTAGTATTTTTGTGTTGTGATCGCAAAGGGCACCCAAAGGGATGCAACCGATCCAGATTTATATACCACTTAATAATAATAAAAAAGCTCTGAGTGGTTTACACAAAACGATACAGAACTTTCATAAGGAAATGGCAATAAAATGACATTTATCAAAATAACAGAGAAATCAACTGTTTTAAAACTAATGTTTTAAAACGATGTGTCTGCATGCTTCTTTGTGTCATTTATGCTGTCTTTTGGAGAACGTCTCAGCATTTTCTGCTCGTTTACAATCTTGTGATATGTGTTTCACAGTGCAATCTTATACATGTCTACTGAAAAGTAAGCCCTCCTGACTGTCAGGTAAGTCGGCGTAGAGTTGCAGTCTCAGATGGATATCCGTGTTTCTTTGGTAAGGCTGTGCTAACATATATTGAGTTCTGGAATATAGGAAGCAGCCTTATATTTTACTGAGCTGCGTTTCCAAGTGATTCCCACTGCGACAAGGTCCAAAATGCAAACAGCTTTTGTATCTGTGGCCAATCTCAGGTGCAAGACCTCACTCATCATCTGTTAGCCTGCCCCGTAGATAGAGACCTGTTTCTGAATTTTTTCACCTCAAGCAGGCATGCCCTGGCAGAAATGGTCTGGTTTCTTTTGAGTGATGATAATAGCTTTGAAACACCCAAGGCGGTCCTCTAGACATTGGCTGGTGGGTGGAGGGAATGGGGAAATGGAGTTAAATAAAATCGCTATAAATTGTGGTGATTTGTGGAGGTTTAATTTGAAATCAAGCTGGATTTGAGTTTGTTGGTGTCTCTGATCACCTCTGTCGTGGATGTTGGCTCATATTATATATGTATGGAATTGAATTGACTGGTAGAGGCTTTCCAGGGGTACATGCAGGAGACATTCCCAGTCCAACACAGAAAGGCCAGCGACTGAATCTGGGGCTTTGGGCCTTCCCCAGATTCTGAAACTTCAAGGCCAAGTGGGCCTTTGCTGTAGAAGTCAGGCTGCCTTGTTAATTTTACAAAAAATATTCCAGGCAGGCTCTTATGGACTTAACCCTACAGCACACCTGTTCATAATTCTGCCAACCTGAATGCCTTAATGGTGAGACTTTGAAATGCACTGTGCCCCTGAATTGTCTGCCAACTAAGCATCGCAGCAAGGCACCTCTGGAATGATATATGGCTGCAGCCAAAACCACAGCGAAGAGCGAAGAGCCAGATTCAAGTGGTTGCGCTATTAATAGGATTCCATTTGTAAATAATGCTAGCCGTTCACTATGAAAGTCAGGCCCCAGTGCGAATGAATGAAATACTGCTGTCTGAGTCAATATGTAAGGACTTTGCCAGATAGACAATGAGCCAAGACTTTGTGCTACTGTCAGCATAGAGGAGCAGTAGGGCGCATTTAAAAGGGTGTGTGAGAAGGGTGTCCAAGGCCACCACCTAATGAGTTTATGGGCAAGACAAGATTTGAACAGGGGCTATCCTGGCCATATTGGTTGTGAGTCCTGGAAGACCTGCTCCCTGCCTTGCAGGCCTTTTCCACCTGGCCTGGGTGGGTGTTTCATTGCATTTTAAATATTTTGTTGGGAGCCTCCCAGAGTGGCTGAGACAACCCAGTCAGATGGGTGACAAACAAACAAACACTCTCTGCTGGAGTGAAAGGATAAGAAAGAGGGATTTATAACTAGATGTTAGGATTGAGAGGATGAGGAAAACAGGAAGATATAATGAGAGGTAAAGGAGGTGCTGTGGGATTGGTGGAAGTCAATGTTTGTTTTCCTTTTCAGTGTTTATATTATTAATGTGTAAGATTTGGATTTGTTTTTCATATGCTTGTTTTTGTGTTTTGTGTTTTGTGTATTGATATTTTTGGTTTTTTTTGTTTTGTTGTGTGCAAAATACCAATAAAACTTACTATTAAAAAACAAACAACAAACAAAAACAAACAAACAAACAAACATTATTTATACCCTGCCTTTTCATGATAGGGATTCAAGGTGGCTTGCAGATAAAATAGGGAAAGCCAAAGACATAAAACAAAAACGAAGGTTTTAAAAAACCCCAAAACATTAATAGAATTAAAACTGTAGATATTTTGTTACAAGGATCAGGTGCTTTTCTAAAAATAGCAAAATTGTGCACTGTTTTACTTGCTGCCTTTGGAGCAACTTTTTCCTTGTCTACCACGAATCCCCGCATGACATGTTGAGTGCAAGAGTACAAGGTCTAAAGGCTAGGATATATGCCAGACTCAGCAGTTCTGTTCTTAAGCCTGTAGGACTTTGTCAACAGTGCACAGGATGTCTTTGGAAGCAGAGTTAAGTGGGATTGAAAGAGAGAATCTCACTAACTACAGCCCATGTGCATACAGTGTGTCCAGATGTGCTAGCTAAACACCAGGTCAATTCATGATAAGCGAATTGTGAATGAGAGACAGTGTAGTGCAGTGGTTAGAGTAAGACCTGAGAGGCCGGGGTTCAAATCCCCACTCAGTCGGGAAGCTCACTGGGTAACCTTGCACCAGTCACTGCCTCTCAGGCAATGGTCTGAAGACTTGAACACGTTTGCTACATTTGAACACACTCCCTATAAACACAAGCTTCACGTGGATACATATTTGCGCATTTAGACAGCATACAGTGGTACCTTGGTTTTTGAATGTAATCCGTTCCGGAAGACCGTTCAAGTTCTGAAATGTTCAAAAACCAAAAACCCAATTGCCGTCAGCTAACCCTCAGGATCTGACACGCAGTGGAAGCTGTGAAACACGTTCAACTTCTGAGGCATGTTTGAAAACCAAAGCATTTACTTCTGGGTTTACGGCGTTCGAAAACCAAAACGTTTGTCAACGGAGATGTTCGAAAACCGAGGTACCACTGTATTTGTATGTGTAGATGAAGATGGCTGTATCAATGTTTAAATGTATTGTTAATGTGAGCTCACATTTCCCTCTCTTTTTCCTTTCTTTGTTTTCCATAACGGATTTGAAATAAAATTAATAATCAATAATGGCAGTGAATAATTGTTAATAGTAAATAATTTAACCACAAGCCGCAGCAGCAGCAGCAAAGAACTCTTGCTGGCTCAAAATATAGGTCCAGCCATTCTAACATCCTCTTTCCTACCAGTAACCAATCAGTTGCCACTGAAAAGTTGACAAGCAGGACAGGAAGACCCTTTCCTATTTTTTTAGTAAGTGATGCATGGAGGTTCTTTACTTCCATCATGACAAGCAGCCCTTCTCCTGGTGGAAGCGGACGTGACAACAATACGGGCTAGAACTGACTACAGTATCTGTATCTAACTACAGTATGTGAAAAGACTTCAATCTCTCTCTCGGAGGAGAGATTCCCCGCTAGGTCCCACACAGAACAAGAATAGACCAAATGTTGGAAGGATGGCATCCAACGCCTCTTGACCCAATATCAGTTACAAGATCTTCAGGTGATCATGAAGATGGATAGGAGGCACTTAAGAGATTGTCTCCTCAGGTCCGATGCAGAAAGGGATTTAACCACGATTGCCTCTACCAAAAGTTCAGCATGGTTCCCACTTATCAAAACAGACCACATCCGAGCTAGCTATCTGACAAAGCTCCCACTTGCCGTACTAAGAATCGCTTTTACAGAATTATGATTCCAATTGATGCCTTCGGCGGTGGTGGATGGTAGGTACGGAGAGACTTTGTCTGTGTGGGCAACCTTGCATAGAGGACCTGTACCACTATTTATTGCAATGCCTGCTATATATAGAACCATTTATAAAATTCCTGCTTATGAATGGAACAACTCGAACAGGGCGGAAAGGGTTCAAATGGCTGCTGAGTGATACTGATGACTTCGTAACTTATAAGTAGCACTATATGCGTTGGCAGCTAAGAAGATCAGGAAAAAAGAACTAGATAAAATAGCAGTCAATTGCAAAGGACATTTAAACTGGCAAATTCTATCTGAGAACCCCCTGCTATTATATTATATGCAACAAATAATTTCTAGCAGACGTGACCGTGGTTCATTGTATTTGCAGTGCCTGATGTTTTTACGGTTATTGTTGTTTTTCTTTTGGTTTCCTTTGTGAATGATGCCATGACCTTTGGCTAGTGCAATAAAGTTTATGATGATGATGATGACAAGCAGCCATTGGCATTTATCCTCCATGAGTTTGTCAAATCCCCCTTTAAAGTCACCATCCCATCATGTTGCAGGGAGAGGGATCTCTAATATTAATTAACCATAATTATGAGTAGCCTCCCAGGCACCTGGCTCCACATGCAATTAAAGCTCTGCATGTACTCCCCACCCCACGCCAAACAAAGATTTCTCACTAGGCTTGGCACAAGCCACAATGTACCATAATATACTTTTACCATGAATACAAGATGTCAACACAGATGCAACCATAATAACTCCCAATTCTGCAACAGCACCTCCCAAATGCCAAAACAACGAAATATGCCTTGAGATAATGTACATCGCTCGCCTCCTAGAGCCTTCTGCAAATATATATGGCATTTTGAGAGGATATTTGATAGGTAGGGTTCCTTATCTACAGATTGTTGTGTTGCTGCAGCAGCAGCAGCAGCAGCAGCACAGATGTGATAAATTTGAGGGTTACCCTAGCACAGCAGAGAGTATTTGGACCCCATCCTCAGGATCCGAAGAACTTTGCAACTTCTTATGCATGCTAGGATCAGCAAACTTTTTCAGCAGGGGGCCGGTCCACTGTCCCTCAGACCTTGTGGGGGGCCAGACTACATTTTGGGGAAAAAAATGAACAAATTCCTATGCCCCACAAATAACCCAGAGATGCATTTTAAATAAAAGGACACGTTCTACTCATGTAAAAACACCAGGCAGGTCCCACAAATAACCCAGAGATGCATTTTAAATAAAAGGACACATTCTACTCATGTAAAAACACTAGGCAGGCCCCACAAATAACCCAGAGATGCATTTTAAATAAAAGGACACATTCTACTCATGTAAAAACATGCTGATTCCCGGACCGTCTGCAGGCCGGATTTAGAAGGCGATTGGGCCGCATCCGGCCCCCGGGCTTTAGTTTGGGGACCCTGATGTAGAACATCTGGACCCTGTGGCATAAAAATAGTTAAGGTGAACCAATTTTCTTTTGTTGGAACTATAATTATACAAAACAATGCAGTGATTGTCCACAAAGAGCTACATACGCAAGGCAGCCCTTAAACAGCCAAACAATACATTAGTCCCTCTGACTTCAAAGAGAAAATTAGGCAACTCTTGCTCACAAACTTTGTAATCAACCTGTCCAAATTTTCCTTTAATCCACTGGGGTGCTGGACACTTCAGAGTCGCTTCTTTGCAAAATGTGTTAATTCCAAAGCAACAGGACAACCACAGCAAAGGGCAAAAGTATAATTTGCAGCTTGAAGGACATAGCCCCGGAGTCACAATATGAATATTGCTGATTCCCCATCCCCTTGCTAATTAACCATGCATATACATAATTTCAGTTTACCTTATACATGGCTATAAATGCCCCAAGTATATTATTCAGCTCTCCAGCAGAACAAGCTTCATTTCCTTTCTTATAGCTCTCTCCTGAGTAAGTCTGTCCCACTGGACTAAACCAGTCCATTCATGAGAGCTACACTTATATTGACAAACACTGTGGCTTTGGGGGAGCTATTGGTCATAATTCCTCAAACCACATTCAGGGTGGATGTAAACGGGGGGGAAATGCTATGAATAAGAGGGGGGGGGAATCCCTATGGAAAATCACGTTTTAAAATTTCCTGCTCTCTGGAGCCATCTGGTGTTGCATGTTTATAGCACATTCAAATCACCATTTCTTTACTAATGCAGCTGAGTTCTCACTTCATTACCAAATCCACCGTTCTGGTTCCAATCCTTAAAGTCTGAGACTCCATTTGAAACTATGATATTAAACACAACATCAGCCTCTAAAAGGATGCTCTCCATGAGATTATCAGTCACTTGAGGGTAGAGAATTTGGATTCTTTGAAACAAATCTGAGAGATGAACCTTGGGATTGTGGTACAGCAGGCCGAGTGGTGCAATAGGAGGGCCAAAAAAACCTACATGATCTGTATTCAGGAAAACACTTCTAAGTTGCTTTACTGTTGGTTCCTAACACTACAAAAGTGCAACCATTCTAATCAACTTCCCCTCTCTGTTGGCAAGGGTACACAGAGGCTGGGACTGTAACTCATAGCTGCCAAGTTATCCCTTTTTTAAAGGGATTTTCCCTTATGCTGAATAGGCTTCCTTGTGAGAAAAGGGAAAACTTGGCAGCTATGCTGTAACTACTGCTGTTTTGCAGTACCTTTCTCCCTAAATCCAGAGATTCCCTGTAGCTCTCCTATCTGGATTTTCAAAATATATGGAATCTCAAGATTTACAGAGAAGGAAGTGTGGAACAGCAGTAGTTGGAGGAGAATACTGCATGGAAGAGGAGGAATGAAAGGAAGTGTAAGGGGTTCACAATCCACATTGACAGGGGAGGTTTATAGGCTCCAATCTCCACCCCAGCCACGAAGCACACTGGGTGACCTCTTTGCCTAACGTACAGGATTTCTGTGAGGATAAAATGGAGAGACAAGAACCATATATGCCACCTTGAGCAACTTGGAGAAAAAGGTAGGATATAAACAAACAAACAAACAAACAAACATTTTATTCTAGAATCAAAGGAGACCAAGTACTTGTTTTCTATGTAGGCTGCACACAATCTAGATCTATTGCATATTTTTTGCCCCCTGAAAAGACCTCCTTGAGAAACTGGTTTCATGCCAAAAATAAAAGCTCATTGCAGTTTGATTCTGCGTTACCCTGCAGCGGGTCTGTCTAAAAACAGAGGTAGGTGATCCTGGCAATGGGAGGAGGTGTATCCACACCTGCCCAATGATGTTGTGGATGGGAATAAACCGTGATCCCAACCACCATTTCCTTCCTCATTCATCTGGGGCAAATGCAGGGAGGAAAAGATATGAATAGGCCATTCGAGGGGAGGGTTTTCAAATGCATATCAAATAACCACACTCACCCTTGTGGGCTGCAGGATCAAGAATTGCATGTGTAAATCATGCGCACACAAAAAATGGATCTCAATTATCTCTTTTGTGATGTAAAAGCTCCTGCCTGGAAACAGCAAAAAACGCTTCCTCCGTTCCATCTTCAGTTAGAATTTGCAGTCTGTTCCATCACATCTGTCGTAATCCTTTCTCTTCCTCTACCCTTCTGTTTAATGATCGGGTGAACTTCCATGCTTGCTCGCTGTTTTGTGATGTTTCCATTGGAATTTTCAGAATAGCTCCCCCCCCCCTCTTTGGGGACACTGTGCTGTACTCAATTCATTCCCAGTAGCTGTTGCTGGTTGCAGCCTATAATTTCTGCGAGAGACACCTCCTGGAAATGTTGAAACCTTGGCTGACCTCTTTGCTCTCATGAATTAGGCATCTTCAGCTGTGAGATTGCTCAATGCAAATAAATGCTTTATGAAGTAAAGAGCCGGTGGCCTCAGCTATCTTAGGCTGTGTACACATTCCTGGTATAAAATGCAGCTAGGCCGTCCTCAGTTCTGACTGAAATTGGTTCGGAGGAAAACACATCAAAACATAGTGTTTCATTTTAAAAAAAATGACAGGATACAGGACAGGTTTGGATTGTGATTAATGTTGTGTGTGCACAACATTCTCAAACCAAAGTAAATGTGAGTGTTTATACAGCCTGAGTGAACCCTGTTCTTGTACAGTGGTACCTCTGGTTAAGAACTTAATTCGTTCCGGAGGTCCGTTCTTAACATAGCTGCCAAGTCTCCCGTTTTTCGTGGGAAACCCCCGTATTTTATTACCGTTTCCCGCTGTCATCCCGAATTGATTAATATCCCGTAAATCCCTTGGATTTAGCTTCTGCCGGCGGCCATGTTCCGGCTCCCGGCTGTCTGCGCATGTCTGGACATGCGCAGAAGCAATATCTGGTGCTCAGACATGCAGAAACGGGCAGCCCGGCACCGGAAGTCGCTTCTGCGCGTGTCTGGACATGCGTAGAAGCGACTTCCGGTGCTGCGCCGCTGCTGATCCCGGATTTTTCAATCCGGGAGTTGGAGGGTATGGTTCTTAACCTGAAACTGTTCTTAACCTGAAGCACCACTTTAGCTAATGGGGCCTCCTGCTGCCGCCGTGCCGCCAGAGCGCGATTTCTGTTCTCATCCTGAAGCAAAGTTCTTAACCCGAGGCACTATTTCTGGGTTAGCGGAGTCTGTAACCTGAAGCGTTTGTAACCTCAAGCGTTTGTAACCTGGGATACCACTGTACTTAGGTCAGCTCAGGATGAAATCCTATCCATGTGTACCTGAGGAGCAAGCCCCATTGAACTAAATGAGACTTATTTCCATTCTGTGATTCTATTTTGAATTGTACGCATACAATTGCATTGTGAGGGGTGCATATTGACATACATAATTTTAGTGCACATGTTGGATTTTGAACTCTTCTTAAGAATGAGTTCAGGGGACCCCGAGCCTGTTTGGGACTAGTTGATTGGCTGGCACTTGCAACAGCCAGGCAGTCACCTCTCCTATCTTGGAGCAGTTTTTGAAGCTAAGCTTTACTGCGACAGAGAATTCCATAGTCTTGGCATCGCAACCAAGAAGATCCAGCCATCGCACCTCTGCTGGTGGCATGTAGAGCCTCCACTGAAGAACCCAATGGCTGTGCAGGGTCATGTGGGATGAGGGAGTATTTTATCATGACACCTCCCACCCTTGTGTTTAACAGTTAGCCTTGCTAATGATGTGTGCTGTGAGCCATCTTGTGGGTTCGCTGCTGGCTTGAGAGTAGGATATTCACTTAAAATTATTAATATTTAAATAAATAAATTAAATCTGACCATTTCATATGATGTGTTGATAGCTCAAGGACAGCCAGTTTCTTCAGCAATGAAATGCACTGAGCCAATAAAATGTAAACCGGATGATTGCAGGCAATTGTGCGCCTCATTTTAATGAATTTAGCAAGTGTCAAACTCCATTGAATAAGGAAGCTTTTGTTTTGCAGACATTCTAACAGTGTTGCAATTCTCCATTTAAAACACACACACACACACACACACACACACACACACCACCACCACCACCACCACCACACCATTTCTCAGGGCTCAGTGTACTGGAAGAAGCAAAGATCACCAGTGTTGAAGCAATGATTCTTCAACATCAACTTTGTTGGACTGGTCATGTTGTGCGGATGCCTGATGATCGTCTTCCAAAGCAACTACTCTATTCCGAACTTAAAAATGGAAAGCGTAATGCTGGTGGTCAACAAAAGAGGTATAAAGACTGTCTCAAAGCAAACCTTAAAAAATGTAGTATAAACACTGACAACTGGGAAACGCTGGCCTGCGAGCGCTCCAGTTGGAGAACAGCCATAATTTACCAAAGGTGTCATGGGCTTTGAAGACACTCGAACTCAGGACGCAAGGGAGAAACGTGCTAAGAGGAAGGCAAGCTTGGCAAATCCAAACCGTGATCAATTTCCACCCGGAAACCAATGTCCCCACTGTGGAAGGAAGTGTGGATCCAGAATTGGCCTCCACAGTCCCTTACAGACCCATTGTTAAAATCGTGTTTATGGAAGACAATCTTACTCGGCTACGAGTGATCACCAAAGAAGAAGAAGAAGACCACACCATTAATTAGACATCCAGATTATACATACACTGATCATGTGTTTTAACAGGATCCTCTTTTTACCATCACAGTGATAAAAATGTCTTTGCAGCTGTGTTGTCTATGAAAGTGTGTGTGTGTTCTGCTGAGAATCCATGGGCTATAGGAAATAGGGCACAACTAATTAATGAAAGTGAAGAAGAGGAGGAGTGAGGCTTGAATTAGGGAGAGACTGGGAAAGTAATAGGAATAGTGGGGTCTGGGAAACATAAGCAGGATAATTGAGTATTTGGCAAATATCCTTTGCTATAAAAAAATTTCCTTCAGTAGCACCTTAAAGACCAACTAAGTTTATATTTTGGTATGAGCTTTCGTGTGCATGCACACTTACTGAAGGAATTTTTTTTATTTTGCTTCGACTCAGACCAACACGGCTACCTACCTGTAACTAGAATCCTTTGCTATAATCATCGTTTTAGTGTTCACAGACACAGCAGGAGGAGTTGCAGCTAGTACAGCATTTCTTTCCAGATTAAGAGTGACCATGCACCTCTCAAGGAGAAAAGCTTACTGCAAACCACAGTTAGGCTCTTTCCTCCAAATCCCACTGTAATGCAAAGGTGGGAAACACAGACTGCTTTTCCTTACATGGATCTTTAATGTTTATGTGGCCGTTCACACCACATCTAAATTCCTTAGGAGAAAAGGCTGCAATGGTTGTACACTCCCTTCCATCATAGCTGCCAAGTTCTCCCTTTTTTTTAAGGGAAATTCCCTTATGCTGAATAGGCTTCCTCACGAGAAAAGGGAAAACTTGACAGCTATGAAGCCTTCCATATTAATTTACTGGCCCTTTGAGGTGATTGCAAGAGGCTGTTTTCTACATCCCATTATCAGCTGGAGTGAGACTGGTGGCTACATAGGAAAGGGACTTTTTGGTAGTGGCACCCAAACTTTGGAACTCCCTTGCTCAGGAAGTACATATTTATTCCTCCTCTCATCTTTTTCTAACAGCTTCTGAAAATTACTTTGTTCTGCCCAGCTTTTTGCAGTTCCCCTAAACATAGCTGCCAAGTTATCCCTTTTTTACAGGGATTTTCCCTTATGCTGAATAGGCTTCCTCGCGAGAAAAGGGAAAACTTGGCAGCTATGCCCCTAAATCCCTGTGGATCCTTTCTGTCTGTATTTGATTCCACCCTTTATTTGAATTTCAGCTCTGTTTGCATTTCTTGATAGTTGGTTTTTAGCTTTTGACCCTAACCCTAACCCCCAAGTTGGACTTTGTTCTTCTGCATTAACTGCAGAATGTCAGTTTGACTGCCTTAAGGCAGAAAGGCACTGTAAAACAAACCTAAACAAATATATACATAAATAAATAATCCAAATGTATCATTTCATTTGGAGGGATCCAAACTACAGACCTGCGAATTTTTCAAAACAAGCAAGCAATGGATGATTTAGCCATTGTTAGTGGTTCAGGTTCAAGGCAGGAATGGGCTTATTGTGACTTTGGTATAGCCATGAGTTTCTAACTAACCATCTTGTTTTTTAATTGTAAAATAGTAAGTTTGAAAATACTGTACGAATGCCATTATAGGCCCTTGTTATCTCACAACCAATTGCACTTTTCAGAACGGATATGAGAACGGATCAATACTGGCTCTGCTCCAATATTGCTTTTATTCATGTGGAGCCTAGGTAGAAAAAGATCAATTATGCTAACAAACTGCTCAATGGAGAATGAGAATGTGGTTCTTTTTAAACCATAAGCGATACAACTGGTGTAGCAGAGTAGGAATGGTTGGGGCTGAAGCACCACCACCAATTATTTCATAGCAGGCATAGTGGAGTCTTAAAAAAACCCCGAAGATACATTGTTCTTATTAGGTTACATGATTTCCTTTCCCGACCGCTAACAAACACTCCAAATGGTGGTAATTTCCACTCCCTTTTTTGTTTCTGACAGAATTCTCCAACATCCCTATGAAGCCACATTGTCTGCATGCAATGGTCAAAGGTTCAATTTTGTTGCACAGTCATACAAATGATTTTAAAATGGTGGCATCGGGGTGGCTGCACTTCAGAATTTACTACTACTCCACTAAAAAGGGCTTTGACAGATCTGCTACAGCTGCAAATTTGTATGACTTCCTGGATTCTAGAAAAAAACGAATATAGGAGAAGTGTGAGAAAACGAAAGCTAAAGCATCAGCAATATTTTTGCTGTAAGTTTGTTTGGAGATTACACAAACTCATACATAAACTTGTGGAAAAGACAGAGAACCACATCTGAAAGGGGGGCAAACTCAGTAGACTGCAAAGTTTTAGAGCTGTGTTTATCTCTTCTTTGAAAACGGCTAAGAGCTCTTTGCACTGTTAATCAACAAAGAGCATTAATGGAATCATTTTTATGATGTCTTTCCTTAAGACTAACCATTTGAATTCTAGACGTTTGCTCAGGGGCAAGCTCCACTGAGTTCAGTATGGCTTATTCTCAGGTCAGAGTGCATATGTTTGTACTTAGTACTTTACTTCTATGCATTATTTACCTTTGAGAACGTTGAATTGATTTCAGTGGAGCTTTCTTCAAAGTAACTAAGCATAGAACGTGGGCTGCATGGTTGTAATCCTTATGCTCACTTCCTAGGGAATGAGCCTCATTGAACTCAGTGTACTTACTCCTGAGGAAAACGTACATCATATTGTAATCCTACCAACTATTGCTGCAACCAATTTGGGATGAATGAATCTGTCAGTTTTGGTTTCTGTAAATTCCTCATTGTTTCTGGGTTTCCCCTCCCCCAATTTCATCACATTTTCACATGTTCATTTGCAATTTTTAAAACAAAAAGTCCTTATGAACATTCACCATCACTTTCGTATGAATCTCTCCAAAGACACATGTTCATATGCACATTTTTGCAAAGCAATTTCCCGTGATATAATGCATTGTTGTATGTTATTTTCACAAATATAGGCAGTTCAAGGCACACTTTTTCTTGCATATGCATTTGTTTACATATTACTTGGCTGGATAACTGCGCCACAAAATTCAAAGAAATGCAGATTTTGATGAATGGCTGTGTTTCAGGTCCCATAGTTTCGCAAAGTACAGATTAGAAAGGCTAGCCTTTTATGTGAATGGAATCACATTTATTCTCCATCCATTCCACTAAGAGGACATTTCTAATCTAAGAGAAAAATATATGAGCCAATTCATCTTATACATTCCTAGAGCAAATAGTGGAAATCCCTCCGCCAACGCTCCATTTACTTTTTAAAGAGTTATATGAAAGTGAAGGTTAGAACCAGGAAAAGCGTGATCTCTCTAGAATAAGCTGAGTGAAGCAACAGCTTCATGTTTAAAGTGACCTTGACCATGTGACCCTGTGGGTCAAGTAGTCTAGATAAAGTGTCATGCCATGCTCCAATCATTCAGATTGTACTTAACATAGTGTACTTAACTGTAGAACCATAACGTGCCTTAATGCTATTATTTAGATAGCTATTCTCAACTAAGTTCCTGGGCTAGAGATGCATCATACGAATTCTTTAGGTGCTCTGATACAGTTGTACAAACATTAATTCTGAACCTAGATATCTTAGAGGTAATCTGATAGATAAAGTGTGATAGTCAGCAGATATGTTTGTTTAATGGCAGTGTGCTTAAATATCGTAGACATGGACAGTTTAACAGCACCTAATCTTTGCTGCTCTACTTTAGGTAACTCTGCTTCCAGACTTCTGGAATCCAATTAATATTTCAGTCCCTCTTTCCTTACCCCCAAATTTGCACACACATTAAATACGGTACTCCCTTCCCCCAGTTCCTTCCAGTCACAGTTTTCACCCCCGGCTGCAATTTGGAGGAGGAAATAAAGAGCTCAACAACTTTGGCACTTTTCTCTAAAAAGCTCAGCAACTTTGGGAATTTTCACTTCTTGAAATATAGCAACCCTATGTAATGTTATACAATGTTATATGGACAGGCAGGGGTTAATGTGATAGAGTTGTTTCCTTGGGAGGGTAGACAGGCAACAGTGAAGGAAATGGCTGAAGTACAATCTATACAGGCCATTAGTAGCCATTCTTGGGCTCCATGATCACTGCAGATGGTGACAGCAGTCACAAAATTAAAAGACGCCTGCTTCTTGGGAGAAAATCAATGACAAACCTAGACAGCACCTAGACTTGCCGACATAGGTCCATATAGTTAAAGCTATGGTTTTCCCAGTAGTGATGTTTGGAAGTGAGAGCTGGACCATAAAGAAGGCTGATCGCCGAAGAATTGATGCTTTTGAATTATGGTGCTGGAGGAGACTCTTGAGAGTCCCATGGACTGCAAGAAGATCAAACCTATCCATTCTGAAGGAAATCAGCCTTGAGTGCTCACTGGAAGGACAGATTCTTAAGCTGAGGCTCCAAGACTTGGGCCACCTCATGAGAAGAGAAGACTCCCTGGAGAAGACCTTGATGTTGGGAAAGATTGAGGGCACAAGGAGAAGGGGACAGTATAGGACAAGATGGCTGGACAGTGTTCTCGAACTACCAACATGAGTTTGACCAAACTGCGGGAGGCAGTGGAAGACAGGAGTGCCTGGCGTGCTCTGGTCCATGGGGTCATGAAGAGTTGGACGCAACTAAACTAAACAACAACAAGTAGCCTCTATAGCAGGCATCCCCAAACTGTGGCCCTCCAGATGTTTTTGCCTACAACTCCCATGATCCCTAGCTAAGAGGACCCAATGGTCAGGGATGATGGGAATTGTAGTCCAAAACATCTGGAGGGGCGAAGTTTGGGGATGCCTGCTCTATAGGCTGGAACAGCTGCATGGTGGGCCATCTTATACCAGTGTTCTTCAAAGTTGGATCCCTGGAAGTTGTTGGACTACAACTTCCATCATGCCTAGTCAGTTTAGCCAATCACCAGGGCTGGTAGCCCAACTCAATCTGAGGGCCCTGTGTTGAAGAACACTGGTCTATACTGTCCTATGGAAATTGTACAGCTGTTTCATGGTGCTAAAAAAAAGGACAGCAGAAAGTCCTGGGGTAGCTCAGTTGAAAGTCCTGGGGTAGCTCATTTGGTAGAGCACAAGATTCTTTAGTCTCAGGGTCATGGGTTTGAGCCCCACATTGGGCAAATGATCCCGACATTGCAGGGGTTGGACTAGATGACCCTTGCAGCCCCTTCCAACTACCATTCTATGATTGCAAGTCAGATCCTCTGAAAAAAGGGGGTTGGGGAAGCTAAGCAAGGAGGAGGGTGTTTTGATCCGTGTGTCATGCAGGTGCCCCATCAAAGGTGAGTGATAAAAATGTTACAGGTAGGTAGCCGTGTTGGTCTGACGTAGTCGAAACAAAATTAAAAAATTCCTTCCAGCAGCACCTTAGAGACCAACTAAGTTTGTCATTGGTATGAGCTTTCATGTGCATGCACACTTCTTGAGATACAGACATAAAAATAAAAATGTGTCTGTCTACAGTCTGTGGAAGCAGCCCTGGACAATTCTTACAACTAAAGGGAAAGAGCAGGTATTGATCCACATCACTTTAATTGGGAAGGGACCACATGTCAGTGGGGAGCTCATGCTTTGTGTATTATTGAACCAGACTCAAATATGCAGTCTCAGGTTTTGCAGCCTCAATCTATAGGGATCTCAGAAAGTGGCACTAGTGAAATCCTGAGGCTTTGGGGCTGTTTCCAGAGTAGATAATAATGAATGGAATGGATGCAGGAGGAGTCTGACTCAGTTTAGGCATCTTCATACATTCATCCCATACAGCTCATGCTTACGCTAACTAAAGTGGTCAAACCTTTGCTTCACCTTTTCTAGAGGTCCACCTTACACTTAGAACATTCTATTAGTTATGCTAATCTCAGGCTATTTCTGTCATTTTAATTGCTGGATATGTTGCTTTAAGAACGGCCTTTGGTATTTCCTGTTATTTTGATGGAATCATTGTTTTGGTGCTTTTATTTTATTTTATTTTGTGCTCTAAGGGAAATCTCTCAGCCCTTTCCCATGAACGACTAAGGGGAACTTTGCATCAAAGTTCCGCAAAGGTAAAGGTAAAGGGACCCCTGACCATTAGTTCCAGTCGTGACCGATTCTGGAGTTGCGGCGCTCATCTCGCTTTATTGGCCGAGGGAGCCAGCGTACAGCTTCCAGGTCATGTGGCCAGCATGACTAAGCCGCTTCTGGTGAACCAGAGCAGCGCATGGAAACGCCATTTACCTTCCCGTCGGAGTGGTACCTATTTATCTACTTGCACTTTGACGTGCTTTCGAACTGCTAGGTTGGCAGGAGTTGGGACCGCAAAGGTAATTGTATATAATTCCTATCTATCCATCTCTGACTTTCATGAAATTGCTTCTAAGTGAATGAAAGTACTGCAAGCGAGCCTCCCTGGCTAGCATTTTTGGCATGAAAGCAGAATTCAGACCAGGCTGACCAAGGCAGAAATCTCTTTCTGTGTCAATGGCTAATCTGTCAGAAAGGAAATGGTTGTTTCAGAATCTTCATAATTTGAGCTCATATGATTTTCTGGCTGCACTTCCTGGTTGGGCTCGGCTGGCTGGCAGCTGTGTTTGTTTTAAGAAAAACAGGCTGGATTGTGCAAGCAGTCAGCTGATAATCTGAACCATTCAAAAAGGAGAAATCTGTGTCTTCCGAGGGCAAGGAGCATCAAACTTCTGAGGGCTCAGATACACTTTTTCCTGGTTTAAAATGAGAAGCATTCTTTGCTTAAACCTGAAAACAGGCTCCTCTGTGGGGGCAGAGGAGCCCGTTTGCTGTGTTTTGCATGAGCTACTGATCTGTGTGTGCACCTCTCAATCTAAAGGAGGCAGTGACTCATGGACAAAGTCCAAAATTTGATCCTCAGCATCTCCAGGTAAAAGGATCAGGTGATGCAAAAGATCTCTGTCTGTGACCTTGGAAAATTTGACCAGTCATCGTAAATGCTCATAGGCTGGATGGACAAATATTTGATCTGTTATAAGGCAGTTTTCCTGTGTTCTATGCCATGCATATCCTCCACTGAGGGCTGGTAGTTCTCCTCCTCCTCTGCTCAGGTCAATAAATGACCCAGTAACACCCATGCAGTTACTTAGCAGAAGCCCATTCCTCTAAAAGCATGACTGGAAGGTGCCAAGGCCAGCGGAGTGAATCATTCAGAGACATAACAGGTACCCTCCTTGGGTACCTGAGAGCATCCTGCAGTAACCATCTGGCCAGGAGGTTTGTTCTGCACAAAATGGAGGTGCCATCTCTATCGTCCTTTCGGCAATACTACAGGTTGGGATATCTCAGTTGGTTAGAGCTTGGTGCTGATAATGCCAAGGTTTGATGCCCGCATATTCCTGCATTGCAGGAACTCTACATTTCTATGATTGTTTGAAGACCCTCCTCTTCCAGCACGCTTTCTGGGAAAAGATTTTCCCTGGCTTTCATCTGTATTGGAACTCTTTTTAAATAAATGGTTTTAGATGTTTTAATTGTTTTATCACTTGTGTGTTGGCTGCCCTGGGCTTCTTTGGGAGGGTGGGTGGGATATAAGATTTTAAAACACACGGTTACTTTGGGCTTGCACCATTGATAATGTGTATCTCTTATAGCACATTATCAGTTTTCTTCAGCACACACAGTTTAGAAACGAATGGTAGTACAGATTGTCAGGGGTTTTTTTTTAGCCAGAACGCACCGGAGCTCAGCTCTGGCACCTTTCAGATGGGCACCATTGTTATTCTAAGAGAACAAGGAGAAAGTTCATGGTGAGCTCTGGCACCTCTTTTTCTAGAAAAATAGCATGGCAGATTGTCATTCTAGAGCTGGTGTTTTGTATGAAACCCCAAGAGCACCACTGCTGCCATTCTTGCTGCCGAGAGATTGCAATGAGCATATTTTGATCCAAGATCAAAACAAGTCACAGACAGGAGGCAGGATGCTGTCTGAGAAATTAAGGTTGGCTGGAGGAACAGGATCTGCAAAGAACTTGTGATGATGAACTGATGCTCAGTATTACCAAAACAATTTGCCAGCTGACTAATGATGCTTAGAATGAAGCAAGTATTCTCTCTGTTCCCATTTTACACAGGATGGACCGGGCACACCTAGAGACTAAGGCTCGGTGCTCACAAACAGCAGATGAGCTGGTCAATTTGCTCCTGGGCTTCAGTACTTCAGCAAGTGGAGGACCTGTATGACGTCATTAAAAACAATTATTTAAATGGTTTTCGCCTTGCCTTCTCTCAGCATGATTAATGTTCTCCATGCATGGAAATGCTTCCCACCCCAACCTTTTTTTGTTTTTGGTATGGAGGAATATTCAGCCAAAGGATGAAATGTCACCTTCCCCATGCCTCCTTTTTGCAATAAATTGTGTGTAACGTGCCACTTGCTTCTGAAAGCGTTGGAGCTGCAGCAATCGTAGATGATTTTTTGCTTATGTTGCCAAAAGCATCTTTACGCATCTCTTGCGCTGTTTGTGCTTTGAATGTTAACAGAGGGCGGGAAGTGGGAAAGGGAAGAGAAGAGAAGGAAAGACACTAAAAATCAAATCTATCATTTAATTGCAGGAAGTTTTCCATTAGCAATATATACTGCGGGGAATGCAGAAATGGATGTAAATGTTATGTGTCACTAAACCTCAGTAGGGATATTGTATAGCTGGAAAAGGTGGAGAAAAGGGAAACGGAAATTTATTATAGATTTCCCTAGGACAAATGGTTACAGCATAATGGGCTGCTGAGCATAGAAAGCAATTGGGGTGGGCCATACAATAGAAATGTCTGCATGGTGTGGAAGAAGTGGATAGAGATTTCATTCGCCCCCCAACCACCACTGTTTCTCCATTTTATCTAATACCAACCCCAATTTGGTAATTCAGTGAAGCAGAAGGATGGGAGATTCAGGACAGACAAGAGGAAATACTTATTTTCATTGCTAAACTTTGGAATTCACTGCCTTAGGGTGTAGCGATAGCCACTCAAATGGCTTTAAAAGGGGACTAGACAAATTCATGGAAGTAAGGGATAATTTGTGGCTAATCATGATTTACCTCCAGGAGAGCTGAGTGCAGGGTAGGAACCTGAAATATACTCGGAGTCGAGAGTGAATTTCATGCTCTTTATTCAGCTCATATTCATCAAGGAGAAGAAGAGAAGACGAAATGGCTCTTTTCCCAAAACCATCTGCTTATATACATTATTTACACAATGGGCCTTGCGTGATTGGCTACTTCAGGGCTACACCTGTGGGCCAATTATATTGTGGATTGACTTCTGCCTGCAGCCTGATTGGCTGCTCCTACAGGCCAATCAGGTAGCAGATTCACTTCTGCCAGCCGCCTGATTGGCTGCTCCCGCAGGCCAATCAGGTTGCGGATTCACTTCCACCTGGAGTTGGATTGGGTAGCTCCCGCTGATTCTGAATCCTATTGTTCTAGGATTCAGCTCAGTACATAACACCCCTCCCCTCTAAGTTCCAGTCCTGCCCGGGAAGTTGCATTCGTAGTCCCCAAGGTCTGCTGGCCGCCTCCGTGTGCGTTGTGGCCTGGGGTGTTCCTTGGTCAGGGGTTCTGGTTCTGGCTCGTGTTCCGAGGCTGCTGGCTGTGCCGGGGCTGTCTGGTCTGGCGCCACTGAACCACTAGGTTGTGACTCTGGTTCCGGTGTCCTTCCAGCCTCGGGGCGCCCCTCTGTGCCTACTGCTTCTGCTTCCCCTGCCCACCCCTCTCGCTCTACAGGCCTCACTGCCCTGCTGTCCCCTTGGGACCCCTCTGTCCCGCTCTCCTCCCGGGTTCCTCCTGGGAATCGTCGCCGTAGCTGGTCGCAGTGGCGGCGCCAACATTGCCCCCTTCCGTTAGTACCTCGTACGACACGGGACCGGTCACCTTGGTGACTGTGGCGGGTACCCATGCTGGGCCTGCCCCAAAATTCTTTGCATACACTGGGTCCTGGGCCACAAATGTCCGGGGGTTCCTGCCTTTCCCCACCACTACCTCATCCTGAGCTCTGTCGGGGTGAAGTCGGTCCAGTCTAGTTGCAAGGCGCCGGCCCATGAGTAGTTCAGCTGGGCTCCGGCCCGTCGTTGTGCTTGGGGTGCTGTGCTAGAAGAAATGCGGCAAGGCGGTATTCCCAGTCCCCTTGTGTTATGCGGCGGAGGCTGTCCTTGGTGGTCCGCACCATGCGCTCCGCTTGGCCATTGGTGGCAGGGTGGAATGGTGCTGAGCGGATGTGGCGGATGGCGTTCTGCGCTGTGAAGGTCTGGAACTCCTCTGACGTGAATGCGGTTCCATTGTCCGAGACGAGGGTGTCAGGGAGCCCGTGGGTTGCAAACAGCTTACGTAGTACCCGGATGGCTGCCGCCGTAGAAGTGGACGGTACCAGTGCGACCTCCAGCCATTTGGTGTAGGAATCCACCACTATGAAGAATGTTTTTCCCTGGAAGGGGCCAGCGAAGTCCACGTGCAAGCGTGACCATGGATGTCGGGCGGACTCCCAGGGCTGGACTGGGGCCCTTGGGGGATCCGGGCGGGATTCTTGGCAGGTCTGGCAGTGTTGGACCCAGGCCTCTATCTCTCTGTCAATCCCCGGCCACCACACATAACTCCTGGCAAGGGCCTTCATCCTCACTACCCCTGGGTGTGTCTCGTGTAGGGCTGTGAGGACCCTTTTGCGGAGGGGCTGGGGAACAACAACCCTGCTTCCCCATAACAGGCACCCCTTGTGGGCCGACAGTTCATGTTTGCGGTTTGTGTAGCCAGCGAATTCTGGCCCGGGGCTGCTGCTGGGCCATCCTCGCCACACCCAGTCCAGGACCCGGGAGATGACCCTATCTTTTGTGGAATGGTGCGCAACTTCTTGGGGCGCTGGGTCGGGGCCTGTTTCTGGTAGTGGTAGCCTGCTGAGTGCGTCTGCGTGGCCCATCGCCTTCCCAGGGCGGTGGATTAGTGCATACTGGTAGCCGGCAAGGAAAATTGACCACCTGAGGACACGTGGAGACAACACTTGGGGGGTCTGCTTCTCGGGGGCAAACAGGCCAAGCAACGGCTTGTGGTCAGTCACTATGGTAAAGGGCCGCCCGTACAAGAAATCATGGAATTTTTTTACGCCCTTCACGATTGCCAGACCCTCCTTGTCAATCTGTGAGTAGTTTCGTTCGGCTGCAGCAAGCGTCTGGGAGAAGTATGCCACCGGCACCTCTCTTCCATCCGGGAGTTGGTGTCCCAGGACAGCGCCGATGCCATAGGGAGAGGCGTCGCATGCCAGCACCACTGGCAGCCTCTCGTCGAAGTGTGCCAAGACCGAGTTCGAGACGAGCAAGTCCTTGACTGCCTGGAATGCGGCCCTTTGTCGCTGGCCCCACACCCAAGGGGCCCTTTTATCTAGGAGTCTGTGTAGGGGCTCCGCTACCGCTGCCTTATGGGGAAGGAAGGCATGGTAAAAGTTCAATAGTCCCAAGAATGACTGAAGTTCGGGCTTGCTCTTGGGCGCTGGGGCCTCACAAATGGCCCGTACCTTGTCACCGGTTGGATGGACCCCTTCTGCGTCCACCTTAAATCCCAGAAAGTCCACCTGCGGCACTCCCAGTAAACACTTTTCCCGCTTCACCTTGAGGCCCGCCGTCTGGAAACGGTGCAGGACGGAGCGGAGGCGGTCCTCAAATTCCTCTGGTGTGGGCCCGGCGATCAGTACATCATCGAAGAAGGGGGTGACGCCAGGAATCCCTTTAAGGAGAGAGTCCATTAGATTCTGGAATATGCCTGGTGCCACGCTAACGCCAAATTGCAGCCGCTTTACTCTGAATGCCCCTCTGTGCGTCACAATCGTCTGAGCCTCTGCTGTGGCTTCGTCCACAGGCAACTGTTGATACGCTTGGGCCAAGTCCAGTTTGCCAAAGATTTTTGACCCAGCCAGAGTGGCGAGGACATGGCTGACCACTGGCACTGGGTATGCATGGGCCGTGAGAGCCTTGTTTATGGTGCATTTGTAGTCTGCACAGATGCGGACCGAACCGTTAGGCTTGACGGGTGTGACAATTGGAGTTTCCCAGGGGGCGTTGGGCACCGGCTCCAGCACTCCTTGCTCCACGAGCCGGTCCAATTCCTCGTCTATGCGGGGTTTCAGGGCGAACGGGACCCAGCGGGCCTTGTGCCTGATGGGTCGTACAGCGGGGTCTAGCTGTAGGGCAATGGGGGGTCCTGTATATCGTCCCAATGCCCCATCGAAAACCCCTGGAAACTCTTTGCATATGGTGTCCACGTCCACTTGTAAGCTAGTGCGGTTCACCCCGGTAACGGCTAGCCCCAGAGGTCCAAACCATGCCAGTCCCAGTAAGCTAACGTAGGGGCCCTTAACTACCAGCAAGTCCAATTGTTGCTTTCGCCCTCGATATTGCACCCTGAAGGTCCCCACCCCCATTGTAGGGACCTTACGTTTCTGGAAGTCCCGGAGGGTGAATGGGGCCGGCCTTAGTTTGGGACCCCCATTAGGGCACAGTTCCCTTAATGTTCGGGCCGAGATTATGGATAGAGTTGAACCCGTGTCCAGCTCCATGCGGCATGGGGCTCCCTCTATCTGTACCTCTATATAAATTTTCTCTGTGCTGGGATGGGGCAACTGGAATACCTGGTAGTCCGTGATCTCCGTCGAGTTGCCTTGGTGCATGGTGCCGTGTGACCTGGGGCTCCTGGGTCGGTCATCTGATGCTTGTCGATGGGTGAGTCGAGCCCGACACACCCGGGCGATGTGTCCCAATTTTCTGCACTGCCTGCACTCTGCGTTGCGGAAACGACAGGTCCTCCTCTCGTGGTTCTCCCCGCAGCTTGCACAGTTCCCTCCTTCTCGTCGAGGCTGCTGTGGTGTGTGTGCTGCTTGAGTGCGCCGCTGTACTCGGTGTACTTCCTCCCTGTCAGATTCGGATTCGTCGGTGAGGTCTTCGTGGTAGACCCTCGGTTGGGATGGCGGGGCCGGTCGTGCCTCTTGCGTTGACCTCTCGGCGGCTTCGGTTGCCAGGGCTTCCTCCAGAGCAATCTGGAACGTGAGGTCTTTTTTGGCGTAGAGGCGTCGTTGCAACATCTCGTCCCTCAGGCCACCGACGAGGCGGTCACGAAGCATGTTCTCCAACTCTGAGAAGTTGCATAACCGGGCGGCTTGGCGGAGGGAGGTCACAAACCCAGTTATGGTTTCCCCCGGGGCTTGCCGCTTTGCGTAGAAGGCATTTCGGCAAGCTACCACCGAGGGCTGTGGTGAAAAGTGCTCCTTCAGCCGTTCCATTATTGTTTTGTAAGAGACGGTAGCGACATCTCTAGGTGCAAGGAGAGCCCGGGCGATTTCAAACGTCTCCTCTCCACAGACGCTGAAGAATGTCGCCCTCTTCATGGCATCGTTGGTGACTTCTTTCGCTTGCAGGAGGAAGTTGAAACGGGCGGCGTACCCTTCCCAGTCTCCTGATGCTGGTTTGAATGGCAAGAAGCTGCTGTCGGTTGCCATTCTGGGTTCCTTGGGTCCTGGAGCTGAAGCCTGGATGCACGGTGCGATGCAGCGGTGCAGCAGGTGGCGGTGCTGCGGTGCAGTGCGTGGTGGCGGTCAGCTCAGCAGGATCCCACCTTCGTCGCCAGTGAAATATACTCGGAGTCGAGAGTGAATTTCATGCTCTTTATTCAGCTCATATTCATCAAGGAGAAGAAGAGAAGACGAAATGGCTCTTTTCCCAAAACCATCTGCTTATATACATTATTTACACAATGGGCCTTGCGTGATTGGCTACTTCAGGGCTACACCTGTGGGCCAATTATATTGTGGATTGACTTCTGCCTGCAGCCTGATTGGCTGCTCCTACAGGCCAATCAGGTAGCAGATTCACTTCTGCCAGCCGCCTGATTGGCTGCTCCCGCAGGCCAATCAGGTTGCGGATTCACTTCCACCTGGAGTTGGATTGGGTAGCTCCCGCTGATTCTGAAACCTATTGTTCTAGGATTCAGCTCAGTACATAACAGAACCAAAGTTGGACAAACTACCCTAGAAGGACTACTGCCCCTCCTCTAACACCCCATACACCCTAGAAGGCTCCTAGAAGGTGTCAGCATGTGACAGCAGCTGCACCCTGGGAACGGCTTCGACTGGCCAGCTAAACCAGGTGAGGGTAGCCAATGGGTCTCAAACCATTGGTGAGTTAGGGACTTCCCCTGCATGCAAAGACAGGCTCTAGCAGATGGAGCTTATGAGACCAATAGTGGGTCCAACAGTCAAGAAGGTGGTTTCTGCACATGCTGTAGAGGGAAGGGAGAGGCAGATGGGGATCGTCAGCCCAAGAAGGTAGTCCATCTAGGAGAAGGAAAACTCTGATCCTAAACCTTGTGCTGCCTTGTGGGACACCTTTGGGAGAACAAAAGGCTAAGGTGTAAACCCTACACAAATCCAGAGTGGAGTCCCTAAGACAGTTGGATGGTGCCTTCCTTCCAGCAACTCCTGCAGCCAAGCTGGTGCCAAACGTATAGCTCTGCTTTCCTTTAGACCACATCAGTCTTGTCATCTGGGCAGCCCAGGCTTGTGCCCCAGGGGAGGTCCATTTGATGCTGCTAACGCTGTGGTTTGACTTCACCTCCAGAGGCTCACTCCATTGTCTCTTGAGGCAGACAACAGCCACAGCAACTTCCAGGAGCTGGGTACCATTTTCAGTGGGAGACCGACAGCAGGATAGGGTTATTGTCTTCATATATAGCTTATGGGTTTCCCTTCTGGTTGGTCACTGTGAGAGAACAGGATGCTGGACTAGATGGGCCCCTGGCCTGATCCAGCAGGCTCTTATCATGTTCTTACTCAAAGGGAGTACCAGGAGCTCAAGATGAAACACATTTTCATCAGGTTTTCCTCTTTACTTCACCTGCTAATTCTTGTTAGGAAAAAACAATACTTTACTCCCACACCCAACAGCACATACACAGTGATTGCTACTTCCGCCTGGAATGTGGTTTTGCATATGTCATGGGTGGCTGTTGGCACTCACTGCAAGCCATACAACTCCCGCCTCCAAGTATCTGAACTTTTTAAAAAGTTGTTTTCTGGTGTTTTTACTTATTTACTGTTCTAGGGCCTTACAGTTCCTTCAGAAGCGGTTATTTAAAATTGCTTTCCCTATACAGTGGTGCCTCGCAATACGAATTTAATTCGTTCCGCGAGTCAATTCGTTTTGCGAAAAATTCGGCTTGCGAATCGCGGTTTCCCATAGGAATGCATTGAAATTTCTTTCTTTGCCCATAGGAATGCATTAATTAAATTTCAATGCACTCCTATGGGAAACCGCGATTCACAAGATGATTTTTTTCGCAAAACAAATTTGTCTTGCGAGTCACCATCACATCGCAAGACACATTCGTCTTGCGAAAAATTCGTCTTGCAGGGCATTCGTCTTGCGAGGTACCACTGTACTGCCAGTCAGGGTAGATGATGCCATGATCTGACTTGGTATGGGACTACAATGCTATTAAGCACACTTTCCTTTTGTTTTATTGTTTCAGGTGAATGATTTTTTTTAAAATTGAAATTTCAATTTATTCCCGCCTTACAACCAACACAGTCTCCTGACAGATTACACAATAATTGCACCATGGGGGGGCACCCCAGAAAGGTTGGCATTCAACATACTAAAAGGAGAAATGTTCAAAAAGCCAGAAAAGACTGAGTAACTTTGGGAGACTGGGATTGTCTTTCTTGTGCATATAAGCATATAAAACTGCATCAATCTGTTGTGCAATAATCTTTGTAGGAGCATTGGAAGCTGCCTTATATGCAATCAGACCATTTGTTCAATGAGCTCAGTATTATGTGCACTGATTGGCCATGGCATTCCAGGGTCCCAGGCAGTAGTCTCTCCCAGGCCTCTCAGGGATTGAACCTGAGACGTTCTGCATGTTTTTACCACTGAGCTACGGCCCTTGTCCTTCCACTGATGTTGTTGTTGTTTAGTCGTTTAGTCGTGTCCGACTCTTCGTGACCCCATGCCTTCTTTATGGTCCAGCTCTCACTTCCATACATCACCATACATCCTTCCACTGGGCACAGTTTATTGGTAAGTTTCTCTGCAGGAGCCAGTTGCCATGTTTTATTGAGCCGAGTTATTACATTAACTATACAGACCTTGCCGACAAAGGTCCGTATAGTTAAAGCTATGGTTTTCCCAGTAGTGATGTATGGAAGTGAGAGCTGGACCATAAAGAAGGCTGATCGCCAAAGAATTGATGCTTTTGAATTATGGTGCTGGAGGAGACTCTTGAGAGTCCCATGGACTGCAAGAAGATCAAATCTATCCATTCTGAAGGAATCAGCCCTGAGTACTCACTGGAAGGACAGATCGTGAAGCCGAGGCTCCAATACTTTGGCCACCTCATGAGAAGAGAAGACTCCCTGGAAAAGACCCTGATGTTGGGAAAGATGGAGGGCACAAGGAGAAGGGGACGACAGAAGAAGAGATGGTTGGACAGTGTTCTCGAAGCTACAAGCATGAGTCTGACCAAACTGCGGGAGGCAGTAAAAGACAGGAGTGCCTGGCGTGCTCTGGTCCATGGGGTCACAAAGAGTCGGACACGACTAAACGACTAAACAACAACAAATTACATTAATGGCGGCCTCAATACAGTATTGGAAGCACAGGAGGCTGAGTTTCGTAAATACCCTTGGTTTTGTTTTTTTTCATTTCTTGGTGGAATTAAAAGGAAGTATCCTCTCTCTAGGCTGAACTGGGACACACCCAGTATTGGTATGATGAGAGCTGTGTTTAAAATACTAGCGAAGAGGGAGAGAAAAGAAGTGGCACTATGGAAAATCTCTGCCCTCTGCACATAACAGCTGAGCAGCAAGAATGTCAAGTGATGTGCTGTGGCCAGAGAGAGATTAAAATTCAACCCTCACTTTAAATGAGAATAGTTCTTCTCTCAACTATGAAATCCACAAATGGGGGTAGGAATCTAAAATGGAATGAATTTTCGGAGTGTTATATTCTACCGTACTGGCTGAAGAGTAGTTTATCATCATCTTGAATCAATAGCTTTCGCTTTCTCAGCAGTATTGCTCTGGGACACGAAGGCAGGGTAAATGAGTACAGATCAATAGTTTATCCCATTGAGCTAAGCCTCGCATTTTCCCAGGTAAAAAGCTCAGGGAGGAGGTGATGAGAAAAACCTTGGAGAGCTGCTGCCAGTCAGAGTACAGAATATTTGGCTAGATGGATAAATAGGTCTATTCCAGATAGGGATGAGTGAACCTGCCCATTTTGGTTTCTCATTTTTCTAGTTGTAAGTTCAGTTCTTCACATTTCAAAAAATAAATAAATCACATTTTTTAAAAAATAAAAGGCCCCATAAAAATTCACCAGCATTTTAGAGCAAGCTTGTCCTAATATACACATTTTAATATGTAATTTTGCCTATCACACACATTTCCCCAAATCAATTTCCCCTAATATAGCGGATTGTTGTATGTTATTTTCATGAACATGAGCATTCTTATGCACACTGTACCCTGTGGCTGGTAAGCTCCACATTTGTGTAAGAAAACTGGATCAAACATAGGGTTGCCGCCCATCCCTAGAAAAACGCAATCACCCCATTTTTGGACAAAAGTGTCCTCATCCTGTTTGGACTTCAAACAGGACTCCTTATTTCCCTGTATTCGAATGTGGCTGGCCCAAAATGGTGGTTGCGTCGCTGTTGGTGCAGCTGATGCTGAGCCTGGCCTGGCGCAAGCAACGATAGCATGGGTGAGAGAGGCTGGAGCTGTGGCTCAAGTCACCTGTGGGAGCCAGCTGTCTACCTCTGGCCCTTACCCATAAGTCAAGGGCAAGAACAGGGCCAGGGTGGTGAGGGAGGCAGAAGGCCGAATGCAGGGAATTCCCCTCTACAAAGGGGGGGGGGATTTGGTGTCCTAAGACTGTGTGTGCCCCCCCAATCCCCACCCTGACCCATCCTTTTGCCTGACCTGCCTTGTCTTTTGCCAAGCCTAAGCAAGCAACAACTATACCATTATAACAGGTAAGCGCAAAAAGGCTCTTATTGGAAGCAGTTCACCACGATTTCAGGTAGAAATCGACCTGGAGATGTCAGAGATTGAACCTGTGCCTTTTGCACAGAAAGCATGTCCTCTACCACTGAGCCACGGTCTTCTCCAAAGTTCAGGAGACATTGACATGGGAACCAGCTTTTTCAGATTAGCACCTATCACCCAGTCCAGGAATTGTTTTGGTCATGTAGCAGTGCTTCATCAGAGCCAAGCCATACATGAGCAGTTCCAATGACAACAGTAATTTACCCCCACACTACCATTCTAAGACATATTAACACACGTCCGGTCCATAGCTGCCAAGTTATCCCTTTTTTAAAGGGAAATTCCCTTATGTTGAATAGGCTTCCTCGCAAGAAAAGGGAAAACTTGGCAGCTATGGTCCGGTCCATTCAGTCACACAAACATTAATTCATACATATTTATTTATTAAATTGACATCTTGCCCTTCCTCCCAGAGGCCCTGGGTGGGAAACACACACACACACACACACTCATTCAATCACTCATTTCTTCATTCTCTAATGCAGAACAGGAATGCAGTTGCTCTGGGAATTTGAGCATGGTAGTCTTGCTGCCTACTGTAGGAATCTATCTGCTTCCACTATGCTCTGCTGGTATAATTCTAAATAAAACGCATATTACAAAGTCACATGTGGTGTGTTGTAAAGGAAACAAAATACTCCAATGCTACATCTGGATTGCTCACCACTTGGGAAACTGCAGAGTGTTTAACAATATTATTCATTTCATTTCTATACCACTTTATATTTTAAAGAGAGAGAAAAAGATTTTTAATAAAAAAATTCTTATGATAAATATTTTTATTGATTTTCCAATATTGTTTCAGTAACAGCCTCATTATAACAATGCCAATTTTATCCAATTAATACGATTATTAAAACCAATTATTTATATACCAAATTATACAATTTAGTTAAAGTGACTTCCTCATGTGTTAGTTTTTCAATTACATTCCCTGCAAGATAATCCCTTATGCAACAGCTACAATCCTATGGTTTCAATTTGTGTTGATATATTATTTACAGTGGTACCTTGACTTATGAAGACGATCCATTCCATGGCGCTCTTCGCAAGTCGAGGTTTTCGGGTGTCGAAGCGCCTGTTCTGCGCATGCGTGAAGCGCGTTTTCTGCACAGCTGTAGAACGCGCGCGCGACGAAAAGGCTTCCAGGCTTGTCGACTTCGTAAGTCATAACCTTCGGAAGTCGAAGCATTCGTATGTCAAGGTACCACTGTATAATGTTTCAAGTGAGATACTCAGTCTGTAATCATTGTTTTTCCCTGTGTGTGGGAAATCCCCCCCCCGATATCGTCTCAACCATATACAGTGTTGTGTCCTTCATTCTTGCAACTGTTGATATTTTGCATCATGACTCGGGGGAAGCAGTTGTCTCACAGTTTCCTCTGTGTTGCTTCATCCCGTGATTCAAGAGCTTGTTCGAGACCCCTCTGTTTCAACAAATAAACTGCCCTCGCCATTTTTTCCAACCTAGAAAGATTCCAAACTTCCAATAATTATTAAGAAAACCTCTGAACTTGCAGCTGGCGGACCCCTCTCATCCTTTCAGCCGAAAAAATTATAGTCAGTTATCTTTCCAGTTAGATTACATTCCAAATTGGCTCAGTCTCCTTCGCATTTCTTTGAAAATAACGGAGAGCAGGGGGTGGTTTTGTTCTATATTCCAGCATAGTTATTTCAAAGCGTGAATCTCCCCCCTTTCTTTCTCTCTCCATTCCATTCATCTCACACATGCAGTTCCAGTTTGATGTTAAATTTCATATTATTCATCCAGTTTTTTCCACCTTACACTTTTTATACTATATTTTAATCTTGCATTCCGGGGAGGGTTTGCTGAATCAGAAATATAGAAGAAAAACTTTGAAAAACAACCGTAAGACTCCTCTCCCCACACCGTCTCTGGCACCGAATGGAATTTTATCACAATTCCAACCTTTAAATCCTTGTAGCTGAGATGTTCCGTAGTTTGTCATCACGTTGCCTCTAGCACGCGCCTATAGGTAAAGGTAAAGGGACCCCTGACCATTAGGTCCAGTCGTGACCGACTCTGGGGTTGCGGCGCTCATCTCGCTTTACTGGCCGAGGGAGCCGGCATACAGCTTCCAGGTCATGTGGCCAGCATGACAAAGCCACTTCTGGCGAACCAGAGCAGCGCACGGAAACGCCATTTACCTTCCCGTCGGAGTGGTACCTATTTATCTACTTGCACTTTGATGTGCTTTCGAACTGCTAGGTTGACAGGAGCTGGGACTGAGCAACGGGAGTTCATCCCGTCACGGGGATTCGAACCGCCCTAGGCGTCCCTTTATGCCAATTTTATACTTTATGCCAATTAAAGCCCAATTAGCAGGATACCTTCTGCTTCCAGGAACAATTTTTTTTGGGGGGGGGGTGTCACGGCATTCGGAGTGCTCCATGCATCCAGTCTCTTTGCCTGCCCTCACATTCCATAGGGAAGCGAGTTCCAGACCGCAGGGCAATCCACAGGTGAGAGCCCGTTCCTCTCCCACCCAGAGAGAAATTCAAGAAATGAGTTTTCCCCATCATTCTTTGTTTATCTCCGTCCATCTCTCCCTGCAATTTTGAGGGAGACCTCCATTTCTGGTGCAGGCGGAAACAGGAAGTCTTTAATAATAAATTCCACCTGTGTCTAGGCCAGGCAAGTCCAAACTTTGCCCTTTGAGATGTTTTAGACTACAATTCCCATCTTCCCTGACCACTGGTCCTGTTAGCTAGGGATCATGGGAGTTGTAGGCCAAAACATCTGGAGGGCCACAGTTTGGGGATGCCTGGTCTAGGCACCTAGACATTCTGTTGTGGCGATTGTAACCTAGGTTTAAGATGCCATTGAGTGATTAGCTTATATAACTGAGATGCTGGAAATGTAACTTAAGCCCTTCTGCACACAAAGCAGATACCCTACCAAGCTAGGGCCCTTCCTCATATTGGGACTACAATTCCCATCATCCCTGGCCACTGGTCCTGTTAGCTAAGGATGATGGGAGTTGTAGTCGAAAAACAGCTGGAGGGCCAAGTTTGGCCACCACTGTTCTTTGGGATAGGTGGGTTTATCTTAAGAAATGCTAGCATAGTTGCAGTTCAGGATTTCTGTAGAGCTTGGTTTTCTCAACTTTTCCATATGATGGTCCTTGCGTCGGGGGGGGGGGCATATTCTTATTTAAGGAAATGCGTCTGAAACAGGGTGTCAATCACCAGATGACCTCAGCACATCTGGGAGAAGGCTGATTTATTATCATGTCTCTGGTTTTGTAAAAGAGGAAATCCCTTGGAATGTGTAGGCAGAAATACAGAGCCGATGATGTATTCTGAAGGAAAAGAAGATGGCAAACAAATGACCTTCTAAATGCTTTTTAAAAAAATATTGTGCATTCGTAAGCTTTATTGAGAAATAAGCAACAAAGGGTGTGTGGTCATTTAAAGGCATGTTTTTGTGCTGCTGACTTAATAAACTGAAATCGCTGATATGTGACTATGCAGAATTCAATAACCAGTTTGTGTGGGCTCAGGAAATTATATATTTGCAAATTAGATTGTGTTAAGAAAGCACTGTATGGGCACAGACTGTTGTCCTGTAAAGAACACTAGGCCACTGAGTTTTGACCCTAGCACCAGAGAGGAAAGGTAGGTTCATTTGGAGACCATGTCTCCCTCCTCAACAAGAGCGCATAATGCTCTCCTGAAAGCAGAGCCCACCCCCTGCAAGGCAGCATGCTTACCTCACAAAGGTCTAGAACCTTGTAAGTTTAAAAGCAGCTGAGGAAGAAGTTTCAGCAGAAACAGGACTGGCAGGGGTAGGGTTCAGCAACCCACTTCCAATGAAAATTACTCCACACCAGAAAGCCCCTTTAAAGGGAAGTTTAGTCCCTTAGGTGTTCCTTAAATGCCAGAATGTAACACAGTGGCACAACATATTCTTTGTAAGCAAATAGGTCAAGGTTAAATCTCTAGGTAGGGCTGGGAAGGGCTCCTGGGTGGAGACCTACTGCCGGTCAGTGTTGACAATACTGAGCTAGAGGGAGCAGGGATCTGACTCATTCTAAGCAAGCTTCCTATGCTACGCTCTTAAGGCAGCTTCCTGTCCATGTTTCACTTACACAGTGCCCAAGAAAAGGAAATGTGTCAACAAAAAAAGAGGACACGGGTTTGCATATCATTTGCACAGTCTGACTTATATGTGTAGATGCAAATTTAGAATTAGCTACTGTAATTTAAATAGAATAGTCTCAGGTAGAAGGTTGTAACCAGGTAAGCTTGGTCAATCTGCTGTCCAGGTGTGGTGAACTGTTGACGGGAAGCTTCAAGGCGCTTGCTGGGAAGGTGGATACTGGCTTTCCATGACAACTTCAGGCTCTTCCCACCTGACCTCACCACCCTTGGGGTTTCCCCTTCTTTCCTAAATTAATATACCCTATTGGCCCTCATGACATCTCCCTGACTTCAGGCCCAGAGTAGTGTGGCAAGGAGTCCCCCCCACCAAGGCAATTTGAATTAAGTTTGTTTGTTTATTACCGTAGAACTCTTGTTTGAAACAACAAAGTTTATAAATTGGAGGCATCCCCTTCGTATTAAGAAGTTGGTGATTTGAGGACTTGCCCTAAGGTCACATGGTAGTTCTAAAGATTTAGAGCAGGTATAGGCAACCTTTGGCCTCTCCAGATGTTGATGAACTACAACTCCCATCATCCCTGACCACTGGCTGTGCTTGCTGTGGGGCTGACAGGAGACATAGTTCAGCAACATCTGAAGGGCTTCCCCACACCTGACCCAGGGGTTGTCGCAAAGCTTGTCTGGAGAATAAAGTTGTTTCAAGTCATTCCTCATTCCTCTAGTCCAGCCTTTGCCAACCTGGCACCTTCCAGATACTGTGGACTACAACTCCCATCAGCCCCAGCCAGCTGGGGTTGGCAAAAGCAGCTCTAGTCTGCCTTGGACCCAGAATCATGATTATTTTCTCACAATTATTTTCTCTTATGGTTCCCTCCTCGTTGGAAGTGCCTCTTATCCAGGGGTCAGCAACCTTTTTCAGCCAGTCCACCGTCCCTCAGACCATGTGGTGGGCCAGACTATATATTTTTTTGGGGGGGGGGATGAACGAATTCCTCTGCCCCACAAATAACCCACAGATGCATTTTAAAGAAAAGGACACATTCTACTCATGTAAAAAAATGCTGATCCCCGGGCCGTCTGTGGGCCGGATTGAGAAGGCGATTGGCCCACGGGCCTGAGGTTGCCTACCCCTGCTCTTATCCAACAGGCACTCACTGCAAGATTTAGATGGGAGTAGATGCTAATGATAGCCTCTTGCTTAGAGGCCTATGAACACAAGGAGCCAGTCCTGCTACACACTTGAACTGCTGCTTGCTTGTTGCCAGCGCTATGTCTTTCATCCCTTTCCAAGCCAGCCTTAAGAGGCGTGTGGCGTGCCAGAGTTCTTGTGTCAACTTCCTTTGCGTTACTTTAAATGAGCAAGCGCTCATTCTGCCACACCCAACTGGACGTCGCGAACGCCATCGTACCTAGGCTATGGATGTCAGTCTTATTCAGGCTGACATCATACCATGAGAAGCCTTAAGTCATCTTTGCAAATAAAGAGGTGTCGGTTGAGCCATTGCACAGGTACCTGCACAAGAAGTGTGAACTAGATTAAGTTGACACCTTTCCATGCAGGGAATTTCGGTTGCATTGTGCCATCCCAGAGGAATTTCTAGACTGCTGCCACCCTACGATGAAGAAAATTGACATAAACTGAATCGACTTTTTCCTTCTACTCTGTACTAATTTCCCTATTGTTTCATTCTGTTCCTCTCAAACAATCTTATCCAGAGACTTGCGGGGGGGGGGAGGGAGGAGTCTTTTTGGACCTGAAAAAAGAGAAAGAAGTCAGAAAGAATTAATTATACTAGAAAAGCATATTGAGATTAAACACAATCATGATAAGCATTTTAATTTCAACACCAATTTAACAATAAAATTAGTTGTCTACGGAGGCTGTGAAGTCTATTTCACTGGCTTTTTTGGGGGGGGGGAGGGTGAGCATCTGCTTGGGAACTTATAATTTCCCATACAGTGGTACCTCTGGTTAAGAACTTAATTCGTTCCGGAGGTCCATTCTTAACCTGAAACTGTTCTTAACCTGAGGTACCACTTTAGCTAATGGGGCCTCCTGCTGCCGCTGCACTGCCACCGCGCGATTTCTGTTCTCATCCTGAAGCAAAGTTCTTAACCTGAGGTACTATTTCTGGGTTAGCGGAGTTTGTAACCTGAAGCATTTGTAACCCAAGGTACCACTGTATGGAGAAAGAACATCGACTGGCCAACTGGCTGGGTCCACTGACTTCTACTCAGAGCCATGATCCTGCAATATAGATTTTAAAATGCTTTTCTGATGATATAATTTTGAATTGAAAGGCTTGAACATTATATTGAATTCAAGATGCTGATTTCAAATAGAGATAAGCCAAGGTTTCTTGCCTAGTGTCATGTTCTTTTTTTGTGAATGTCAAAAGGCACCTCTGGGCAAATATATTCATGCTGGTTGGCTGTGGCATTTTCTCAGCACATTTCTCCTTCTTTTTGTTAACTCCCATTTGACTTTACTGCCGATTAATCCAATTGGCTGCTGTAAATCGCACAATTTTTGTTGATGATTTCACCATGTTACCTCTGGTAATAACGTATTACATTTTTACCCAACCCTGTCCGCCTTGTACTGTATACAGTCTGTCCCCATTTTATCCTCACAACTGTCCTGTGAGGTAGATCAGTCTTAAGACAGAGTGACTGGGACAAAGTCACCCAATGAGCACATGCTTGAGTGAGGATTTGAACCCAGATCTTTTCTGGTGAACATTCTAACCATATTGAGGTCTGACTTTATGTGGACTAAGATAAAAATCCTCTATTAGCTGACTCTCTCCCCTAGAACCACAAAATCTAAGACAATTTATGTGTAACCTTTATGTTAGTTCTAAACTGTTTTTAATTAATATTATTCATTTCCTTTCTACACAGCTTTATATTTTCAAGGGAAAAAAATATCAAAGCGGTTTGCAGCTTACATTAAGGCATCAAATAAAACAATCCTGAATAAAACATTACTGAAGAAAGTCAAATACAACTAGTTTGCGAACTATTTTAGAAAGCTGAATGGATGTCCGGTGGGGCTTCCTGCAGCCGATCAGAAGCCGAGCTTTGGTTTCTGAACGTTTTGGAAGTCGAATGGATTTCAGGAACAGATTCCGTTTGACTTCCAAGGTATGACTGTATATACTGAAGAAAGTCAAATATATAAGTATACAGTCAAAGCAGCATCATGAACAGGACACTAAAATATAAAGATTTCAAAATAAAACATTACATAGATCAACTACGGAATGCACATTTAAAGCAGCATAATTTACAAGAAAATAAAATATTATCATAAGCGTAGAACACATCTGTTGCTGTTGCTGCCAGTCCTGCCAATGGTGGTTCATGGCAGGTGGCAGCTGTAGAAGCTCAGGCTCAATGACCTGGGCCTGCACTAAGAGACAGCCAAGATGGTCTCTGGCCTTCTCTGGCCAGTAGCCTCAGGTTTTGTAGCTGGAGTCAGTCAGGTCTCCTGGATAAAGGTCTCCTGGGAAAAGGTCTGCAAGGCAGGGAGCAGGTCTTCTAGGACCCACAGCCAAGATGGCCCGTATACACCTGGTATTTAGGACCGAATAGCCAGGGCCGTCTTAAGCATGCCCAGTGCCCTGGCGCCGTGGTGTGACGGATCCCTCCGGCACCCCCCTGCCCCGTTTCCTAGCGCTGCGGGCAGGCGGGTGCTGCGCCCAGCGCGGCTGCCGCAGGCGCAGCTGCACTGCACCACCCAGCCTGCCGTAGGGGCGGCCCTGGGCCAGCGGGCGCTGCCCGCCCCCTGTTGTGACGCCCCTACGTGCAGCGGAGGCCCCTGCGCGCCTCTGGAGAGCGGCCTGAAGCCGCTGAACAGCGGAGGCGCGCCTGGGCAGCCTCAGCCGCGCCTCTCAGCGGGTGCAGCGGCGCCCTTGGTGGCCTGGCGCCCTACGCCACCAGGGGCAGGCCTAGAGCCGGCCCTGCGAATAGCAATGGCATAATTGCCTTACATTCCTTCTCTATATTTAATAATTGTTGACTCTTGCTGCTTAAATCAGAGAGTAAAATTCCTCCTGCTGGCAGACTCTTTAGTTTATCTTAGTCGAGCTCAATGAGGTGATAATTTGGACACTAACAGCATCATCCTATGCTTGTTTACTCAGATGTAAGTCCCACTAAATTCAACAGCTCTTATTAAGATTGCAGCCCAAAGGGCTTTGTTGAGAGCTAATGTTTGGCAGCTGAATGTGCAAATGTGCAATAGAATGGTTTCAGGAGAATCAAAACGTTTAAATCATGCCCAAGGGCATTATGTATACATTGATGGCAAGGATGGAAAGATAGACAAATTAGACAGAGAACAGTGAGCATAACAAGACCGGGCATGATCTTAGAGAAGGACGCTCTTACATTATCCTCTATAATAAAAACTCAAAAGGAAGGAATACATTAATTTCTAGTCCCTTGAATACGTATCTGCCAAATCAACACTGAAATTAGTACACTGGTGGAATAATACATTGTTGTAAGTTGCTAAGAACTTTTTTTTAACCTGTGTATTCCAGCAAGAATGCAGACTATTAGTGAATCTTAAAAAATGGTAATTTATAGTAATAGGGAGGAGGTGGGAATCTTACCGTCTCCTTGCCTGCTAATTTAGTATGTCTCAGGATGCTGAAAAACAATGAGCATAGCTCAATGCACTTCAGCCTGCAGAGGTCTCTGGCGGGTTGCCACTCACCAGTTAAACATCTCTGCGGGCTGAAACCTATTTAATCTCTGAAAACCCCCTGAAAAAGTCCTTTAAATAAAACTTGGCTGAAACACGTTGCATTGCTATAAAAATATAATCCACTTTTTCAGCACCTGGAGATATGTTCTATTTTGTTTGTGGTTTCACTTTGGGTACGTTTAGGTTTTTGCATTTCCTGTTCGTCTTAATTTAATATGGCAATATTCCTTCTCTCTCTGCAAAAGCCAAAAACCAGAGGAAGGAGCAACACATTATTTTCAAGTCTCGTGAAGACAAAGCTGCCAGCTCAGTGCTGGAAACACAGTATTGGTACATTGCAGCCATCCTCTCTTTGAAACGTCTGTTCAGGAGACAACAAAAACAACAACAACAACAACAACAACAATTTATCCATACCCCGCCCATCTGGCTGGGTTTCCCCAGCCACTCTGGGTGGCTTCCAACACAAGAATAAAATGATCGATTAAAGATTAAAAGCCTCCCTAAACAGGGCTGCCTTCAGATGTCATCTAAAAATCTGGTAGCTGTTTTTCTCTTTGACATCTGATGGGTGGGCGTTCCACAGGGCGGGCGCCACCACCGAGAAAGCCCTCTGCCTGGTTCCCTGCAACTTGGCTTCTCACAACGAGGGAATCGCCAGAAGGCCCTCAGCACTGGACCTCAGTGTCCGGGCAGAACGATGGGGGTGGAGACGCTCCTTCAGGTATACTGGACCGAGGCCACATGGCACAGTGCTCTCCTTCATTTGCCTCAATGCTCCTCAAGGAACAGGATCTTTCCTGGCATGATGCATGACCCACCAGCTGGACTCTTGGCTGTACTTTTGACCTCCTAGATGGGGAACCAGTGATCCTTCAGATGTTGCTGGTCTACAACTCTCATCACCCTTGACTATTGGCTAGGCTGGTCAGGGATAATAGAGCATGACAACACCTGATGGGACACAGGTACTAGCCATGAGGAACCCATGTCTCCTTCAGAGCCATACTGTCTCTAAACATGGAGGTGATACATTACATATTGCCAGAAATCACCAGTGGGCAGAATGCTGTTGCTTTTAGCTTCAGCACGGGCTTCCCACAGGCTTCCCATAGGCATCTGGTTGGCCTCTGTGAGAATAGGATGCTGGACTAGATTGGCTTTGGGCATGATCCAGAAAGGGTCTTCTTATGCTCTCCAACTTTGTTCTCAGTTCTGACCTGCATATCACAAGATTCTGCCCATTCTCTGCCTCTGAGAGCCAGTGTGGTGTAGTTGTTAGGAGCGATAGACTCATAGTCTGGGGAACCGGGTCCGCGTCTCCGCTCCTCCACATTCAGCTGCTGGGTGACCTTGGGCTAGTCACACTTCTCTGAAGTCTCTCAGCCCCACTCACCTCACAGAGTGTTTGTTGTGGTGGAGGAAGGGAAAGGAGAATGTTAGCCGCTTTGAGACTCCTTCGGGTAGTGATAAAGAGGGATATCAAATCCAAACTCCTCCTCCTCCTCCTCCTCCTCCTCCTCCTCCTCCTCCTCTTCTCCTGGCCACACCGAGAGGTATAACATTTATTAATTTCAAAAGCTCTTTGATCAGGGAAATCACCCTGAACATAGAAGAGTCATTAGCTTTCCCCATCTACTTGTTTGATGGTATCTTTTTCAGCAGTTAAAAAAAGACTGAGAGTGCCATAACTAGCTGTAACTGCGCTTTGGGAAAACTCCCCTCTCTAGACAGTGGTGCAAGTAGGTGATTTTGGACTTAGAGGTCCTGTTTGGGGAGAAGGGTGCTGTAGATAGTAATGGTCATGTTGTGCAGGTGCCTGATTATCGTCTTCCAAAGCAACTACTCTATTCCGAACTTAAAAATGGAAAGCGTAATGCTGGTGGTCAACAAGAGAGGTTTAAAGACTGTCTCAAGGCAAATCTAAAAAGCTGTAGTATAAACACCAACAACTGGGAAACACTGGCCTGTGAGTGCTCCAGTTGGAGAACAGCCTTTACCAAAGGTGTCATGGACTTTGAAGACACTCGAACTCAGAACGCAAGGGAGAAACGTGCTAAGAGGAAGGCACGCTTGGCAAATCCACACTGTGATCAACTCCTGCCCAGAAACCAATGTCCCCACTGTGGAAGGACATGCGGGTCCAGAATTGGCCTCCACAGTCACTTACGGACTCATTGTTAAAACCGTGTTTATGGAAGACAATCTTACTCGGCTACAAGTGATCGCCAAAGAAGAATGTGTATTTAGATAGCAATGTGTATC